>NC_092069.1:0-322500 GCF_039877785.1 Chaetodon trifascialis | reverse complement strand
TGGAATCTACACACACTTTCGTTGATAAAATTGTGTTTGATTAGCAAGTCTCGCAAAGGTGCTTTAGGAAAAAATGGTGGTCTCCAGACTCATTTTCAGCCCTGGAGTTTCATGCCTCAGACTGGACCACTTTAGATCACGTCCTATTATTATTAAAATCATGTGTACATTTTAAGTCTACCATAGCGCACTGTTATGTAAAGCCTTGTAATTCAGTGTATTTTTCAAAAATATTTCCAATTCAGTGCAAGTACGGGTTGCTTCACAATGTAGATTTATATCAACATGAGTGCACAACCTCAACATTATTCTTTACAACACATCCTTTTCAACAATATCTGAATCTATATTCTGTTCAAAGTGTTTGTTTGGGCATAGAAAGTGGTTATATATATGGAACTAATGCGTGCTTGTTCACACACACTGTTACAACAGCTCACCTGTTCTTTCCATACTGACAGGAGCAATCCCCTCATCACAACTGGCTCCTGGCTCTGCTTCCGACACTAAATCACGTTTTAAAAATGGTCATAATTCTCAGCACGAATCTCCCCTTTTTACAAAGCCTTCTGATCAATTCAGGTCAGTTTCATTAATGTAGTGCTGAATCATCTATCATCTCGGGGCACTTTTCATATAGAGCAGGTCTACACTATACTCTTCATTCTATTAATTGTAATAATCTTCACTCAACGAGCAATTCTACCTGCCCACTCTGGGCTTGTGGGCTCATGGCTGGTGCTTGGTGCTGGATCTTGCTTCTGACTCTGTAGGGCTACAAGACAAAGTTTCCCAGTAATGTGGCGCCGCATCATACTATAATTTAAATAACGTTATGTTATATGCTATATTTTTTTATATGTTATATTTTTTTTGGGTGTGCTGCATTCTCACCATAATGGGACATTGTGAGTCTGTGATTAGCAAGTCTGACAAAAGTGCTTTTGAAAAAATGTGGTCTCCATTTCCAGGCATGACTGAAATGGGATATTGTGAGTTGCACAGGACATGGCAATAGCAACATGAAAATGCTAGTGAACATCTGTGTGGTGGATTAAATTAGCACTTTTAACTGTCCAGTGAGACCAAAACTGTTCATTTTAAAATCTTCATTTAACCTTACTTGCCAAAGGTCCAGTAAACACAGACATGTGAGTTGTGACTCTTTCAAGGATACCAACTCTAAATGTTCCTTTACATTTTTACAGCATAGAGTAACTGCCATACAGGAAACTGTCAGTGTGTCAGACACTGAGGACATTGTTGGGGACATGTCTTATTTCAGTGATCTGTGTCGCTAAAATGTGTGTATGTTTTACATAAATTTAGAGGGATGGTATTTTATTCCTGCCCTGCAATTGAATGGCGACCAGTTCAGGGTGTACCCCACTTCTCGCCCATTGACAGCTGGGATAGGCTCCAGCCCCCCCGCAACCCCCGAAAAGGGATAGTCTTGTATAGAAAATGGATGGATGGATGGATGGATGGATGGATGGATGGCATTTTATTCCAGCATCTGCTATTCTATAGACAGTCTCCACAGAGGAAGGCTGTGAAGATCTGGACTGAGGAGGCATGTGAGCAGTGGCGGATCTTGGATTTTTCTAAGTAAGGGGCCATCAAGGGGCCACATTTCTCACAGAGCGGCCAAGTATTTGTCCAACAGGCATGCAGTCACATCTATGATAAAGCACATCCAGTCACACCTTTTTCAAACATTTTAATTAAAAAAGTGTAGATAGTAAACTCATTTTCAATTTCACATTTAAGGATGTGAGCAACTTCAAAGGAAATAAAATAGTATTCAAAAACATGTTTCACAATTTATTATTCAAAAACATGCACTTTTTTTTATCTTATATCTTTTATTTTATCTTTTTATCTTACATTGGACAAGTATAACCTGTTCTTACTTTATTTAATCAGAGAAATCACCAGCACTGTCAGTTTGAGAACATCTCTCTCACACACAGTACCATGTGAGCGATTTAAGGTAGAGGCAAGATCCAGACAATGCTGATCTTTTATTTTATCTTTTTATCTTACATTGGACAAGTATAACCTGTTCTTACTTTTTTTAATCAGAGAAATCACCAACACTGTCAGTTTGAGAACATCTCTCTCACACACAGTACCATGTGAGCGATTTAAGGTAGAGGCAAGATCCAGACAATGCTGCTCTAAACTGACCATACAAGGTTCATCTCAAAAAAACATAATTCTGCGCTTTTTATGACGAGAACTGAAACGTCTCACAAATTCAGTCATATCTAAAGACTTTGCCTGTTGGAACTCAATGCTCAGGACCCCAAGGTGATTCAAACGACTATCTGCCATTGTTGTTCTAAGTTTATTATTAATTAAACTTAGGGCTGAAAAGCTCCGCTCACATGAGGCACTGCTCACGTGTATGACAATGGCAATCCTTCCTAACCTAAACAACTCATGAAACACCTCCTTGAAAGGTTCTAGGAATACTACAAACTCAAGAAGTGTGGTGAACCTCTGCATCCCATCTTTTTCTTTCCTCTCCAAAACTCTCTTGATCTGATACATTCTCCGTGTTGTCTCCAGCCCGCCTGTGGTATCGTAGTCACGATCGATGTTACGTTCATTCAGATGATAGTCTTCTTCTGTCAGCTTTATTGACGGTGGACCCGCCTATTTGGTGCACTACTGCCACCAATGTTTGGGCATGGAATTGCATTCACCTATAATCTGATGGTCATTGTGTAGCAAAACGACAGATGAGTGACAGGACAGGGGCACTTCAGGGGGCCAGTTAGATTTCAGATGGGGCCAATGCCCCTGTGGCCCCACCCCTTGAACCACCAGTGCATGTGAGCGACTGAGGGACTGCTTTAACACCACCGAATGGGACATATTGTGCAGCTCTCATGGGGAGGACATTAACAGTCTGACTCTCTGCATCACGGACTATATCAACTTCTATGTGGAAAACACTGTGCCATCCAAGAGAGTGCGGTGTTTTCCCAACAACAAGCCCTGGGTGACCCCTGAACTGAAGTCTCTGCTAAATGAGAAGAAGAGGGCCTTCATCTCAGGAGACAAGGACGAGCTGCGGAGAGCACAGCGGGAGCTGAAGTATAACATCAGGAGGTGTAAGAAAAACTACAGAGAGAAACTGGAGCAGCGCCTGGAGAAGAACAATGCCCGAGATGTGTGGAGAGGTCTGAAACATATCTCGGGCCATGGCAAAAGTGGGGATGGACAAGCCACCACTGGAGATCAGGCCTGGGCAAATGAGTTAAACTTGTTTTTTAGTAGATTTGATTCTGCCCCTACTCCAGCCCCCTTTCACTGGGACCAAACTTCTTCACACCTCTCCAGGCCAGTCGTCTCCCTTCAGCTGCAGTCCTTAACACTTCAGCTCCCCTCAGACCACTCTGCTCCAACCCCCCGTATTCATCAAGGACCCCGCACCACCACCACCACCTACAGCTCTGGACTACCCCCCACAGTCACCCCCCTCCACCCTCTCCATTACTATAGACCAGGTGAGGAGGGAGCTCAGGATGACAAAGGCCAGGAAAGCCTCAGGCCCAGATGCCATCAGCTCCAGGGTGCTCAGGGAGTGTGCAGACCAGCTCAGTCAGGTGGTTCTGTACATGTTCAACCTGAGCCTCAGTCTGGAGAGAGTCCCAGCCCTGTGGAAGACCTCCTGTGTGGTGCCTGTTCCAGGGCAGCCCATTCCAGGGTAAGCCACTACAGACCTGTCACCCTGACCTCCCACCTCATGAAGACCATGGAGAGGATCGTCCACGGCCACCTCTGCGCCCAGGTGAGTTCTGTGCTGGACCTGCTGCAGTTCGCCTATCGACCTGGCATCGGGGTGGACGACGTCGTCACCTACCTGCTACACTGGGCCCTGTCTCACCTGGAGTCCCCAGGGAGCGCTGTGAGAGTCATGTTTTCTTACTTCTCCAGTGCTTTCAACATGATCCAGCCATCAATGCTGCGGGGGAAAATGAAGGTGGCTGATGTAGACCAACAGCTGGCTGCGTGGACCATCGACTACCTGACTGACAGACCGCAGTACGTGAGGCTACACAGCTGTGTGTCAGATGTGGTAGTCAGCAGCAAGGGGCCCCCCAGGGAATGGTGCTGTCACTGTTCCTTTTCGCCCTCTACACCTCGGAATTCATGTACAACTCCACCCTCTGTCATCTGCAGAAATTCTCTGATGACAGTGGCATTGTTGGCTGTGTGTCAGAGGAGAATGAGCAAGAGTACAGGGGAGTCATCACAGACTTCGTGGACTGGTGTCAGCAGAACCACCTGATCGTAAACACTTGAAGAATTGTAAAAATGTATGTTTCACTCTTTCAGAAAGACATTTTGAGGCCTATTTATCAGCGTGGTCCTCCTGCCTCACAAAGTAAAGGCAACATGCCGTGTTCCTCTGAACATGTTGAAGGTGCAGTCTCACAGTTAAGCTTCACTGAGATATTTAATACAATTTTTTGTCTAAATGTACAATATTTCATAACAGAGGAGGGATGACATACAAGAAAGGCTGATTTGTTGTCACTAGATATGATGAATTTAATGAACTCGTCCTCATTGCAATGAAAGATGATTGACGAGATAAGACTTTATTGATTCTACACCAGGTAAATTTATTTTGCACTCTTAATGCTCTCTGTATCTGCAAGGCCATTTCTATGTGGTGATTTTTTTCTCAACTATCCTCTAAATCAGTGATTCTCAACTGGTGGGTCACGGTCCAAAAGTGGGTGGCAGACGGACATCGGGGCAGAACTCCACCGTGCACAACACAGAGAGCAGAGGGCCATGCGTGACCATGTAGAGACAGAAATGACATGCCGTGGTGTAAATAAGATAAATAACTTAGTAAAAAATGATAATAAGAGGACCAGATATAGACCTGTTCTGTAGGAGAATTATTCTCAAATGGCTCATGTTGTGAGCTGGCATTATAGACTAGAAAAAGAAGAGAAAATTAAATAAAATACACTTGATCTTCAAACTGCAACCTGAATGTTCAACCTTTTCACAGAATTCTGTCTTGGCTGATTTTTGAAAATGCAAATCATTATATTAATTGTTATTGTTATATTTCAACAATAAAATTAAGTCTATAGATGGGCTACGGGTCAAAGTCAAAAATCAACTTTTTGTCTATTACACCACATGTACAGGACATAAAGAGGGGGTCCCCCCAGTAAAAAAAACAAAAAACAAAAAACGTATGAAGGTAAAAACAATAGGACAAAAACAGGACAAGTGTTTAAAATAAATACAGGGGTACAAAACTACTGAATAGTACCAAGACAAAAAAATGTGATTACAAAAAAAAAAGCGAGTTATGAAAATCTCATATGTATGTTGGTTTGGAATAAAAGCATCTGCAGAATGACAAATTAATTGTAATTGTAAAAAGTGTGAGGATAAATAGTTTAGCCTGGTGGAGCTTGCATGGCGCCTCAGTAGAAAGAGCACATGATGGGTGCTGGGGCTCTCGCTCTCTTTAATTTGTGGAGGAAGTAGAGGCTTTCTTTGTCTCTTGTTTCTTTTGTTGAGGAGAGGTACTCAGTAATTTGGTGCTGCTCCACCCTCTCACAGCAGAACGATTTGTGGTAAGTGGGGGGGTGTTGGGGGTGGGTTCTCCAGAAGTCAGTGACAATCTCCTTTGTTTTCCCCACATTTAGGGCGAGATTGGTATTTCCACACCACATGGCCAGTGGGTTCACCTCGCCCCTGTGGTTGGTCTCATCACTGTTGCTGTGCCGACCAGTACTGCATGTGATCTCTCTGTGACAAAGTCCTGCCACCAATTCCAGAGGAGGTTGCTCAAGCAAAGCTGGTAACTGCTGAGGGATGACAGTGATTCTCTTGTGTCCAGGTGGGTGAGGGCTGAGTGGAGAGCAGAGGAGACTGCATCATCAGTGGACCAGTTGGCCTGGAATGCAAACTGAAATGGGTCCAGGAGAGGTGGGAGGCTGGAATTTATTTTTTGCATGGCGAGCCTTTCAAAGCACTTCATGATGGTGGAGGTCAGTGCAACAGGGCGGTAGAGTTTCAGCACCCATATTAGCATTTGAGTCTGACGTCAGAAGAGCAGTCACAAAAATGAATTAAAGCCCTTTTGACATGCTAAACATTAAACACACCGATGAGAAAGTTGTTTTCCTCTTCTTGGCACTAGATACACTGCAGAGACACAGCAGCTGACAAAAAGAGACATCGACAAGCTTTCTTGTCATTCAGTAAACAGCAGGTGTACACTGAACAAAATTTCTATTGCAGCAGGCTCAGTGCAGGCTAGGATATATATATAGATATATATATAAATGAACAGTATGTGGTGAAAATATTTGCAATTATCGTAAAGAATGTTAAAATAAACGGCAGAATAATTTTGTATATACAGTGTATAAATAAACAGTATGTAAAATCAACAGTTTGTGCTCATTTAGTGTTCAGCAGTCTGATGGCCCGAGGGAAAAAGCTGTTGCAGAACCTGGTGGTCCTGCAATGAATGCTGCAGAACCTCTTTCCAGAAGCCAGCAGGGAGAACAGACCATTGTGGGGATGTGAAGAGTCACTGATAATGTAAAAAGTGGAGATAAATATAGGGAAATATTAGCTTTTGTAGCTGGTAATTAGCCTTTTCAGCCACTGTCAGTGTTCAATACAAACAAATTATTAGACTGTAAACCATTAATCAAACCAATGACTAAGCTGTCAGACAACTCTGCCATACTTAAACAGTTACCTAGTGTTTCTGTGGTTGTGACAAAATGTTAAAAAAAATAAAAAATAATTATCAAAATATGAATTTCAGACAGCTTCTGTGTCCGTGGATCGGACCGTCAGGGAGGACCCAGGACACGCTGGAGGGATTATGTCTCTCCGCTGGCCTGCAGAGAAGGCTGTCTGGGCACCCTTGCTGAGGCTGCTGAAGACGCAGAAGATGAGGAGACAAGACGAGGAGACAAGACAATATGAATTTTGTAATCACAGAAATTATACTGGGATTGTTGTGAGTATATATGATATGGCACATCCCTGAGGTGATTAATTTACGGAGGAACATCCCAGGACTGTACCAGTACTGCTCCCTTTTCTAATTTTAAATTCTCATTTTTTCTGTCTCTTTCATTTTTATCGACTCTTTGGTAAACCATTTCCATCTCAGACAAACTCAAATGTGGGTATCAATGTAGTATGGCTTGGTTTTGTTTTGCATAAATTGGAAATGTTCCCTGCATCAAACAAATGTTTATTTCGTGTCTCTGACACTGAGGCCATGTGATGTTGACACTGAAATCAAATGAACATGACTATTTTGGGTGAAGCTCTTATGAAATGCCATTAAGTCTGAGTATCAATCTTCCAGCTCAGAGACACTCAACTGTGGATATTCTTGAAGGGTATCAGTGTGGCCCACATACAATGACCAGCCAGTAAATTTTAACAAGTGTAGTTACAATATGATTTCACCAGAGAGAGCATTAACATCCTCTTTGCCTGTAACTGAAAACACTTGTACCTTCGAGAAGAGCACATTACCTTAGACCTTGGCAGAAGAAAGTCAGAGAGACAGCGATCGAAGAGGTCTTGTAGTGGAGTATATTGTTTAAGGTTTTACCATTTCAGAGAAGAAAGGAACCAAAGATTGTGAGCATGTCAACTGCCATGTGTATGTATGTATTGATCTATTCATTTTTTTCATTGCTTGCACCATTGTATCCTGAAAAGTGCTACATAAGATCTAGCTATAACATCCATCCATCCATTATCTATACCGCCTATCCCTTTCGGGGTTGCGGGGGGCTGGAGCCTATCCCAGCTTCAATGGGCGAGAGGCGGGGTACACCCTGAACCGGTCGCCAGCCGATTGCAGGGCCACATGTAAGGACAAACACTCTCACTCTCACTCTCACTCTCACTCTCACTCTCACTCACTCTCACTCTCACACCTACGGACAATTTAGAGTCATCAATTAACCTAATGAGCATGTTTTTGGTCTGTGGGAGGAAGCCGGAGTACCCGGAGAGAACCCACGCATGCACGGGAAGAACATGCAAACTTCACACAGAAAGGCCCCGCCTGACCCGGGGATCGAACCGGCAACCTTCTTGCTGTGAGGCACCCGCACTACCTGCTGCGCCACCGTGCAGCCCTAGCTATAACATATTACTTTGATTTTTGTTTTTGATAATTATGAAATATTTATTTCTGTATTGCTTTTTTCTTTAGTGTTCTCATATTGTGGAACGACATGGAGAGAAACACAGCGACCCAGGATCCCTTTCATCTGAGGAGGGTGTGATCTACACTGCTCAGCTTACTTGATCATACCTGTGGCTGCATCGGATGGAACAGATGAGCTTCATGAGATCTCTACAATATATACATTCTACAGTGGTAGCACACACACACACAAGCACACAAGAACACATAAACAAAACAATCCTTTTTTTCAAATGAAATGTCCATCTCAGACACACTCAAATGTGGATGTTCATGAAGTAAAATGTGGCTTCATTTGACTTACATTGCAGTTGCTGCACATACACAGCAAATTGCTAGAAGGTTATATAAACTTATTTAAAGCGTGACTGTTTTTATGTGCCAAACTGTTTCAGAAATAAATCTGCAGCTGAAAACACTCAAAGGCGAATGTTTTGAAGGCCAGCATGGCATGACATAATTCAGCCGTTGTTGTGTTCAAGACTGTCTTAGAAAGAAAAATCCATTTGAGAAACATTAAAGTGTGAATGTTTTTGAAGGACAGCATGGTTATTCTGATTTCCTTTACAGTTACTGTGACAAAAACAACATGTGGTCGTTATTCTTCTCTCGCTCATTTAGTGTGTTTTGGAGAGTAAAAACAAATGGTCACCATTAATCATTCGGGTGTTTTTATGTGCCAAACTGTCCACTAATGACAATTCCACTTTAGATACATTGAAATGTAGATGGCTGTTGAAGGACAGCATGGTTCAATTTGACTACGTCTTGATTTGTGCGTTGATGTTGTGCTTGTGTTGCTCACGCAATGTGATTTTGACTGTAAAATCAAATGAACTTCACCGTTAGAAATTCATTTGTTTTTATGTGTCAAATTGTCTATTTGACATCCTTCATAGTTACTGTTAAAAATACGAGTTGATGTTCTTGTCTTGCTCGTACAATGTGATTTTGACAGTAAAATCAGATGAATGTCACTATTTAAGATTCATCAGTGTCAGACTGTCTCAGAATGACAATTCCACTTGAGAAACATTCAACTGTGAATGTTTTCGAATGACAAAATGCTTTGATTCTACTCCCCTCACAGTGACTGTGAATAATACAGACACGACAATGTCCACTGTAATTTTAATTTTAGGAAAAACAAATGAGCGCCACCATTTAAGATTCATTTTTTTCATGTGTCAAACTGTCTGAGAATGACAATTCCACTTGAGAAATACTCAAATGTGAATGCTTTTCAAGGACAACATAGTTTCATTTGACTTCTTTGTCAGTTATTGAGAAAAATGTGTGGTTATTTTGTACTCGTCGCTCATTTTTAGTCAAAGAGCATCACAATTTAAGATTCATGTGTTTTATGTGTCAAACTGTCTTAGAATGACAATTCCACTTTAGAAATATTCAATTGTGCATGTTTTTGAAGGACAACATGCTTTATTTTGACTCTGTATGCAGTTACTGTGAAAATGCAACACGTATTCATATTGTCTCATCTTGTGCTTATCTCGCTCAGAAAGTGTCATTTTGACTATCAAATGCGGCGAATGTCACTATTTACGATTCAGCTCTGTTTCTGTATTAAACTGTCTCAGAATGACAATTCCACTTCAGAAACATTCAGTTGTGCAAGTTTCTGAAGGAAAACATGGTTTGTGTTGATTCCACATGCAGTTACTGTGGAAATGCAACAAGTGTTCATATTGTCTCATTTTGTGCTTTTCTCGCTTGGAAAGTGTCATTTTGACTGTGAAATGCAGCAAATGTCACTATTTAAGATTCAGCTCTTGTTGTGTGTCAAACTCTCTCAGACTGACAATTCCACTTTAGAAACATTCAATTGTGCATGTTTTTGAAGGACAACATGGTTTATTTTGACTTCTTTTTGAGATACTGTGTAAAATGCAACAAGTGTTCATATTGTCTCGTCTTGTGCTTTTCTCGCTCAGAAAGTGTCATTATGACTCTCAAATGCAGTGAATGTCACTATTTAAGATTCAGCTGTTTTTCTGTGTCAAACTGTCTTATGCATGCCTTAACATGCCTTAATTTGATTCTTTTCAATGATTGTGAGAAATACAAGAGTTGATGTTGTGCTTTGTCTTCTTCATGGAATGTGATTTAGACAGTGAAACCAAAAGAGCATCCCCATTTAAGATTTGTTTGTTTTATTGTGTCAAACTGTCTTAGAATGACAATTCCACTTTAGAAACATTCAATTGTGCATGTTTTTGAAGGACAACATGCTTTATTTTGACTCTGTATGCAGTTACTGTGAAAATGCAACACGTATTCATATGGTCTCATCTTGTGCTTATCTCGCTCAGAAAGTGTCATTTTGACTGTCAAATGCAGCGAATGTCACTATTTAAGACTCAGCTGTATTTAGGTATCAAAATGTCTGAGAATGATAATTCCACTTTAGAAACATTCAATTGTGCATATTTTTGAAGGACAACATATTTTATTTTGAGTCTGTATGCAGTTACTGTGGAAAAAAAGCAACAAGTGTTCATATTGTCTCATTATGTGATTTTCTTGCTCAGAAAGTGTGATTTTGACAGTCAAAAGCAGCGAATGTCACTATTTAAGATTCAGTTGTATTTATGTATCAAAACGTCATTGAATGTCAATTCCATTTTAGAAACATTCAGTTGTGCTTATTTGTGAACGACAACATGGTTTATTTTGATTCCGTATGCAGTTCCTGTGAAAAAAGCAACAAAGCGAGACAATGACAATAACAACACTTGTATTTCTCACAGCAACTGTGAAGGATGTCAAATTGAAACATGTTGTCCTTCAGAAACATGATCAGATGAATGTTTCTAAAGTGGAATTGTCATTTTAAGACACTTTGACACAATTAAACCAATGAATCTTTAAGAGTGATGCTCATTTGGTTTCACTGTCAAAATCACAGTTCATGCATAAGTAAAGCAAAACCTCGAACTTGTATTTCTCTTTAATCTTAAATGGTGAATCTTAAATGAATCTTAAATGGCGACATTCATTTTAATTTTTTGCTGTCAAAATCACAGTGTATGAGCAAGACAAGCACAGCATCAACACTTTCTCAACACACGTATTTCTCCCAGTAACTGTGAATTAGGTCAAATTAAAATATGCTATCCTTCATAAACATGCATAGATGAATGTTTCTAAAGTGGAATTGTCATTCTAAGACAGTTTGACACATGAAAACGAATGAATCTTAAATGGTGACGTGCAATTGAATTTACTGTCAAAATCACACTACATGAGCGAGACAAGCACAAGATGAACACTTGTATTTTTCACAATTGTTGAAAAAGTAGTCAAGTTAAAACATGTTGTCCTTCATAAACATGCACAGATGAATGTTTCTAAAGTGCAATTGTCATTTTAAGACAGTTTGACACAATAAAACAAACGAATCTCAAATGGGGATGCTCTTTTGGTTTCACTGTCAAAATCACATTCCATGAAGAAGACAAGCACAACATCAACACTTGTATTTCTCACAAGCATTGAAAGGAAATTAAATTAAGGCATGTTGTCCTTTAAAAACATTCACAGTTGATTTGACTGTCAAAATCACACTTTCTGAGCGAGAAAAGCACATAATGAGACAATATGAACACATTGCTTTTTTCACAGTAACAGCTTACGTAATCAAAATAAACCATGTTGTCCTTCAAAAACATGCACAATTGAATGTTTCTAAAGTGGAAGTCATTCTAACATATTTTGATATAAATTTACAGCTGAATCTTAAATAGTGACATTCACTGCTTCTGACTGTCAAAATGACACTTTCGGAGCGAGAAAAGCACATAATGAGACAATATGAACACATTGCTTTTTTCACAGTATCAGCTTACGTAATCAAAATAAACCATGTTGTCCTTCAAAAACATGCACAATTGAATGTTTCTAAAGTGGAAGTGTCATTCTAACATATTTTGATGTATAAATACAGCTGAATCTTAAATAGTGACATTCACTGCTTCTGACTGTCAAAATGACACTTTCAGAGCGAGAAAAGCACACAATGAGACAATATGAGAAATTATTGCTGTTGCCACAGTAACTACATGTGGACTCAAAATAAACCATGTTGTCCTTCAAAAACATGCACAAGTGAATGTTTCTAAAGTGGAAGTGTCATTCTAAAATATTTTGATACATAAGTACAACTGAATTTTAAATAGTGACATTCGCTGCATTCTACTGTCAATATGACACTTTCTGAGCATGAAAAGCACATCATCAAAATAAACCATGTTGTCCTTCAAAAACATGCACAATTGAATGTTTCTAAAGTGGAATTGACATTCAATGACGTTTTGATACATAAATATAGCTGAATCTTAAATAGTGACATTCGCTGCTTTTGACTGTCAAAATGACTATTTCTGAGTGAGAAAAGCGCAAAATTAGCCAAAATGAACACTTGTTGCTTTTTTCACAGTATCTCTAACTGAAGTCAAATTAAACCATGTTGTCCTTCAAAAACATGCACAACTGAATGTTTCCAAAGCAAAATTGTCATTCTGTAACAGTTTGGCACGTAACAAGTGCTGAATCTTCAATAGTGACATTCATCTGATTTTACTTTTTAAAAATCACATTCTTTGAGCGAGACAAGCACAACATCAACACGTAACGTATTTTTCACAGTAACTATGAAGGATTTCAAATGAAAACATGTTGTCCTTTATAAACATTAACATTGAAATGTTTCTAACAAGAGCCCATGATGAACACATATGTTTCACAGTCACTGAAAAAGAAATCAAATGAAACTATGTTGTCCTTCAAAAGCCTTAACATTTGAGTGTTTCTGAAGTGAAATTGTCATTCTAAGACAGTGTGACACATAAAAACAAATGAATCTCTAATGGTGATGCTCATATGGTTTCACTGTTAAAATCACACTGTATAAGCGAGACAAACACAACATCAACACCAGTATTTTTCACAGTAATTGTGAAGGATGTCAAATTAAAATATGTTGTCCCTCATAAAAGTGCACAGATGAATGTTTCTAAAGTGGAATTGTCCTTCTAAGACAGTTTGACAAATAAAAACACATGAATCATTTGGTTTTACAGTTAAAATCATTACATGTAGTGACAGGAGACCAAAATGAACACATATGTTTCACAGTAATTGAGATCAGTCAAATGAAAGTCAAATGAAACTATGTTGTCCTTCAAAAGCATCCACATTTGGTGGTAGCAAGTGGTAACACTGTCACCTCACAGCTAGAAGGTCCCCGGTTTGAATCCCGCTGTGGGCGCTGGTGGTGTGTCCTCCACCATGTCTTCAGTGCCTGCTGCTGGGCCTTTCTGTGTGGAGTTTGCATGTTCTCCCCGTGTTCACCTGGGGTTCCTCCTTAAATAACCCCCACTTCAAAACATGCATGGTGACAAAAAACGATGGGTCCCCGGGCGCTGGTGTCCGTTGGCAGCTGGCAGCTCCTGGTCCACCGCGGAGGAACGATGGACCAAGATGGGTCAAACCCAGAGAAAATAAATTCATGAAGCATGGTGTGTGTGCAGTCTCCTCCCTGAAGCATGTGTGTGCAGTGATCAATAAAGTTAATCTTAATCTTAATTTGAGTGTTTCTGAAGTGGAATTGTCATTTTAAAACAGTTTGACACATAAAAACAAATGAATTTCTAATGGTGACGTTCATGTGATTTTACACTCAAAACCACATTGTGTGAGCAACACAACCACAAAATCAACACACAAATCAAGACAAAGTCAAATTAAACCATGCTGTCCTTCAACAACCATTAACATTTCAAAGTTTCTAAAGTGGAATTGTCATTCGACAATTTGGCACATAAAGAAACAACAGCTGAATTATAAAATGGGGTCATTTGTTTTTTCTCTCCAAATCATACTATATAAGCTCGACAAGCTAACTAGACAAGCATAATAAACACACATGTTGTTTTTGTCACAGTAACTGCAAAGGAAGTCAGATTAACCATGCTGTCCTTCAAAAACATTCGCACATGAATGTTTCTCAAGTGGATTTTTCGTTCTAAGACAGCTGAATCGTGGCCATGCTGGCCTTCTAAAACATTCCCATTTGAGTGTTGTTCAGCTGCAGATTTATTTCTGAAACAGTTTGGCACATAAAAACAGCCAAACCTTAAATAGTGACTAGCGATATTAATGCTTCTTCTCGTAAGTTTATATTACCTTCTCGCGATTTGCTGTGTATGTGCAGCAACTGCAATGTAAGTCAAATGAAGCCACATTTTACTTCATGAACATTCACATTTGAGTGTGTCTGAGATGGACATTTCATTTGACAAACAGGTTTGTTTTGTTGTGTGTTTTTGTGTGCTTGTGTGTGTGTGTGCTACCACTGTAGAACGTGTACAGTCTGGAGATCTCATGAAGCTCATCTGTTCCATCCGATGCAGCCACAGGTATGATCAAGTAAGCTGAGCAGTGTAGATCACACCCTCCTCAGATGAAAGGGATCCTGGATCGCTGTGTTTCTCTCCATGTCGTTCCACAATATGAGGACACTAATAAAAACAGCAATACAGAAATAAATAATTTCCTTATTATCAAAAATAATAATCAAAATAATATTTTATAGCTACAACTTAAACAGTGCTTTCCAGGGTACAACAGTGCAAGTAATGAAATAAATGAATAGATCAATACATACATACATACATACATACACATGGCAGTTGACATGCTCACAATCTTTGGCTCCTTTCTTCTCTGAAATGGTTAAACCTTAAACAACATACTCCACTACAAGACCTCTCCAGATCGCGGTCTCTCTGACTTTCCTCAGCCAAGGTCTAAGGTAATGTGCTCTTCTCAAAGGTACTTAGTGTTTTCAATAACAGGCAAAGATGATGTTAATGCTCTCTCTGGTGAGCTCATGTTATTACTACACTTGTTAAAATTTACTGGCTGGTCATTGTATGTGGGCCACACTGATAGCCTTCAAAAATATCCACAGTTGAGTGTCTCTGAGCTGAAAGTTTGATACTCAGACCTAATGGCACTTCATAAGAGCTTCACCCAAAATAGTCATGCTCATTTGATTTCAGTGTCAACATCACATGGCCTCAGAGGCACATAATACACATTTGTTTTATGTGGGGAACATTTCCAATTTAAGCAAAACAAAACCAAGCCATACTTCATTGATACCCACATTTGAGTGCATCTGAGATGGAAATGGTTTATCAAAGAATCGATAAAAATAAAATAGAAAGAAAAAATGAGAATTTAAAATGAGAATAAGGGAGCAGTACTGGGACAGTACTGGGATGTTCCTCACTAAATTAATAAATCACCTCAGGGATGTGCCATATCATATCATATATTCACAATAATGCCAGTAAAATTTCTGTGATTACAAAATTCATATTGTCTCGTCTCTCATCTCGTCATCTTCTACTTATCGGGGTCTGGGTCGCGGGGTAGCAGCCTCAGCAACGATGCCCAGACAGGGATCCCAAGGCGTTCCCAGGCCAGCCGAGAGACATAATCCCTCCAGTGTGTCCTGGGTCCGCCCTGTGGTGTCCTCCCTGACGATCTGATCATATTTTGATAATGGTAAGATTTTGACAAATTGAAAAAATCTGTTTGTATGGAACTACAGTTTATCTTTGTGGATTGTTTTGATGCCAAATTGACAAGAAGACCAATACAATGCCTTTTATCGTGTGTTTCTGGATTTCTGGTGTGTGTGTGTGTGTGTGTGTGTGTGTGTGTGTGTGTGTGTCTGTGTGTGTGTATATATATTTTATATATATATTAAATTTATTTTTTTTAAGGTTTTGTCACAACCACAGAAACACTAGGTAACTGCTTAAGTATGGCAGAGTAGTCTGACAGCTTAGTTATTGGTTTGATTAATGGTTTACGGTCTAATAATTTGTATTGAATACTGACAGTGGCTGAAAAGGCTAATTACCAGCTACAAAAGCTAATATTTCTCTCTATTTATCTCTTTTTCCGCTGCCGAACACTGCCTAAATGCTGCATGTCCTGTGCCGTTAACATTATCAGGGACTCTTCACATCCCTACCTACTGTTCATTTATACATATACATGTACTGTACATATATACATATATCTACTTTTTAACTATTTTCTACCCTGTGCTGAGCCTGCTGTAATAAAAATTTCATTCAGTATACACCTGCTGTTTACTGAATGACAATAAAGTTTGTATATGTCTCTTTTTGTCTGCTGCTGTGTGTCTGCAGTGTATCTAGTGCCAAGAAGAGAAATGAAAAGAAAAACAACTTTCTCATCGGTGTGTTTAATGTTTTGCGTGTCAAAAGTGATTTAATTCATTTTTGTGACTGCTCTTATGAGCTCAGACTCAAATTTTAATAGTTACATGGGTGCTGAAATACTACCACCCTGTTGCACTGACCTCCACCATCAAGTGCTTTGAAAGGCTCGCCATGCAACAAATAAGATCCAGCCTCCCCCCTCTCCTGGACCCATTTCAGTTTGAATTCCAGGCCAACTGGTTCACTGATTATGCAGTCTCCTCTGCTCTCCACTCAGCCCTCGCCCACCTGGACACAAGAGTTCGAGGAATTCTAAGATTTTCTAATAATGAAGTCACTATTTTAGCCTTAAGATGCTTTGTTGTGAATATGGGCCCAACTCTATGTCTTCTCCTTTTATTAAAGAAACTAAATAGCCTTAAGTTATTTAGCATGTCATGTCTGTCTCTACATGGTTGCACGTTTACAATTCTCCTGTGTGTGTGTGTGTGTGTGTGTGTGTGTGTGTGTGTGTGTGTGTGTCGTGTGCATCCACCCACCAGCAGGCAGAGAGTGCTTTTTCAATGAATACATGTGGTCCACGATTTGGTTTTATTTTCTATATAGCGCCAGATCACAACATAAGTCATTTGAGAATACTTTTCCTATAGAACAGGTCTATACCTTGTGCCTTTATTAAACAAACTCAATAGACTTATCTTATTTATCTCATTTACAGGAAGGCATGTCATTTCTGTCTCTACATTGTCGCACGTTTCCACTTCTCCTCTGCTCTCTGTATCGCGCATGGCGGAGTTCCGCCCCGATGTCCGTCTGCGACCCACTTTTGGACCGTGACCCGCCAGTTGAGAATCATGGATTTTGAGGACAGTTAAGAAAAAAATCACCACATAGCAATGGCCTTGCAGATACAGAGAGCATTAAGAGTGCATGATAAATTTACCTGGGGTGGGATCAATAAAGTCTTGTCAATGATAACGAGTTCATTAAATTCATCATACCTAGTGACAAAAAATCAGCCCTTCTTGTGTGTTGTCCTTCCTCTGTTATGAAATATTGCACAGTTCCACAAAAATTTGTATTACGTGTGTATGTTTTACATAAATTTAGAGGAATGGTATTTTATTCCAGCATCTGCTATTCAGAATACTGATTAGGAGATTCAGAATGTACATGAGTGAGGACAGACATGTACCTTGAATAGATTAAATTTGCTTCTGAAAGAGTTATCAGTACACCATTTGAACAATTGTAAAAATGTATGTTTCACTCTTTCAGAAAGACATTTTGAGGCCTATTTATCAGCTTGGTCCTCCTGCCTCACAACGTAAAGGCAACTGTAGTGTTCCTCTGAACATGTTGAAGGTGCAGTCTCACAGTTTGGCTTCACTGAGATACGTAATACAAATTTTTGTGGAACTGTGCAATATTTCATAACAGAGGAAGGACAACACACAAGAAGGGCTGATTTGTTGTCACTAGGTATGATGAATTTAATGAACTCGTTATCATTGACAAGACTTTATCGCGCACCTATCCAGAGAGCAAAGGAGAATTGTAAACGTGCAACCATTTAGAGACAGACATGACATGCCGTCCTGTAAATGAGATAAATAACATAAGGATATTTAGTTTGTTTAATAAAAGGACAAGATATAGACCTGGGCCCTTATTCACAAAGCATCCTAAGGCTAAAAGTAGCTCTTAGTGACGTCATTCCTCAAAAATCTCTGAATTCTTCGAATTCTAAGATTTTTCTTAGAATTTTCCCTTGGTAAAATAAAAGTTATTCACAAAGCGTCTTGGGCCTTAAGAGAGCTCCTAAGGTGAAAAACTGTTGGAGGAGGGAGGAGGACGTTTAAGAAGCCTAAGAGTTCCTTAAATAGACAGGGATTACAGCACGCACCAGCGCTTCTCACACGCACATGCGTAAAAGGAGAGGGAACGACGCATTGATCTGATGGGCAATGCGCTCCCAAGTCTGCCTCTTCCCTTTGGCTGTAATCCAGTTTCCCTCTTAATACTGTTTTATTTTTCATCCACGAGCTGTGCCAACAGCAGGCAATGCTCTTGTATACAGTTTGGCTTTCTTGTATTCTTTTCGTTCGCTGTTTTTGGAACAACCAATCACAGTTTCTAGACGAATACGTCATACCTAGCAACGAGATCAACCACACCTCCTCACTAAGATAAAAGTTGCTCTCAGACACTTCCTGAATCACTCTTAAGCTAAGATTCCTTGCTCGGAATTTGAAGGCTAAGTTAGGAGCTCTCTTACAGGACTCTAAGAAGCTTTGTGAATATGAGCCCTGTTCTATAGGAGAGATATTCTCAAATGGCTTATGTTGTGAGTGTTAGGACCTGGCAGTGTGTCTCTCCCTTTTGTTTCATTTTCCCCTGTTTTCCCCAGTGTGTTTTGTCTGTTTATCTCCCCCTGTCTGTCCAGGACCATGCAGGAAGGCTGCACCTGCCAGTCAAGCTCCACCTGCCTGCCTCCTCTCACACCTGCAGATCATCTGCTCATCAGCAGCTGCATTTAACCCAGGCTTTTCCCTCCAGTACTCGTCAGATCGTCTGCTTACCTCCGTGGTAGTCTGTCTTTCCTCTGTCAGTCGACTGATCTTCTGTGTGCGTCCGGTCCATTTTGACCTGTGTTTTTGTCTGCCCTCTTCCAGGAGCCTTTGCCCTGTGGATAAGCCCTCAGCCCAGCCTAGCCTCGGTCGTGAGAGGAGTTGGAGTTTCCAGCAGAGTGTTTTGTGCTCTCGCCTTTAGTTTTTTCCCGTTTTTGTGGACACCCTTAGTTGATCTGTGCAGAGTGTTTGTTTGCTCTCGCCTTTAGTTTTTCCCGTTTTGGAGGACACCTTTAGTTGGACGTTGCAGAGTGTTTTTGTGCTCTCGCTTTTCGTTTACCCGTTTTTGTGGACACCTTTTGTTAATAAACCTTCTGTTGAATTTACCTGCCTTAGTTCTGTATTCTCTCAGCCATCCCTGTGAGTTCACCTTCATCTGGTCTCAGTGTGTGTACTCACATAACAGTGAGCTGGCACTATATAGAAAATAAAATGAGATAAAATTCACTTGACCTTCAAACTGCAACCTGAATGTTCAACCTTTCCACTGAATTTTGTCTTGGCTGATTTTTAAAAATGCAAATCATTATATTAATTGTTATTGTTAAATTTCAACAATAAAATTAAGTCTATAGATGGGCTACGGGTCAAAGTCAAAAATCAACTTTGTGTCGATAACACCACATGTACAGGACATAAAGAGGGGTCCAAGTAAGTCCCCTGTGTGCGAAACAAAAAAAAAACTACTGAAGAATACCAAGACATAAAAAGTGATCACAAAAAACTGTGAGTTATGAAAATCGCATATGTACGGCACTCTGGAATAAAAGCGTCTGCCAAATGACAAATTAATTGTAATTATTAAAAGTGTGAGGATAAATAGTTTAGTCTGGTGGAGCTTGCATGGCGCCTCAGTAGAAAGAGCATATGATGGGTGCTGGAACTCTCACTCTCCTGAATTTGTGCAGGAAGTAGAGGCAATGCTGGGCTTTCTTTGCCACTGATGCAGTGTTTCTTGTTCAAGAGAGGTCCTCAGTAATTTGGTGCTGCTCACCCTCTCACAGTAGAATTATTTGTGGTAAGTGGGGGGTGTTGGGGGTGGGTTCTCCAGAAGTCCGATAATAATAATTACAATCTCCTTTGTTGTCTCCACATTTAGGGAGAGATTGGTATTTTCACACCACATGGCCAGTGGGTTCACCTCGTCCCTGTAGTTGGTCTCATCACTGTTGCCGACCAGTACTGCATGTGATCTCTCTGTAATAAAATCCTGCCACCAATTCCAGAGGAGGTTGCACAGGCCAAGCTGGTAACTGCTGAGGGATGACAGTGTTGGATGGTAAACTGACGTCTGTGAACAACATTCTCATGTAAGATTCTCTTGTGTCCAGGTGGGCGAGAGCTGAGTGGAGAGCAGAGGAGACTGCATCATCAGTGGACCGGTTGGCCTGGAATGCAAACTGAAATGGGTCCAGGAGAGATGGGAGGCTGGAATTTATTTGTTGCATGGCGAGCCTTTCAAAGCACTTCATGATGGTGGAGGTCAGTACAACAGGGCAGTAGAGTTTCAGCACCCATGTGACTATTAGCAGTTGAGTCTGAGCTCATAAGAGCAGTCACAAAAATGAATGAAATCACTTTTGACATGCTAAACATAAAACACACTGATGGGAAACTTGTTTTTCTTTTCATGGCAATAGATACACTGCAGACACACAGCAGCTGACAAAAAGAGACATAGACAAACTTTATTGTCATTCAGTAAACAGCAGGTGTATACTGAATGAAATTTCTATATCCAGCAGGCTCAGCACAGGGTAGAAAATAGTTAAAAAGTATATATGTGTATATATATATATATATATATATATATATACAGTATATGTATAAATGAACAGTAGGTGGTGAAAATATTTACAGTTATCATAAAGAATGTTAAAATAAATGGCGGTATAATTTTGCATATACAGTGTATATATAAACAGTATGTCAAATCAACAGTGTGTACAATAAACAGTAGAATATAGGTTAAGTTAAGGAATAGCAGCAGGGATATGCGGTAAGTGAAAACTAGCAGCACAAATATGCAATAAAGTAATTTTAAAGTGTATAAGAGAAGAATGACCTGAGGTGACATCAGTGGTGCAAAGATGCTCATTTAGAGTTCAGCAGTCTGATGGCCTGAGGGAAAAAAGAACCTGGTGGTCCTGCAGCGAATATATATATAGCTAGCTTGTCAAGTTTATATAGTATTATTTGGAGAGAAAAAAAAACAAATGACCCCATGTCATAAATCAACTGTTGTTTCGTAAATTTGCCAAACACTGTCCACTAATGACAATTCCACTTTAGAAACTTGGAAAAGTTAATGGTTGTTGTAGGACAGCATGGTTTAATTTGACTTTGTCTTGATTTTTGTGTGGATTTTGTACTTGTTGTTTCTTGTACTTGTTGCTCACACAATGTGGTTTTGAATGTAAAATCACATTAGAGATTCATTTGTTTTTATGTGTCAAACTATCTTAGAATAACAATTCCACTTTAGAAACATTCAATTGTGCAAGTTTTTGAAGGACAACATGGTTTATTTTAATTCCGTATGCAGATACTGTCAAAAAAGCAACAAGTGTTCATATTGTCTCATTGTGTACTTTTCTCGCTCCAAAAATGTCATTTTGGCAGTCAAATGCAGTGAATGTCACTATTTAAGATTCAACTGTAATTATGTATCAAAACGTCATTAAATGACAATTCCACTTCAGAAACATTCAATTGTCCATGTTTGTGAAGGACAATATGGTTTATCTTGATTCCGTATGCAGTTACTGTGAAAAAAGCCACAAGTATTCATATTGTCTCTTTAAGTACTTTTGTCGCTCTGAATGCATCATATTGACAGTCAAATGCAGTGAATGTCACTATTTAAGATTCAGCTGTATTGATGTATCAAACTATGTTAGAATGACAATGCCACTTTAGAAACATTCAATTGTGCATAGTTTTGAAGGACAACATAGTTTATTTTGATTCCGTATGCATTTACTGTGAATACAGCAACATGTGTTCATATTGTCTCATTGTGTGCTTTCTCGCTCTTAAAGCGTCAATTTTGACGGTCTAATGCAGCGAATGTCATTATTTAAGATTCAGCTGTGATGATGTATCAAACTCTGTTAGAATGACAATTCCACTTTAGAAACATTCATTTATGCTTTTTTTTTGAAGGACAACATAGTTTATTTTGATTCCGTATGCATTTACATTGAAAAAAGCAACATGTGTTCATATTGCTCTCTATCTTCTTTTCTCCCTCTGAAAGCGTCAATTTTGACGGTTTAATGCAGCGAATGTCACTATTTAAGATTCAGCTGTGGTGATGTATCAAACTATGGCAGAATGACAATTCCACTTTAGAAACATTCAATTGTGCTTTTTTTTTGATGGACAACATAGTTTATTTTGATTCCGTATGCATTTACTGTGAACAAAGCAACAAGTGTTCATATTGCTATTTATGTACTTCTCTCGCTCTCAAAGCGTCAATTTTGACGGTCTAATGCAGCGAATGTCACTATTAAAGATTCAGCTGTGGTGATTTATCAAACTATGTTAGAATGACAATTCCACTTTAGTAACATTCAATTGTGCATAGTTTTGAAGGACAACATAGTTTATTTTGATTCCGTATGCATTTACTGTGAAGAGCAAGTGTTCATATTGCTCTTTATCTGCTTTTCTCCCTCTCAAAGCGTCAATTTTGACGGTCTAATGCAGCCAATGTCACAATTTAAGATTCATCTGTGGTGACCTGTCAAACTGTGTTAGAATGACAATTCCACTTTAGAAATATGCAGTTGTGCTTTTTTTTTGACGGACAACACAGTTTATTTTGATTCTGTATGCATTTACTGTGAACAAAGCAACAAGTGTTCATATTGCTCTCTATCTGCTTTTCTCCCTCTCAAAGCGTCAATTTTGACGGTCTAATGCAGCGAATGTCACTATTTAAGATTCAGCTGTGGTGATTGATCAAACTATGTTAGAATGACAATTCCACTTTAGAAACATTCATTTATGCATATTATTGAAGGACAACATAGTTTATTTTGATTCCGTATGTATTTACATTGAAAACAGCAACAAGTGTTCATATTGCTCTCTATCTGCTTTTCTCCCTCTGAAAGCGTCAATTTTGACGGTTTAATGCAGCGAATGTCACTATTTAAGATTCAGCTGTGGTGATGTATCAAACTATGTTAGAATGACAATTCCACTTAAGAAATATTCAGTTGTGCTTTTTTTTTGACGGACAACACAGTTTATTTTGATTCCGTATGCATTTACTGTGAACAAAGCAACAAGTGTTCATATTGCTCTCTATCTGCTTTTCTCCCTCTGAAAGCGTCAATTTTGACTGTTTAATGCAGTGAATGTCACAATTTAAGATTCAGCTGTGGTGACCTGTCAAACTATGTTAGAATGACAATTCCACTTTAGAAACATTCATTTATGCTTTTTTTTTGAAGGACAACATAGTTTATTTTGATTCCGTATGCATTTACATTGAAAAAAGCAACATGTGTTCATATTGCTCTCTATCTTCTTTTCTCCCTCTGAAAGCGTCAATTTTGACGATTTAATGCAGCGAATGTCACTATTTAAGATTCAGCTGTGGTGATGTATCAAACTATGTTAGAATGACAATTCCACTTTAGAAACATTCAATTGCGCATAGTGTTGAAGGACAACATAGTTTATTTTGATTCCGTATGCATTTACTGTGAACAAAGCAACAAGTGTTCATATTGCTATTTATGTACTTCTCTCGCTCTCAAAGCATCAATTTTGACGGTCTAATGCAGCGAAAGTCACTATTTAAGATTCAGCTGTGGTGATTTATCAAACTATTTTAGAATGACAATTCCACTTTAGTAACATTCAATTGTGCATAGTTTTGAAGGACAACATAGTTTATTTTGATTCCGTATGCATTTACTGTGAAGAGCAAGTGTTCATATTGCTCTTTATCTGCTTTTCTCCCTCTGAAAGCGTCAATTTTGACGGTCTAATGCAGCGAATGTCACTATTTAAGATTCAGCTGTGGTGATTTATCAAACTATTTTAGAATGACAGTTCCACTTAAGAAACATTCAATTGTGCATAGTTTTGAAGGACAACATAGTTTATTTTGATTCCGTATGCATTCAGTCTGAAAAAAGCAACAAGTGTTCATATCGCTCTTTATATGGTTAGGGTGGTAATTTTAAATGGTGAAGCTCATTTGGTTTCATTGTCAAAATCACAGTTCATGCATAAGAAAAGCAAAACATCGAACTTGTATTTCTTGTATTTTAAGATATTAAATTAAGGCATGTTGTCCTTTAAAAACATTCACAGTTGATTGTTTCTAAAGTAGAATTATCATTCTAATACTGTTCGACAAAGACAAACACATGAATCTTAAATTGTGACATCCATTTGCTTACACTGTCAAAATCACAGTGTGTGAACGAGACAAGCACAACATTAACACTTGTATTTTTCACATTAACTGTGAATTAGGTCAAATTTAAACATGTTGTTCTTTAAAAGCATTGACATTTGAGTGTCTCTCGAATGGAATTGTCATTCTAAGACAGTTTGACACATCAAAACAAATCAATCATAAATGGTGACGCTCATTTGGATTCCCTGTTAAAATCACACTGTATGAGTGAGACAAGCACAACATCAGCACTTGTATTTTTCACAGTAACTGTGAAGGATGTCAAATTAAAACATGTTGTCCTTCATAAACATGCACAGATGAATGTTTTTAAAGTAGAATTGTCATTTCAAGACGGTTTGAAACATAAAAACAAATGAATCTTAAATGGTGACGCTCATTTGGTTTCACTGTCAAAATCAAACTACATGAGTGAGACAAGCACAACATCAACACTTGTATTTCTCACAATAATTGAAAAAGAAATCAAATTAAAATATGTTGTCCTTCATAAACATGCACAGATGAATGTTTCTAAAGTGGAATTTTCATTCTAACATATTTTGATACATAAATACAGCTGAATCTTAAATAGTGACAGAAAAGCACATAATGAGACAATATGAACACTTATTGCTTTTTTCAGAGTAACTGCATACGGAATCAAAATAAACCATGTTGTCCTTCAAAAACATGCACAACTGAATGTTTCTAAAGTGTAACTGACATTCAATGATGTTTTGATACATAAATATAGCTGAATCTTAAATAGTGACATTCGCTGCTTTTGACTGTCAAAATGACTCTTTCTGAGTGAGAAAGGCGAGAAAAAAATTAGACAATATGAACACTTGTTGCTTTTTTCACAGTATCTCTAGGACATGTTGTCCTTCAAAAACATGCACAATTGAATATGTCCAAAGTGAAATCGTCATTCTGTAACAGTTTGGCACGTAACAAGTGCTGAATCTTCAATAGTGACATTCATCTGATTTTACTTTCAAAATCACATTTTTTGAGCGAGACAAGCACAACATCAACACTTGTATTTTTCACAGTAACTATGAAGGATTTCAAATTAAAACATGTTGTCCTTTATAAACATTTACATTTAAATGTTTCTAACAAGAGCCCATGATGAACACATATGTTTCACAGTAACTGAAAAAGAAGTCAAATGAAACTATGTTGTCCTTCAAAAGCATTAACATTTGAGTGTTTCTGAAGTGGAATTGTCATTCTAAGACAGTTTGACACATAAAAACAAATGAATCTCTAATGGTGATGCTCATTTGGTTTCACTGTTGAAATCACTGTATAAGCGAGACAAACACAACATCAGCACCAGTATTTTTCACAGTAACTGTGAAGGATGTCAAATTAAAATATGTTGTACTTCAAAAGCATTCACATTTGGTGGTAGCAAGTGGTAACACTGTCACCTCACAGCTAGAAGGTCCCTTGTTCGAATACCGCTGTAGTCGCTGGTGGCGTGTCCTCCACCATGTCTTCAGTGCCTGCTGCTGGCCCTTTCTGTGTGGAGTTTGCATGTTCTCCCCGTGTTCACCTTGGGTTTCCTCCTTAAATAACCCCCACTTCAAAACATGCATGGTGACGAAAACGATGGGTCCCCGGGTGCCGGCAGCCCACCGCTCCTGGTCCACCGTGGAGGAACGATGGACCAAGATGGGTCAAACACGGAGAAAATAATTTCACGAAGCATGGTGTGTGTGCAGTCTCCTCCCTGAAGCATGTGTGTGCAGTGATCAATAAAGTTAATCTTAATCTTAATCTTAATTTGAGTGTTTCTAAAGTGGAATTGTCATTCTAAAACAGTTTGACACATAAAACAAATGAATCTCTAATGGTGACGATCATGTGATTTTACACTCAAAACCACATTGTGTGAGCAACACAACCACAAAATCAACACACAAATCAAGACAAAGTCAAATTAAACCATGCTGTCCTTCAACAACCATCAACATTTCAAAGTTTCTAAAGTGGAACTGTCATTAGTGGACAGTTTGGCACATAAAGAAACAACAGCTGAATTTTAAAATGGGGTCATTTGTTTTTTCTCTCCAAATCACACTATATCAGCTCGACAAGCTAGCTGGACAAGCATAATGAGCACATGTTTTTGTCACAGTAACTGCAAAGGAAGTCAGATTAATCATGCTGTCCTTCAAAAACATTCACACTTGAATGTTTCTCAAGTGGATTTTTCATTCTAAGACAGTCTGGAATATAACAACAGCTGAATCATGGCCATGCTGGCCTTCAAAAACATTCCCATTTGAGTGTTGTTCAGCTGCAGATTTATTTCTGAAACAGTTTGGCACATAAAAACAGCCAAACCTTAAATAGTGACTAGCGATATTAATGCTTCTTCTCTTGAGTTTATATTACCTTCTCGCAATTTGCTGTGTATGTGCAGCAACTGCTATGTAAGTCAAATGAAGCCACATTTTACTTCATGAACATCCACATTTGAGTGTGTCTGAGATGGACATTTCATTTGAAAAAAAGGTTTGTTCTGTTTATGTGTTCTTGTGTTCTTGTGTGCTTGTGTGCTTGTGTGTGTGCTACCACTGTAGAATGTGTACAGTCTGGAGATCTCATGAAGCTCATCTGTTCCATCCGATGCAGCCACAGGTATGATCAAGTAAGCTGAGCAGTGTAGATCACACCCTCCTCAGATGAAAGGGATCCTGGATCACTGTGTTTCGCTCCATGTCGTTCCACAATATGAGGACACTAATGAAAAACAGCAATACAGAAATAAATAATTTCCTTATTATCAAAAATAATAATCAAAATAATATTTTATAGCTCCTACTTATACAGCGCTTTCCAGGGTACAACAGTGCAAGTAATGAAACACATGGCAGTTGACATGCTCACAATCTTTGGCTCCTTTCTTCTCTGAAATGGTAAAACCTTAAACAACATACTCTACTACAAGACCTCTCCAGATCGCTGTCTCTCTGACTTTCCTAAGCCAAGGTCTAAGGTAATGTGCTCTTCTCAAAGGTCCTTAGTGTTTTCAAAAACAGGCAAAGATGGTGTTAATGCTCTCTCTGGTGAGCTCATGTTATAACTACACTAGTTAAAATTTACTGGCTGGTCATTGTATGTGGGCCACACTGATAGCCTTCAAAAATATACACAGTTGAATGTCTCTGAGCTGGAAGTTTGATACTCAGACCTAATGGCACTTCATAAGAGCTTCACCCAAAATAGTCATGCTCATTTGATTTCAGTGTCAACATCACATGGCCTCAGTGTCAGAGGCACCAAATACACATTTGTTTTATGCGGTGAACATTTCCAATTTAAGCAAAACAAAACTAAGCCATACTTCATTGATACTCACATTTGAGTGTGTCTGAGATGGAAAGAAAAAATGAGAATTTAAAATGAGAATAAGGGAGCAGTACTGGGACAGTACTGGGATGTTCCTCAGTAAATTAATAAATCACCTCAGGGATGTGCCATATTATATCATATATTCACAATAGTGCTAGTACAATTTCTGTGATTACAAAATTCATATTGTCTCGTCTCTCATCTCGTCGTCTTCTACTTATCGGGGTCTGGGTTGCGGGGTAGCAGCCTCAGCAACGACGCCCAGACAGCCCTCTCCGCAGCCACTTCCACCAGCTCCTGCTGAGGGATCCCGAGGCGTTCCCAGGCCAGCCGAGAGACATAATCCCTCCAGCTTGTCCTGGGTCCTCCCTGACGGTCCAATCCCCAGACACAGAAGCTGTTTGAAATTCATATTGTGATAATAGCAGCATTTTGACAAGCTGAAAAGAATCTGTTTGTGTGGAACTACAGTTTGTCTTTGTGGATTGTTTTGATGCCAAATTGACAAGAAGACTGCCGACATATAATGCCTTTTATCTTGTATTTCTGGAGTAATCTGTTTGTGCAGACACATACATATATCAATACATCAGATTTCTTGAAGGGAGATATAATGGTATAATGTTTTCCCCAGAGACCACAGGGAATTCAAATGCTATATATATGTGTGTGTGTGTGTGTGTGTGTGTGTGTGTGTGTGTATATTTCATATATATATATATATTTATTTTTTTTTAAGGTTTTGTCACAACCACAGAAACACTAGGTAACTGCTTAAGTATGGCAGAGTTGTCTGACAGCTTAGTTATTGATTTGATGAATGGTTTACAGTCTAATAATTTGTTTGTATTGAATACTGACGGTGGCTGAAAAGGCTAATTACCAGCTACAAAAGCTAATATTTCTCTCTATTTATCTCCTCTTTTTGCGCTGCCAAACGCTGCCTAAATGCTGCATCTCCCGTGCCGTTAACATTATCAGGGACTCTTCACATCCCCACCATGGTCTGTTCTCCCTGCTGGCCTCTGGAAAGAGGTTCTGCAGCATTCGCTGCAGGACCACCAGGTTCTGCAACAGATTTTTCCCTCAGGCCATCAGACTGCTGAACTCTAAATGAGCATCTTTGCACCACTCTTTACACTTTGAAATTACTTAATTGTATATTTGTGCTGCTTGTTTTTCACTTACCGCATATCCCTGCTGCTATTCCTTAACTTAACCTATATTCTACTGTTTATTGTACACACTGTTGATTTGACATACTGTTTATATATACACTGTATATGCAAAATTATACCGCCATTTATTTTAACATTCTTTACGATAATTGTAAATATTTTCACCACCAACTGTTCATTTATACATATAGTGTATAGATATATACACATGTATAATTTTTAACTATTTTCTACCCTGTGCTGAGCCTGCTGGATATAGAAATTTCAATCAGTATACAACTGCTGTTTACTGAATGACAATAAAGTTTGTCTATGTCTCTTTTTGTCAGCTGCTGTGTGTCTGCAGTGTATCTATTGCCATGAAAAGAAAAACAAGTTTCCCATCAGTGTGTTTTATGTTTAGCATGTCAAAAGTGATTTCATTCATTTTTGTGACTGCTCTTATGAGCTCAGACACAACTGCTAATAGTTACATGGGTGCTGAAACTCTACTGCCCTGTTGCACTGACCTCCACCATCATGAAGTGCTTTGAAAGGCTCGCCATGCAAAAAATTCCTCCCACTTCTCCTGGACCCATTTCAGTTTGCATTCCAGGCCAACCGGTCCACTGATGATGCAGTCTCCTCTGCTCTCCACTCAGCTCTCGCCCACCTGGACACAAGAGAATCTTACATGAGAATGTTGTTCACAGACGTCAGTTTACCATCCAACACTGTCATCCCTTAGCAGTTACCAGCTTGGCCTGTGCAACCTCCTCTGGAATTGGTGGCAGGACTTTGTTACAGAGAGATCACATGCAGTACTGGTCGGCATCAGCAACAGTGATGAGACCAACTATAGGGACCAGGTGAACCCACTGGCCATGTGGTGTGGAAATACCTATCTCTCCCTAAATGTGGAGACAACAAAGGAGATTGTAATTGACTTCTGGAGAACTCACCCCCAATACCCCCCACTTACCACAAATCATTCTACTGTGAGAGGGTGAGCAGCACCAAATTACTGAGGACCTCTCTTGAACAAGAAACACTGCATCAGTGGCAAAGAAAGCCCAGCATTGCCTCTACTTCCTGCACAAATTCAGGAGAGTGAGAGCCCCAGCACCCATCATATGCTCTTTCTACTGAGGCGCCATGCAAGCTCCACCAGACTAAACTATTTATCCTCACACTTTTAACAATTACAATTAATTTGTCAGTTGGCAGACGCTTTTATTCCAAAGTGCCGTACATATGAGATTTTCATAACTCACAGTTTTTTGTGATCACTTTTTATGTCTTGGTACTCTTCAGTAGTTTTGTGTACCCCTGTATTTATTTTAAACACTTGTCCTGTTTTTGTCTTTATTCTTGTATTGTTATTGTTTTTACCTTTATATACAGCATTTTTTTTTTTTTTGTTTCGCACACAGGGGACTTACTTGGACCCCTCTTTATGTCCTGTACATGTGGTGTTATCGACACAAAGTTGATTTTTGACTTTGACCCGTAGCCCATCTATAGACTTAATTTTATTGTTGAAATTTAACAATAACAATTAATATTATGATTTGCATTTTTAAAAATCAGCCAGAGACAGAATTCTATGGAAAGGTTGAACATTCAGGTTGCAGTTTGAAGGTCAAGTGAATTTTATCTAATTTTATTTTCTGTATAGCACCAGCTCACAACATAAGCCATTTGAGAATATCTCTCCTATAGAACAGGGCTCATATTCACAAAGCTGTTTAGAGTCCTCTAACAGAGCTCCTAAATTAGCCTTCAAATTCAGAGGAAGGAATCTTAGCTTAAGAGTGATTCAGGAAGTGTCTGAGAGCAACTTTTATCTTAGTGAGGAGGTGTGGTTGATCTTGTTGCTAGGTATGATGTATTCGTCTAGAAACTGTGATAAACACACACACACACACACACACACACACACACACACACACACACACACACACACACACACACACACACACACACACACACACACAAAACGCTCCGCGCTCCTAGTAATGAATGGACAGTAAAATCAACCGATCACATAACTTGGACTGTATTAAGAAATGTGTAATCATGACATCAATTTTATGTCATGATAATGAACGTCAGCAAAATTAAATTAATTGTGACACAGCTTCAAAATGTTTGAACATACCTCATTCACATGCCGATTATATTGATTTGCTTATTGTAACATTTATTGTCCATGCTGTTCATTTTACTGCTTAATGTATTTGATATGAATGGTGGACGCGGACTCAGCTGTCAGCAATTCCTGTGTTTGCTGGCGTCCTTGTAAAAGACGGATAGATTTGGCAGAATGACCAAAACAGCGAACGAAAAGAGAACAAGAAAGCCAAACTGTACAGCTCGTGGATGAAAATAAAACAGTATTAAGAGGGAAACTGGATTACAGCCAAAGGGAAGAGGCAGACTTGGGAGCGCATTGCCCATCAGATCAATGCGTCGTTCCCTCTCCTTTTACGCACGTGCGACGAGTGTGAGAAGCGCTGGTACGTGCTGCAATCCCTGTCTGTTTAAGGCACTCTTAGGCTTTGTAAACGTCCTCCTCCCTCCTCCTAACAGTTTTTTACCTTAGGAGCTCACTTAAGGCCTAAGACGCTTTGTGAATAACTTTTATCTTACCAAGGGAAAATTCTAAGAAAAATCTTGGAAGAATGACATCACTAAGAGCTACTTTTAGCCTTAGGATGCTTTGTGAATAGGGGCCCAGATCTATATCTTTTCCTTTTATTAAACAAACTAAATATCCTTATTTTATTTATGTTATTTATCTTATTTACAGGACGGCATGTCATGCCTGTCTCTACATGGTTGCACGTTTACAATTCTCCTTTGCTCTCTGGATAGGTGCGTGCACACGCCCGTGTTCTCCTCTGCTCTCTGTATCGCCCATGGCGGAGTTCCGCCCCGATGTCCGTCTGCGACCCACTTTTGGATTTTTATTATGTATCTCAGTGAAGCCAAACTGTGAGACTGCACCTTCAACATGTTCAGAGGAACACGACAGTTGCTTTTACGTTGTGAGGCAGGAGGACCAAGCTGATACAGTAAATAGGCCTCAAAATGTCTTTCTGAAAGAGTGAAACATACATTTTTACAATTGTTCAAATGGCGTACTGATAACTCTTTCAGAAGCAAATTGTCATTCTGATCTATTCAAGGTACATGTCTGTCCTCACTCATGTACATTTTGAATCTCCTCATCAGTACTCTGAATAGCAGATGCTGGAATAAAATACCATTCCTCTAAATTTATGTAAAACATACACACATTTTAGATACACAATTCACTGAAATAAGACATGTCCCCAACAATGTCCTCAGTATCTAACACACTGACAGTTTCCTATATGGCAGCTGCCTAGAGTAACTACTCTGTGCTGTAAAAATGTGAAAGAACATTTAGAGTTGGTATCGTTGAAAGAGCCACAACTCACATGTCTGTGTTTACTGGACATTTGGCAAGTAAGGTTAAATGAAGATTTTAAAATGAACAGTTTTGCATGGTCTCACTGGACAGTTAAAAGTGCTAATTTAATCCACCACACAGGTGTTCACTTGCATTTTCATGTTGCTATTGCCATATCTTGTGCGACTCACAATGTTCCATTTCAGTCATGCCTGGAAATGGAGAGCACATTTTTTCAAAAGCACTTTTGCCAGACTCGCTAAAAACAGACTCACAATGTCCCATTATGGTGAGAATGCAGCACATCCAAAAAACAAACAAACAAACAAACAAAAAAAAAACACCAGCTTTCAACACACATGAATATTCAAGCGAGCAGATTCTCCGCAAGTGAAACAGCAATAATGTTACATCTTAAAAATCAAACCCCCATATATCCACCATACTATATGGCACATTAGCCTGTAATAAGTCCTAGCATGAAACTAACAGCATAATATTAGCTAACTCTCAGCATGGCATATTAGCCTGTAATGTCATGCAGGGAAACGGGGTCCACATTTTACCAAAGCACTTTTGCGACAATCAGTAGTCACAGACAATTTTGTCGGAGACAAAAAGAAAATAAATGCTTTCAGTGTTAACACTGGCTTAACATGCATCAACATTACGTGGCCAGACACGTCTAAACTCTGGCGATGTTAGTCGCCATCCGGAACACAAATGCATGAATAATCTTAATGATTCCAATCATATTACAGTGCTTACCTTGCTAACATTGACTTAATCTTGCCGGTAACTGAAGATGAGCTGTAACAATGTCCAAAATTCTGACGAGGACAGTAGGCGCTGTCTCTGCTGTTTGAATGACGCGTCAAAGGTGTTTGAATGTAAGCGCTCCTTCTGTCCACAAAGGGGGGGACAAAAAAAAACCAAAAAAAAAAAAAAAACAAGTGCACCTGGCCTCCAGAATAGAAACAACTTTGATGTGTAGTTCGTCCAGCACATCAAAAGACATCTTTGAAGTATTCTCAGTAGAAGTGACGTCAACGCCCCCAAACAGTAGTCCCTCTGAGTTCTCTGGACTTCGGACGTCGTTGTTCCAGCCCGTCTTGACGCTTTCAGAGCGAGAAAAACACAAAATGAGACAATATGAAGACTTGTTACTTTGTTTACAGTAAATACATACGGAATCAAAATAAACTATGTTGTCCTTCAAAACTATGCATAAATGAATGTTTCTAAAGTGGAATTGTCATTCTAACATAGTTTGATAAATCACCACAGCTGAATCTTAAATAATGACATTCGTTACATTAGACCGTCAAAATTGGCACTACATAGCGAGAAAAGCGCATAAACAGTAATATGAACACATGTTCCTTTTTTCACAGTAAAAGGCATACGGAATCAAAATAAACTATGTTGTCTTTCAACACTATGCACAATTGAATGTTTCTAAAGTGGAATTGTTATTCTAACATAGTTTGACATCACTACAGCTGAATCTTAAATAATGACATTGTTACATTAGACCGTCAACATTGACGCTTTCAGAGGGAGAAATGCACATAAAGAGCAATATGAACACATGTTCCTTTTTTCACAGTAAATGCATACGGAATCAAAATAAACTATGTTGTCCTTCAACACTATGCACAATTGAATGTTTCTATAGTGGAATTGTCATTCTAACATAGTATGGGAATTCACCACAGCTGAATCTTAAATAGTGACTTTCGCTGCATTAGAACGTCAAAATTGACGCTTCAGAGCGAGAAAAACACATAATAAGATAATATGAACACATGTTCCTTTTTTCACAGTAAATGCATACGGAATCAAAATAAACTATGTTGTCCTTCAACACTATGCACAATTGAATGTTTCTAAAGTGGAATTGTCATTCTGCCATAGTTTGATACATCACTACAGCTGAATCTAAAATAGTGACTTTCGCTGCATTAGAACGTCAAAATTGACGCTTCAGAGCGAGAAAAACACATAATAAGATAATATGAACACATGTTCCTTTTTTCACAGTAAATGCATACGGAATCAAAATAAATTATGTTGTCCTTCAACACTATGCACAATTGAATGTTTCTAAAGTGGAATTGTCATTCTGCCATAGTTTGATACATCACTACAGCTGAATCTTAAATAATGACATTCGTTACATTGGACCGTCAAAATTGACGCTTTCAGGGGCAGAAATGCACATAAACAGTAATATGAACACATGTTGCTTTTTTCACAGTAAATGCATACGGAATCAAAATAAATTATGTTGTCCTTCAACACTATGCACAATTGAATGTTTCTAAAGTGGAATTGTCATTCTGCCATAGTTTGATACATCACTACAGCTGAATCTTAAATAGTGACTTTCGCTGCATTAGAACGTCAAAATTGACGCTTTCAGGGGGAGAAATGCACATAAAGAGCAATATGAACACATGTTCCTTTTTTCACAGTAAATGCATACGGAATCAAAATAAACTATGTTGTCCTTCAACACTATGCACAATTGAATGTTTCTAAAGTGGAATTGTCATTCTGCCATAGTTTGATACATCACTACAGCTGAATCTAAAATAGTGACTTTCGCTGCATTAGAACGTCAAAATTGACGCTTTCAGGGGGAGAAATGCACATAAAGAGCAATATGAACACATGTTCATTTTTCACAGTAAATGCATACGGAATCAAAATAAATTATGTTGTCCTTCAACACTATGCACAATTGAATGTTTCTAAAGTGGAATTGTCATTCTAACATAGTATGGGAATTCACCACAGCTGAATCTTAAGAGTGACTTTCGCTGCATTAGAACGTCAAAATTGACGCTTCAGAGCGAGAAAAACACATAATAAGATAATATGAACACATGTTCATTTTTCACAGTAAATGCATACGGAATCAAAATAAACTATGTTGGCCTTCAATACTATGCATAAATGAATGTTTCTAAAGTGGAATTGTCATTCTAACATAGTTTGGTAAATCACCACAGCTCAATCTTAAATAGTGACATTCGCTGCATTAGACCGTCAAAATTAACGCTTCAGAGAGAGAAGTACATAAAGAGCAATATGAACAATTTTTGTTTTTTTCACAGTAAATGCATACGGAATCAAAATAAACTATCTTGTCCTTCAATACTATGCATAAATGAATGTTTCTAAAGTGGAATTGTCATTCTAACATAGTTTGATAAATCACCACAGCTGAATCTTAAATAGTGACATTCGCTGCATTAGACCGTCAAAATTAACGCTTTCAGAGCGAGAAAAACAAATAATAAGATAACATGAACACATGTTCCTTTTTTCACAGTAAATGCATACGGAATCAAAATAAACTATGTTGTCCTTCAACACTATGCACAATTGAATGTTTCTAAAGTGGAATTGTCATTCTAACATAGTATGGGACATCACCACAGCTGAATCTTAAATAGTGACTTTCGCTGCATTAGAACGTCAAAATTGACGCTTCAGAGCGAGAAAAACACATAATAAGATAATATGAACACATGTTCATTTTTCACAGTAAATGCATACGGAATCAAAATAAATTATGTTGTCCTTCAACACTATGCACAATTGAATGTTTCTAAAGTGGAATTGTCATTCTGCCATAGTTTGATACATCACTACAGCTGAATCTAAGATAGTGACTTTCGCTGCATTAGAACGTCAAAATTGACGCTTGAGAGCGAGAAAAACACATAATAAGACATTATGAACACATGTTCATTTTTCACAGTAAATGCATACGGAATCAAAATAAACTATGTTGTCCTTCAACACTATGCACAATTGAATGTTTCTAAAGTGGAATTGTCATTCTAACATAGTTTGATACATCACTACAGCTGAATCTTAAATAATGACATTCGTTACATTAGACCGTCAAAATTGACGCTTTCAGGGGCAGAAATGCACATAAACAGTAATATGAACACATGTTGCTTTTTTCACAGTAAATGCATACGGAATCAAAATAAATTATGTTGTCCTTCAACACTATGCACAATTGAATGTTTCTAAAATGGAATTGTCATTCTGCCATAGTTTGATACATCACTACAGCTGAATCTTACATAGTGACTTTCGCTGCATTAGACCGTCAAAATTGACGCTTCAGAGCGGGAAAAACACATAATAAGATAATATGAACACATGTTCATTTTTCACAGTAAATGCATACGGAATCAAAATAAATTATGTTGTCCTTCAACACTATGCACAATTGAATGTTTCTAAAGTGGAATTGTCATTCTGCCATAGTTTGATACATCACTACAGCTGAATCTAAAATAGTGACTTTCGCTGCATTAGAACGTCAAAATTGACGCTTCAGAGCGAGAAAAACACATAATAAGATAATATGAACACATGTTCCTTTTTTCACAGTAAATGCATACGGAATCAAAATAAATTATGTTGTCCTTCAACACTATGCACAATTGAATGTTTCTAAAGTGGAATTGTTATTTTAACATATTTTGACACATCACTACAGCTGAATCTTACATAGTGACTTTCGCTGCATTAGACCGTCAAAATTGACGCTTCAGAGCGAGAAAAACACATAATAAGATAATATGAACACGTTCATTTTTCACAGTAAATGCATACGGAATCAAAATAAACTATGTTGTCCTTCAACACTATGCACAATTGAATGTTTCTAAAGTGGAATTGTCATTCTGCCATAGTTTGATACATCACTACAGCTGAATCTTAAATAGTGACTTTTGCTGCATTAGACCGTCAAAATTGACGCTACAGAGCGAGAAAAGCACATAAACAAGTAATATGAACACATGTTCCTTTTTTCACAGTAAATGCATACGGAATCAAAATAAACTATGTTGTCCTTCAACACTATGCACAATTGAATGTTTCTAAAGTGGAATTGTCATTCTGCCATAGTTTGATACATCACTACAGCTGAATCTTAAATAGTGACTTTCGCTGCATTAGAACGTCAAAACTGACGCTTTCAGGGGGAGAAATGCACATAAAGAGCAATATGAACACATGTTCCTTTTTTCACAGTAAATGCATACGGAATCAAAATAAACTATGTTGTCCTTCAACACTATGCACAATTGAATGTTTCTAAAGTGGAATTGTCATTCTGCCATAGTTTGATACATCACTACAGCTGAATCTTAAATAGTGACTTTTGCTGCATTAGACCATCAAAATTGACGCTACAGAGCGAGAAAAGCACATAAACAAGTAATATGAACACATGTTCCTTTTTTCACAGTAAATGCATACGGAATCAAAATAAACTATGTTGTCCTTCAACACTATGCACAATTGAATGTTTCTAAAGTGGAATTGTCACTCTGCCATAGTTTGATACATCACTACAGCTGAATCTTAAATAGTGACTTTCGCTGCATTAGAACGTCAAAATTGACGCTTCAGAGCGAGAAAAACACATAATAAGATAATATGAACACATGTTCATTTTTCACAGTAAATGCATAGGGAATCAAAATAAATTATGTTGTCCTTCAACACTATGCACAATTGAATGTTTCTAAAGTGGAATTGTCATTCTGCCATAGTTTGATACATCACTACAGCTGAATCTTAAATAGTGACTTTTGCTGCATTAGAACGTCAAAACTGACGCTTTCAGGGGGAGAAATGCACATAAAGAGCAATATGAACACATGTTCCTTTTTTCACAGTAAATGCATACGGAATCAAAATAAACTATGTTGTCCTTCAACACTATGCACAATTGAATGTTTCTAAAGTGGAATTGTCATTCTGCCATAGTTTGATACATCACTACAGCTGAATCTTAAATAGTGACTTTTGCTGCATTAGACCATCAAAATTGACGCTACAGAGCGAGAAAAGCACATAAACAAGTAATATGAACACATGTTCCTTTTTTCACAGTAAATGCATACGGAATCAAAATAAAATATGTTGTCCTTCAACACTATGCACAATTGAATGTTTCTAAAGTGGAATTGTCACTCTGCCATAGTTTGATACATCACTACAGCTGAATCTTAAATAGTGACTTTCGCTGCATTAGAACGTCAAAATTGACGCTTCAGAGCGAGAAAAACACATAATAAGATAATATGAACACATGTTCATTTTTCACAGTAAATGCATACGGAATCAAAATAAATTATGTTGTCCTTCAACACTATGCACAATTGAATGTTTCTAAAGTGGAATTGTCATTCTGCCATAGTTTGATACATCACTACAGCTGAATCTTAAATAGTGACTTTCGCTGCATTAGAACGTCAAAACTGACGCTTTCAGGGGGAGAAATGCACATAAAGAGCAATATGAACACATGTTCCTTTTTTCACAGTAAATGCATACGGAATCAAAATAAACTATGTTGTCCTTCAACACTATGCACAATTGAATGTTTCTATAGTGGAATTGTCATTCTAACATAGTATGGGAATTCACCACAGCTGAATCTTAAATAGTGACTTTCGCTGCATTAGAACGTCAAAATTGACGCTTCAGAGCGAGAAAAACACATAATAAGATAATATGAACACATGTTCATTTTTCACAGTAAATGCATACGGAATCAAAATAAATTATGTTGTCCTTCAACACTATGCACAATTGAATGTTTCTAAAGTGGAATTGTCATTCTAACATAGTATGGGAATTCACCACAGCTGAATCTTAAATAGTGACTTTCGCTGCATTAGAACGTCAAAATTGACGCTTCAGAGCGAGAAAAACACATAATAAGATAATATGAACACATGTTCCTTTTTTCACAGTAAATGCATACGGAATCAAAATAAACTATGTTGTCCTTCAACACTATGCACAATTGAATGTTTCTAAAGTGGAATTGTCATTCTGACATAGTTTGATACATCACTACAGCTGAATCTTAAATAGTGACTTTCGCTGCATTAGACCGTCAAAATTGACGCTACAGATCGAGAAAAACACATAATAAGATAATATGAACACATGTTCATTTTTCACAGTAAATGCATACGGAATCAAAATAAATTATGTTGTCCTTCAACACTATGCACAATTGAATGTTTCTAAAGTGGAATTGTCATTCTGCCATAGTTTGATACATCACTACAGCTGAATCTTAAATAGTGACTTTCGCTGCATTAGAACGTCAAAATTGACGCTTTCAGGGGGAGAAATGCACATAAAGAGCAATATGAACACATGTTCCTTTTTTCACAGTAAATGCATACGGAATCAAAATAAACTATGTTGTCCTTCAACACTATGCACAATTGAATGTTTCTAAAGTGGAATTGTCATTCTGCCATAGTTTGATACATCACTACAGCTGAATCTTAAATAGTGACTTTCGCTGCATTAGAACGTCAAAATTGACGCTTTCAGGGGGAGAAATGCACATAAAGAGCAATATGAACACATGTTCATTTTTCACAGTAAATGCATACGGAATCAAAATAAATTATGTTGTCCTTCAACACTATGCACAATTGAATGTTTCTAAAGTGGAATTGTCATTCTAACATAGTATGGGAATTCACCACAGCTGAATCTTAAATAGTGACTTTCGCTGCATTAGAACGTCAAAATTGACGCTTCAGAGCGAGAAAAACACATAATAAGATAATATGAACACATGTTCCTTTTTTCACAGTAAATGCATACGGAATCAAAATAAACTATGTTGTCCTTCAACACTATGCACAATTGAATGTTTCTAAAGTGGAATTGTCATTCTGCCATAGTTTGATACATCACTACAGCTGAATCTAAAATAGTGACTTTCGCTGCATTAGAACGTCAAAATTGACGCTTCAGAGCGAGAAAACCACATAATAAGATAATATGAACACATGTTCATTTTTCACAGTAAATGCATACGGAATCAAAATAAATTATGTTGTCCTTCAACACTATGCACAATTGAATGTTTCTAAAGTGGAATTGTCATTCTGCCATAGTTTGATACATCACTACAGCTGAATCTAAAATAGTGACTTTCGCTGCATTAGAACGTCAAAATTGACGCTTCAGAGCGAGAAAAACACATAATAAGACATTATGAACACATGTTCATTTTTCACAGTAAATGCATACGGAATCAAAATAGACAATGTTGTCCGTCAACAATATGCACAATTGAATGTTTCTAAAGTGGAATTGTTATTCTAACATAGTTTGACACATCACTACAGCTGAATCTTAAATAATGACGTTCGTTACATTAGACCGTCAAAATTGACGCTTTCAGGGGGAGAAAAACACATAATAAGATAATATGAACACATGTTCATTTTTTACAGTAAATGCATACGGAATTAAAATAAATTATGTTGTCCTTCAACACTATGCACAATTGAATGTTTCTAAAGTGGAATTGTCATTCTAACATAGTATGGGAATTCACCACAGCTGAATCTTAAATAGTGACTTTCGCTGCATTAGAACGTCAAAATTGACGCTTCAGAGCGAGAAAAACACATAATAAGATAATATGAACACATGTTCATTTTTCCACAGTAAATGCATACGGAATCAAAATAAATTATGTTGTCCTTCAACACTATGCACAATTGAATGTTTCTAAAGTGGAATTGTCATTCTGCCATAGTTTGATACATCACTACAGCTGAATCTTAAATAGTGACTTTTGCTGCATTAGACCGTCAAAATTGACGCTTCAGAGCGAGAAAAACACATAATAAGATAATATGAACACATGTTCATTTTTCACAGTAAATGCATACGGAATCAAAATAAATTATGTTGTCCTTCAACACTATGCACAATTGAATGTTTCTAAAGTGGAATTGTCATTCTGCCATAGTTTGATACATCACTACAGCTGAATCTTAAATAGTGACTTTCGCTGCATTAGAACGTCAAAACTGACGCTTTCAGGGGGAGAAATGCACATAAAGAGCAATATGAACACACGTTCCTTTTTTCACAGTAAATGCATACGGAATCAAAATAAACTATGTTGTCCTTCAACACTATGCACAATTGAATGTTTCTATAGTGGAATTGTCATTCTAACATAGTATGGGAATTCACCACAGCTGAATCTTAAATAGTGACTTTCGCTGCATTAGAACGTCAAAATTGACGCTTCAGAGCGAGAAAAACACATAATAAGATAATATGAACACATGTTCCTTTTTTCACAGTAAATGCATACGGAATCAAAATAAACTATGTTGTCCTTCAACACTATGCACAATTGAATGTTTCTAAAGTGGAATTGTCATTCTGCCATAGTTTGATACATCACTACAGCTGAATCTAAAATAGTGACTTTCGCTGCATTAGACCGTCAAAATTGACGCTTCAGAGCGAGAAAAACACATAATAAGATAATATGAACACATGTTCATTTTTCACAGTAAATGCATACGGAATCAAAATAAACAATGTTGTCCGTCAACAATATGCACAATTGAATGTTTCTAAAGTGGAATTGTTATTCTAACATAGTTTGACACATCACTACAGCTGAATCTTAAATAATGACGTTCGTTACATTAGACCGTCAAAATTGACGCTTTCAGGGGCAGAAATGCACATAAACAGTAATATGAACACATGTTGCTTTTTTCACAGTAAATGCATACGGAATCAAAATAAATTATGTTGTCCTTCAACACTATGCACAATTGAATGTTTCTAAAGTGGAATTGTCATTCTAACATAGTATGGGAATTCACCACAGCTGAATCTTAAATAGTGACTTTCGCTGCATTAGAACGTCAAAATTGACGCTTCAGAGCGAGAAAAACACATAATAAGATAATATGAACACATGTTCATTTTTCCACAGTAAATGCATACGGAATCAAAATAAATTATGTTGTCCTTCAACACTATGCACAATTGAATGTTTCTAAAGTGGAATTGTCATTCTGCCATAGTTTGATACATCACTACAGCTGAATCTTAAATAGTGACTTTTGCTGCATTAGACCGTCAAAATTGACGCTTCAGAGCGAGAAAAACACATAATAAGATAATATGAACACATGTTCATTTTTCACAGTAAATGCATACGGAATCAAAATAAATTATGTTGTCCTTCAACACTATGCACAATTGAATGTTTCTAAAGTGGAATTGTCATTCTGCCATAGTTTGATACATCACTACAGCTGAATCTTAAATAGTGACTTTCGCTGCATTAGAACGTCAAAACTGACGCTTTCAGGGGGAGAAATGCACATAAAGAGCAATATGAACACACGTTCCTTTTTTCACAGTAAATGCATACGGAATCAAAATAAACTATGTTGTCCTTCAACACTATGCACAATTGAATGTTTCTATAGTGGAATTGTCATTCTAACATAGTATGGGAATTCACCACAGCTGAATCTTAAATAGTGACTTTCGCTGCATTAGAACGTCAAAATTGACGCTTCAGAGCGAGAAAAACACATAATAAGATAATATGAACACATGTTCCTTTTTTCACAGTAAATGCATACGGAATCAAAATAAACTATGTTGTCCTTCAACACTATGCACAATTGAATGTTTCTAAAGTGGAATTGTCATTCTGCCATAGTTTGATACATCACTACAGCTGAATCTAAAATAGTGACTTTCGCTGCATTAGACCGTCAAAATTGACGCTTCAGAGCGAGAAAAACACATAATAAGATAATATGAACACATGTTCATTTTTCACAGTAAATGCATACGGAATCAAAATAAACAATGTTGTCCGTCAACAATATGCACAATTGAATGTTTCTAAAGTGGAATTGTTATTCTAACATAGTTTGACACATCACTACAGCTGAATCTTAAATAATGACGTTCGTTACATTAGACCGTCAAAATTGACGCTTTCAGGGGCAGAAATGCACATAAACAGTAATATGAACACATGTTGCTTTTTTCACAGTAAATGCATACGGAATCAAAATAAATTATGTTGTCCTTCAACACTATGCACAATTGAATGTTTCTAAAGTGGAATTGTCATTCTAACATAGTTTGATACATCACTACAGCTGAATCTTAAATAATGACATTCGTTACATTAGACCGTCAAAATTGACGCTTTCAGGGGCAGAAATGCACATAAACAGTAATATGAACACATGTTGCTTTTTTCACAGTAAATGCATACGGAATCAAAATAAATTATGTTGTCCTTCAACACTATGCACAATTGAATGTTTCTAAAGTGGAATTGTCATTCTGACATAGTTTGATACATCACTACAGCTGAATCTTAAATAGTGACTTTCGCTGCATTAGACCGTCAAAATTGACGCTACAGATCGAGAAAAACACATAATAAGATAATATGAACACATGTTCATTTTTCACAGTAAATGCATACGGAATCAAAATAAATTATGTTGTCCTTCAACACTATGCACAATTGAATGTTTCTAAAGTGGAATTGTCATTCTGCCATAGTTTGATACATCACTACAGCTGAATCTTAAATAGTGACTTTCGCTGCATTAGAACGTCAAAATTGACGCTTTCAGGGGGAGAAATGCACATAAAGAGCAATATGAACACATGTTCCTTTTTTCACAGTAAATGCATACGGAATCAAAAAAAACTACGTTGTCCTTCAACACTATGCACAATTGAATGTTTCTAAAGTGGAATTGTTATTCTAACATAGTTTGATACATCACTACAGCTGAATCTTAAATAATGACATTCGTTACATTAGAACGTCAAAATTGACGCTTTCAGGGGGAGAAATGCACATAAAGAGCAATATGAACACATGTTCCTTTTTTCACAGTAAATGCATACGGAATCAAAATAAACTATGTTGTCCTTCAACACTATGCACAATTGAATGTTTCTAAAGTGGAATTGTCATTCTGCCATAGTTTGATACATCACTACAGCTGAATCTAAAATAGTGACTTTCGCTGCATTAGAACGTCAAAATTGACGCTTTCAGGGGGAGAAATGCACATAAAGAGCAATATGAACACATGTTCATTTTTCACAGTAAATGCATACGGAATCAAAATAAATTATGTTGTCCTTCAACACTATGCACAATTGAATGTTTCTAAAGTGGAATTGTCATTCTAACATAGTATGGGAATTCACCACAGCTGAATCTTAAATAGTGACTTTCGCTGCATTAGAACGTCAAAATTGACGCTTCAGAGCGAGAAAAACACATAATAAGATAATATGAACACATGTTCCTTTTTTCACAGTAAATGCATACGGAATCAAAATAAACTATGTTGTCCTTCAACACTATGCACAATTGAATGTTTCTAAAGTGGAATTGTCATTCTGCCATAGTTTGATACATCACTACAGCTGAATCTAAAATAGTGACTTTCGCTGCATTAGAACGTCAAAATTGACGCTTCAGAGCGAGAAAACCACATAATAAGATAATATGAACACATGTTCATTTTTCACAGTAAATGCATACGGAATCAAAATAAACAATGTTGTCCGTCAACAATATGCACAATTGAATGTTTCTAAAGTGGAATTGTTATTCTAACATAGTTTGACACATCACTACAGCTGAATCTTAAATAATGACGTTCGTTACATTAGACCGTCAAAATTGACGCTTTCAGGGGGAGAAAAACACATAATAAGATAATATGAACACATGTTCATTTTTCACAGTAAATGCATACGGAATCAAAATAAATTATGTTGTCCTTCAACACTATGCACAATTGAATGTTTCTAAAGTGGAATTGTCATTCTAACATAGTATGGGAATTCACCACAGCTGAATCTTAAATAGTGACTTTCGCTGCATTAGAACGTCAAAATTGACGCTTCAGAGCGAGAAAAACACATAATAAGATAATATGAACACATGTTCCTTTTTTCACAGTAAATGCATACGGAATCAAAATAAATTATGTTGTCCTTCAACACTATGCACAATTGAATGTTTCTAAAGTGGAATTGTCATTCTGCCATAGTTTGATACATCACTACAGCTGAATCTAAAATAGTGACTTTCGCTGCATTAGAACGTCAAAATTGACGCTTCAGAGCGAGAAAACCACATAATAAGATAATATGAACACATGTTCATTTTTCACAGTAAATGCATACGGAATCAAAATAAATTATGTTGTCCTTCAACACTATGCACAATTGAATGTTTCTAAAGTGGAATTGTCATTCTGCCATAGTTTGATACATCACTACAGCTGAATCTAAAATAGTGACTTTCGCTGCATTAGAACGTCAAAATTGACGCTTCAGAGCGAGAAAAACACATAATAAGATAATATGAACACGTTCATTTTTCACAGTAAATGCATACGGAATCAAAATAAACTATGTTGTCCTTCAACACTATGCACAATTGAATGTTTCTAAAGTGGAATTGTCATTCTGCCATAGTTTGATACATCACTACAGCTGAATCTTAAATAGTGACTTTTGCTGCATTAGACCGTCAAAATTGACGCTATAGAGCGAGAAAAGCACATAAACAAGTAATATGAACACATGTTCCTTTTTTCACAGTAAATGCATACGGAATCAAAATAAACTATGTTGTCCTTCAACACTATGCACAATTGAATGTTTCTAAAGTGGAATTGTCACTCTGCCATAGTTTGATACATCACTACAGCTGAATCTTAAATAGTGACTTTCGCTGCATTAGAACGTCAAAATTGACGCTTCAGAGCGAGAAAAACACATAATAAGATAATATGAACACATGTTCATTTTTCACAGTAAATGCATACGGAATCAAAATAAATTATGTTGTCCTTCAACACTATGCACAATTGAATGTTTCTAAAGTGGAATTGTCATTCTGCCATAGTTTGATACATCACTACAGCTGAATCTTAAATAGTGACTTTCGCTGCATTAGAACGTCAAAATTGACGCTTTCAGGGGGAGAAATGCACATAAAGAGCAATATGAACACATGTTCCTTTTTTCACAGTAAATGCATACGGAATCAAAATAAACTATGTTGTCCTTCAACACTATGCACAATTGAATGTTTCTAAAGTGGAATTGTCATTCTAACATAGTATGGGAATTCACCACAGCTGAATCTTAAATAGTGACTTTCGCTGCATTAGAACGTCAAAATTGACGCTTCAGAGCGAGAAAAACACATAATAAGATAATATGAACACATGTTCCTTTTTTCACAGTAAATGCATACGGAATCAAAATAAACTACGTTGTCCTTCAACACTATGCACAATTGAATGTTTCTAAAGTGGAATTGTCATTCTGCCATAGTTTGATACATCACTACAGCTGAATCTTAAATAATGACATTCGTTACATTAGACCGTCAAAATTGACGCTTTCAGGGGCAGAAATGCACATAAACAGTAATATGAACACATGTTGCTTTTTTCACAGTAAATGCATACGGAATCAAAATAAATTATGTTGTCCTTCAACACTATGCACAATTGAATGTTTCTAAAGTGGAATTGTCATTCTGCCATAGTTTGATACATCACTACAGCTGAATCTTAAATAGTGACTTTCGCTGCATTAGACCGTCAAAATTGACGCTACAGATCGAGAAAAACACATAATAAGATAATATGAACACATGTTCCTTTTTTCACAGTAAATGCATACGGAATCAAAATAAACTATGTTGTCCTTCAACGCTATGCACAATTGAATGTTTCTAAAGTGGAATTGTTATTTTAACATAGTTTGACACATCACTACAGCTGAATCTTACATAGTGACTTTCGCTGCATTAGACCGTCAAAATTGACGCTTCAGAGCGGGAAAAACACATAAGATAATATGAACACATGTTCATTTTTCACAGTAAATGCATACGGAATCAAAATAAATTATGTTGTCCTTCAACACTATGCACAATTGAATGTTTCTAAAGTGGAATTGTCATTCTGCCATAGTTTGATACATCACTACAGCTGAATCTAAAATAGTGACTTTCGCTGCATTAGAACGTCAAAATTGACGCTTCAGAGCGAGAAAACCACATAATAAGATAATATGAACACATGTTCATTTTTCACAGTAAATGCATACGGAATCAAAATAAACAATGTTGTCCGTCAACAATATGCACAATTGAATGTTTCTAAAGTGGAATTGTTATTCTAACATAGTTTGACACATCACTACAGCTGAATCTTAAATAATGACGTTCGTTACATTAGACCGTCAAAATTGACGCTTTCAGGGGGAGAAAAACACATAATAAGATAATATGAACACATGTTCATTTTTCACAGTAAATGCATACGGAATCAAAATAAATTATGTTGTCCTTCAACACTATGCACAATTGAATGTTTCTAAAGTGGAATTGTCATTCTAACATAGTATGGGAATTCACCACAGCTGAATCTTAAATAGTGACTTTCGCTGCATTAGAACGTCAAAATTGACGCTTCAGAGCGAGAAAAACACATAATAAGATAATATGAACACATGTTCCTTTTTTCACAGTAAATGCATACGGAATCAAAATAAATTATGTTGTCCTTCAACACTATGCACAATTGAATGTTTCTAAAGTGGAATTGTCATTCTGCCATAGTTTGATACATCACTACAGCTGAATCTAAAATAGTGACTTTCGCTGCATTAGAACGTCAAAATTGACGCTTCAGAGCGAGAAAACCACATAATAAGATAATATGAACACATGTTCATTTTTCACAGTAAATGCATACGGAATCAAAATAAATTATGTTGTCCTTCAACACTATGCACAATTGAATGTTTCTAAAGTGGAATTGTCATTCTGCCATAGTTTGATACATCACTACAGCTGAATCTAAAATAGTGACTTTCGCTGCATTAGAACGTCAAAATTGACGCTTCAGAGCGAGAAAAACACATAATAAGATAATATGAACACGTTCATTTTTCACAGTAAATGCATACGGAATCAAAATAAACTATGTTGTCCTTCAACACTATGCACAATTGAATGTTTCTAAAGTGGAATTGTCATTCTGCCATAGTTTGATACATCACTACAGCTGAATCTTAAATAGTGACTTTTGCTGCATTAGACCGTCAAAATTGACGCTATAGAGCGAGAAAAGCACATAAACAAGTAATATGAACACATGTTCCTTTTTTCACAGTAAATGCATACGGAATCAAAATAAACTATGTTGTCCTTCAACACTATGCACAATTGAATGTTTCTAAAGTGGAATTGTCACTCTGCCATAGTTTGATACATCACTACAGCTGAATCTTAAATAGTGACTTTCGCTGCATTAGAACGTCAAAATTGACGCTTCAGAGCGAGAAAAACACATAATAAGATAATATGAACACATGTTCATTTTTCACAGTAAATGCATACGGAATCAAAATAAATTATGTTGTCCTTCAACACTATGCACAATTGAATGTTTCTAAAGTGGAATTGTCATTCTGCCATAGTTTGATACATCACTACAGCTGAATCTTAAATAGTGACTTTCGCTGCATTAGAACGTCAAAATTGACGCTTTCAGGGGGAGAAATGCACATAAAGAGCAATATGAACACATGTTCCTTTTTTCACAGTAAATGCATACGGAATCAAAATAAACTATGTTGTCCTTCAACACTATGCACAATTGAATGTTTCTAAAGTGGAATTGTCATTCTAACATAGTATGGGAATTCACCACAGCTGAATCTTAAATAGTGACTTTCGCTGCATTAGAACGTCAAAATTGACGCTTCAGAGCGAGAAAAACACATAATAAGATAATATGAACACATGTTCCTTTTTTCACAGTAAATGCATACGGAATCAAAATAAACTACGTTGTCCTTCAACACTATGCACAATTGAATGTTTCTAAAGTGGAATTGTCATTCTGCCATAGTTTGATACATCACTACAGCTGAATCTTAAATAATGACATTCGTTACATTAGACCGTCAAAATTGACGCTTTCAGGGGCAGAAATGCACATAAACAGTAATATGAACACATGTTGCTTTTTTCACAGTAAATGCATACGGAATCAAAATAAATTATGTTGTCCTTCAACACTATGCACAATTGAATGTTTCTAAAGTGGAATTGTCATTCTGCCATAGTTTGATACATCACTACAGCTGAATCTTAAATAGTGACTTTCGCTGCATTAGACCGTCAAAATTGACGCTACAGATCGAGAAAAACACATAATAAGATAATATGAACACATGTTCCTTTTTTCACAGTAAATGCATACGGAATCAAAATAAACTATGTTGTCCTTCAACGCTATGCACAATTGAATGTTTCTAAAGTGGAATTGTTATTTTAACATAGTTTGACACATCACTACAGCTGAATCTTATATAGTGACTTTCGCTGCATTAGACCGTCAAAATTGACGCTTCAGAGCGGGAAAAACACATAAGATAATATGAACACATGTTCATTTTTCACAGTAAATGCATACGGAATCAAAATAAATTATGTTGTCCTTCAACACTATGCACAATTGAATGTTTCTAAAGTGGAATTGTCATTCTGCCATAGTTTGATACATCACTACAGCTGAATCTTAAATAGTGACTTTCGCTGCATTAGACCGTCAAAATTGACGCTTCAGATCGAGAAAAACACATAAGAAGATAATATGAACACATGTTGCTTTTTTCACAGTAAATGCATACGGAATCAAAATAAACTATGTTGTCCTTCAACACTATGCACAATTGAATGTTTCTAAAGTGGAATTGTTATTTTAACATAGTTTGACACATCACTACAGCTGAATCTTACATAGTGACTTTCGCTGCATTAGACCGTCAAAATTGACGCTTCAGAGCGGGAAAAACACATAATAAGATAATATGAACACATGTTCATTTTTCACAGTAAATGCATACGGAATCAAAATAAACTATGTTGTCCTTCAACACTATGCACAATTGAATGTTTCTAAAGTGGAATTGTCATTCTGCCATAGTTTGATACATCACTACAGCTGAATCTAAAATAGTGACTTTCGCTGCATTAGAACGTCAAAATTGACGCTTCAGAGCGAGAAAAACACATAATAAGACATTATGAACACATGTTCATTTTTCACAGTAAATGCATACGGAATCAAAATAAACAATGTTGTCCGTCAACAATATGCACAACTGAATGTTTCTAAAGTGGAATTGTTATTCTAACATAGTTTGACACATCACTACAGCTGAATCTTAAATAATGACGTTCGTTACATTAGACCGTCAAAATTGACGCTTTCAGGGGGAGAAAAACACATAATAAGATAATATGAACACATGTTCATTTTTCACAGTAAATGCATACGGAATCAAAATAAATTATGTTGTCCTTCAACACTATGCACAATTGAATGTTTCTAAAGTGGAATTGTCATTCTAACATAGTATGGGAATTCACCACAGCTGAATCTTAAATAGTGACTTTCGCTGCATTAGAACGTCAAAATTGACGCTTCAGAGCGAGAAAAACACATAATAAGATAATATGAACACATGTTCCTTTTTTCACAGTAAATGCATACGGAATCAAAATAAACTATGTTGTCCTTCAACACTATGCACAATTGAATGTTTCTAAAGTGGAATTGTCATTCTGCCATAGTTTGATACATCACTACAGCTGAATCTAAAATAGTGACTTTCGCTGCATTAGAACGTCAAAATTGACGCTTCAGAGCGAGAAAAACACATAATAAGATAATATGAACACATGTTCATTTTTCACAGTAAATGCATACGGAATCAAAATAAATTATGTTGTCCTTCAACACTATGCACAATTGAATGTTTCTAAAGTGGAATTGTCATTCTGCCATAGTTTGATACATCACTACAGCTGAATCTAAAATAGTGACTTTCGCTGCATTAGAACGTCAAAATTGACGCTTCAGAGCGAGAAAAACACATAATAAGATAATATGAACACATGTTCATTTTTCACAGTAAATGCATACGGAATCAAAATAAATTATGTTGTCCTTCAACACTATGCACAATTGAATGTTTCTAAAGTGGAATTGTCATTCTGCCATAGTTTGATACATCACTACAGCTGAATCTTAAATAGTGACTTTTGCTGCATTAGACCGTCAAAATTGACGCTACAGAGCGAGAAAAGCACATAAACAAGTAATATGAACACATGTTCCTTTTTTCACAGTAAATGCATACGGAATCAAAATAAACTATGTTGTCCTTCAACACTATGCACAATTGAATGTTTCTAAAGTGGAATTGTCACTCTGCCATAGTTTGATACATCACTACAGCTGAATCTAAAATAGTGACTTTCGCTGCATTAGAACGTCAAAATTGACGCTTCAGAGCGAGAAAAACACATAATAAGATAATATGAACACACGTTCATTTTTCACAGTAAATGCATACGGAATCAAAATAAATTATGTTGTCCTTCAACACTATGCACAATTGAATGTTTCTAAAGTGGAATTGTCATTCTGACATAGTTTGATACATCACTACAGCTGAATCTTAAATAATGACATTCGTTACATTAGACCGTCAAAATTGACGCTTTCAGGGGGAGAAATGCACATAAAGAGCAATATGAACACATGTTCCTTTTTTCACAGTAAATGCATACGGAATCAAAATAAACTATGTTGTCCTTCAACGCTATGCACAATTGAATGTTTCTAAAGTGGAATTGTTATTTTAACATAATTTGACACATCACTACAGCTGAATCTTACATAGTGACTTTCGCTGCATTAGACCGTCAAAATTGACGCTTCAGAGCGAGAAAAACACATAATAAGATAATATGAACACATGTTCATTTTTCACAGTAAATGCATACGGAATCAAAATAAATTATGTTGTCCTTCAACACTATGCACAATTGAATGTTTCTAAAGTGGAATTGTCATTCTGCCATAGTTTGATACATCACTACAGCTGAATCTTAAATAGTGACTTTCGCTGCATTAGACCGTCAAAATTGACGCTTCAGATCGAGAAAAACACATAAGAAGATAATATGAACACATGTTGCTTTTTTCACAGTAAATGCATACGGAATCAAAATAAATTATGTTGTCCTTCAACACTATGCACAATTGAATGTTTCTAAAGTGGAATTGTCATTCTGCCATAGTTTGATACATCACTACAGCTGAATCTTAAATAGTGACTTTCGCTGCATTAGACCGTCAAAATTGACGCTACAGATCGAGAAAAACACATAAGATAATATGAACACATGTTCCTTTTTTCACACACTGTAAAAAAAATATGTAATTTTACAGGAAATATTCTGTATATTTTTTCCTGTTTTCCAATAAAACAATGAAATGCCAGTAGATTTACAGATATTTTCAGTAATTTTAGGTTTTATGTTTAAAATTACAGTTAATTAACCATAATGTAAGATTACATTAATATTATGTTTTTTAATGACAATTTATTGTATTTGTACATCTTTAACTCTAATTTTACATACAATTTTCTGTATGTTTTTACAGGATTACCACCTTTTTCCATAAGACAATGTATTAACTGTAAATTAACAGATACTAGCCGTAATTTAAATATTTACCTTCAGAATAACATTTAATTACTAATAATTTATTATTACAGTACTACTATGTTTTTTAAGGGTAATTTAACATATTTCTTTCATATTCAAATGTAATTTTACACAAAATGCAATGTAATTTTACTGATCTTTCCTGATAATGATAATGAATAAATGTACGTAAAATTACAGAAATCTGTAGTGTTTTCATTAAAAATTGCAGTTCATTAAGGATGTGAGGTTAAAGTGATTTTATGGTTTTTTTAGAGGTAATAAGTACTATTTGTAAAGTAATTTACTGTACATTACTGTATAAAGACAATTTAAAATACATTGTTTTACAAAAAGTGCTTTTTAAATAATGTAATTTTACAGACAGTATTCTGTATTCTTACAGATTTTGCTTTTTTAAACTATAAAGTGCCTGTACATTTAGATATTGGAAGTAATTTAAATTTTTGTGTGTGTGTGTGTGTGTGTGTGTGTGTGTGTGTGTGTGTGTGTGTGTGTGTGTGTGTGTGTGTGTGTGTGTGTGAGAATGGTTGTTTGTTTGTGTCCTGCAATCGGCTGGCGACCAGTCCAGAGTGTCCCCCGCCTCTCGCCCGTTGACAGCTGGGATAGGCTCCAGCCCCCCCCACAACCCTGAAAGGGATAAGCGGTATAGAAAATGGATGGATGGATGGATGGATGTTTTTTAACTGTACATTACTGTAGAGAGACGATTTAAGGGACGTCGTTTAGCTCAGTGGATGATCAGCGATTCCAACTTAGCAGGACTGCTATGAAGCCTGCGTCTAAAAATATCTGGACTTCCTGCAATATCTTATGTAATGCTAACATAGAGAAGCCACTCTAACTTATGTCCTTCTAAAAAGATGCACCATCTGCAACAGCAGAACAGGAAAAAGTAAACAGGCTCCATATTTATAAACACATTTAATTAACTAATTATTTTTGAAAAAAAAGTCATATTTTCACAAAAAGTCAGGGTTTGTCCAAAGGGAGGCCTAAAATTTGAAAAACCCCTGTTCTATGAGACTTAGAAGCATCAACACCTTCAGAAACTTTGGTGGGCAGAAAATGAATCTCTTGTTTACTGTATTAACATACATACTACATAATGTAGAATTCAAAAACAAAATCGTAACATGATAAACAGAACTGACTTCAAATTTTGCAAAATAAAAGTTTCTAAAAAAACCTCAAAAAAAAAAAAAAAAATATCACAAAGTCAAAAATGTTCACAGAAAAGTCAAGTGGGGGGGGCTCTTTCCAGTCTTTTCCAAGGGGAAGGCCACTTCAAAACATCTGCCTCTATAAGACTTAAAACCATTAACACTACGTCGTTTACTGTGTCAACATGTAACATAATTCAATTCAATTCAATTCAATTCAATTCAATTTTATTTGTATAGCGCCAAATCACAACAGAAGTTGTCTCAGGACACTTTCCATATAGAGCTGGTACAGACCAAGCTCTTTTATCTACAAAGAAACCAACAATTCCCCCATGAGCAAGCACTTGGCGACAGTGGCGAGGAAAAACTTCCTTTTAACAGGCAGAAACCTCGAGCAGAACCAGACTCTGGGTGGGCGGCCATCTGCCTCGACCGGTTGGGTGAGAGAGGAAGAGCAAGAGAGAGAGAGTGAGACAGACAGACAGACAGACAGACAGACAGACAGACAGACAGAAAGAAAGAAAGAAAGAAAAGCAGTCAGAGAGAGAGAGAGACAGAGACAGAGAGACAGACATGCAGTCACAGTAACAGTGACAGTGGATGTAATAACAGCAGTAGCAGTTGCAGTGGATGTCAGGCAGGGCCAAGGCAGGAGACGCAGCTGAAATCCACAATCCAGATTCAGCCACTGTCCATGGGAACCTGCAAGACGACAAAGCACAGAGACTCCGGGGAAGGAGCTAAGTTAGTAACACGCCGTGGTAGGACATGAGAGCGTGCGGATGGAGAGGGACAGAAGGACGGAGGAGCTCGGTGTATCTTTGGATGTCCCCCAACAGTCTAATCCTATAGCAGCATAACTAGGGGCTGGTCCAGGACAAGCCTGAGCCAGCCCTAACTATAAGCTTTATCAAAAAGGAAAGTTTTAAGCCTACTCTTAAATGTAGAGACAGTGTCTGCCTCCCGGACAAAGACTGGAAGATGGTTCCAAGGGAGAGGAGCTTGATAGCTAAATGCTCTGACTCCTGTTCTGCTTTTTGAGACTTTAGGAACCATAAGTAGACCTGCATTCTGGGAACGCAGTGTTCGAGTAGGGCAATAAGGTACTATGAGCTCTTTAAGATAAGAAGGTGCCTGGCCACTTATGGCTTTGTAAGTAAGGAGAAGAATTTTAAACTCTATTCTAAACTTTACAGGGAGCCAGTGCAAAGTGGCGAGTATTGGAGAAATATGATCTCGCTTCCTGGTTTTTGTCAGAACACGTGCTGCAGCGTTCTGGAGCAACTGGAGAATATTCAACAGCGAATTTGGGCAGCCTGATAGTAAAGAATTGCAATAATCCAGCCTGGAAGTTACGAATGCATGGACTAGTTTTTCTGCATCATTTTGAGACAAAATATGCCTGATTTTTGCGATATTACGTAGGTGAAAAAAGGCAGTCCTTGAAATTTGTTTTACATGGGAGTGAAAGGACATGTCTTGGTCAAAGATAACTCCCAGATTCTTTACAGTGGTGCTGGAGGCCAGCGCAATGCCATCCATAACTGCTATGTCATCAGAAAGTGACCTTCTAAGATGTTTAGGGCCTACTACTATAACTTCAGTTTTGTCCGAGTTTAGCATCAGAAAATTGCAGGTCATCCAGGTCTTTATGTCATGAAGACATGCTTGTAGTCTAGTTAACTGACTGGTTTCTTCCGGTTTCATTGATAAATATAGCTGGGTATCATCTGCATAGCAATGAAAATTTATTGAGTGCTTCCTGATAATCTTACCTAAAGGAAGCATATATAAGGTGAATAGAATTGGTCCAAGCACAGAACCCTGCGGAACTCCATAGCTGACTTTAGTGAGCACAGAGGAGTCGTCATTAACGCGTACAAACTGAGAGCGATCTGACAAGTAGGATTTAAACCAGCTTAGCGCAGTTCCCTTAATGCCAATGAAATGTTCCAGTGTCTGCAATAGGATGCCATGGTCAATGGTGTCAAATGCAGCACTAAGATCCAGTAAGACTAGTACAGAGACAAATCCTTTATCAGATGCAATTAGAAGGTCATTTGTAACTTTAACCAGTGCTGTCTCTGTGCTATGATGCACTCTAAATCCTGACTGGAAATCCTCGAATAAACTATTATTGTTTAGAAAGTCGCACAGCTGATTGGCAACTGCTTTCTCAAGAGTTTTTGAGAGAAAGGGAAGGTTGGATATCGGTCTATAGTTGGCTAAAACCCCTGGATCAAGAGTAGGCTTTTTCAGTAGCGGTTTTATCACAGCTACTTTAAAGGACTGTGGTACGTAGCCTGTTGATAAAGAGAGATTGATCATGTCTAAAACTGAAGAGTCAATTAGAGGTAATACTTCTTTAAACAGCTTAGTCGGGATAGGATCTAAAATACAGGTAGATGATTTTGATGATGAAATTATTGAAATTAGTTGGTGAAGGTCAACAGGAGTAAAACAGTCTAAAACTGCGACAGACTGAGTAACAGTTTCTACGATTTCTGCGTTTGAAGACAAAACAGTACCTGTTAACGGCAGGAGTCGATGAATTCTGTCTCTAATAGTTAGAATTTTATCATTAAAGAAGCTCATGAAGTCATTACTGTTCAGAGCTAAAGGAATACATGGTTCACAAGAATTATGGCTCTCTGTCAGCCTGGCTACAGTGCTGAAGAGAAACCTGGGATTGTTCTTATTTTCCTCTATTAGTGCAGAGTAATAGGCTGCCCTGGCACTGCGGAGGGCTTTCCTGTATATTTTAAGACTGTCTTGCCAGGCGGACCGAAATTCTTCCAATTTGGTAGAACGCCATTTCCTTTCTATTTTCCGTGAAGTTTGCTTTAATTTGCGGGTTTGAGGAGTATACCATGGAGCTAACCTCCTATGTTTAATTTTCTTCTTTTTTAGGGGAGCAACAGAGTCAAGTGTCATACGCAACGATCCTGTAGCACTATCAACCAGGAAGTCAATCTGGGAGGGACTAACGTTAGCATAAGACTCCTCTGTTGTATTGAGACATGGCATTGAATTAAATACTGATGGGATCATATCCTTAAATTTAGCTACAGCACTATCAGACAGGAGTCTGGTATAAGAATTTTTGCCTACTGGCTGGTAGTCTGGTAATATGAATTCGAAAGTTATTAAATGATGGTCTGATAAAAGAGGATTCTGTGAGGAGACTATTAAGTCTTCGATTTCAATGCCATATGTCAGAACAAGGTCGAGGGTGTGGTTAAAACAGTGAGTCGGTTCATGTACATTCTGGCGGAAGCCAACTGAGTCTAATACTGAGATAAACGCAGTGCTAAGGCTGTCATTATCAACGTCGACATGTACATTAAAGTCACCTACAATAATTACTTTATCTGCTTCAAGAACTAAGCTTGATAGAAACTCCGAGAACTCAGCTATAAATTCGGAGTAAGGACCAGGAGAGCGATATACTACAACAAATAAAAGTGGCTGCACTGTTTTCCATTTCTCATGAGAAAGAGTGAGAACAAGGCTTTCAAATGAGTTGTAGTCGAGTTTAGGTTTAGGGTTGATCAAAAGGCTTGAGTCAAAAATGGCTGCAACTCCACCTCCTCTGCCGCTGCCTCGAGGAATGTGAGTATTAATATGGCTCGGAGGAGTAGCTTCATTTAGGCTCACATACTCTTCAGGACACAGCCAGGTTTCAGTCAGACAAAATAAATCAACATTATGGTCTGATATTAACTCATTTACTAGAACAGCTTTAGAGGACAAAGATCTGATGTTAAGGAGTCCACATTTAATTCTCCTATCTTGTTGTACTATTGCAGAGGTTGTTCTAATTTTAATTAGATTCTTATGTTTAACTCCTCTTCTCTGTACTTTTGGTTTACTTAGTTTACGTGGTCGGGGGGCAGACACAGTCTCTATGGAGTGTTGGGTGGGTAACTGCTCTAATGGAGGCGCAGAGAAGCGTGTAGGACTGCAGCTCTGCCTCCTGGTCTCAACTCTGAGTTGTCAGGGGTTAGGTTCATAAATAAAATCGGTCAGATTTCTAGAGATGAGAGCTGCTCCCTCCAAAGTGGGATGGATGCCATCTCTCCTAATCAGACCAGGTCTTCCCCAGAAAGTCTGCCAATTATCAATGAAGCCCACACCGTTTGCTGGACACCACCTCGACAGCCAGCGATTGAACGATGACATGCGGCTAAACATATCATCACTGGTCAGATTTGGCAGGGGTCCAGAGAAAACTACGGAGTCCGACATCGTTTTAGCATATGTACACACCGATTCCACATTAATTTTAGTGACCTCCGATTGGCGTAACCGGGTGTCATTACCGCCGACGTGAATAACAATCTTACGGTATTTACGCTTATCCTTAGCCAGCAGTTTCAAATTTGATTCGACGTCACCCGCTCTGGCCCCCGGCGGGCATTTGACTATGGTCGCTGGTGTCGCTAACTTCACATTTCTCAAAATGGAGCTGCCAATAATCAGAGTTGGTTTCTCAGCGGGTGTGTCGCCGAGTGGGGAGAACCTGTTAGAAACATGAAGCGGTTGGTAGTGACCCGTGGGCTTCAGCTTGGGACTATGCTTCCTTCGAATAGTCACCCAGCCTCCCTGGTTTCCCGGCTGCTCGGGAGCTGTCGAGGGACGGCTAGCCAGAGCTGCACTTGGTCGGTCCGCACCGACTACGGGGGCCTGGCTAACTATAGCTAATGGTTTTGTTTCCATGGTGCGGAGCCGAGCTTCCAATTCACTAAGCCTCGCCTCCAACTCACCAAATAAACTACATTTATTACACGTACCAGTATCACTAAAGGAGGCAGAGGAGTAGCTAAACATGTGACACACCAAGCAGGAGAGAGCTGGAGAGGGACAGAGAGAAGCCATCGCTAGCTGCTAGGCTAAGTTGGTATAGCTAGCAGAGCAGGCAAGCGCGTAGACAAATAAAATTGACGGTCGCTAAATAAACAGACTTATGGGTGCTTGAGCAGAACTAATGTTACTCTAGAGTGCGGATAAAAGGCCGCTGTAACAAAACACAGAGCAAATTACACTCAGAGGAACAAGAGCGACAAACGCACACTACTCGTAAGGCAGCAACCAGAAACAGGAAGTGAGACGATACGCTTACCTCAGCACGTCAGCACGTCTGACTGCCTGCGCTGTCACAGCCATTTTTTGAATAGAATTCAAAAAATGAACGTGGGACTTTTAACATCATACACAGAACTGACTTGATGCTGTGCATGTGAGAAACCATGAAAACCTTCAGAAATGTCAGGTTCTGGATCTGTCTGGACCTCTCACAGTAGTTCTTCCAGACTGCTGCTCCCATGCATTATCCTACAGGTGGAGAACACATTTGTTGAGATATGTTAGAGACAGAATTGAGTTAGATTACTTAAAAATGTAGTCAGTTATTGAGTACACATTACATGGCATTTTTTTTGTAATTAGTAGGTTACTAGAATCCACTGGATTACAGAAAATGTAATAAATGTAACAATAAATGTAATTATGACAATATTTTTTGTCCTTCATAATTAGGGATGGGAATGGATAAGCGCTTTAATTTTCTTAAATTTTAAAAAAAAAAAAAATTTTTATGTGTGGTTTAAACAAAGAGGTCAAAATGAAAAAACTGAGCCACTTTCAAACTCCAAATTTTCAGGCAAGTTTCAAATGAGGTCCAACTGCAATATACAAATGTACTAACAAGGAAAATGTGATTTCTGGTGATTACTCCTATAAAATAGGACTGGACATAGTATGTGAGCGGACTACAATAAGGTCACAATAAGGACCAGACGGAGCGGAGTCACAGAGCTGCTGCTTGCAGGCAGACAGCTGCTTAACTCTGGGCAGTTATGGAGGAGCGAGCTGGGTGAAGAATCAGAGCTTCTGCAGGGACACCCAGAGTCTGCTCTGATCCAGAGCTGTTTACCGGTGGGAGGAAACATTGCACTATTAAGGGGCCTTCACATGATAAGAAATTTGCTCTTCGCTCACCGCCAGGTAGGCCGCAGAGTCGAGCGCTCTCTCCATAGGAAAACAATGGGACAGCCGACGCAAAGAGTTTTTACCACTGATCATGTGTAGGGGCCCTTAGTGTCATTTTTTGTGAAATTAAGCCACACTTTGGACCACTTCTCACTCTCCACCATGTTGCTAGCGCTGGCTGCCTCTCTTAAGAGTGTGACGTCATTGTTTTACAAGGCATGTAGCAGTAAGGCATCAGTAAGGGAATTCTTAATCATAAAGGCAAATGATGTCAATGGATTGAATCCGGTTGGAACCGGTTCTGAACTGCAATCGCTTTTCGATTCCCATCCCTATTCATAATGTCTCTTTTTACTCAATATGGAAGTTGATCCACTAAAACTTAAATACAACAAACTTCATTCTTCATATGGGATACTTTGATGGTACTGTAGATATCTGCTAGAATTGGATTACATGATAGTGGTACATAATGTATTTCAGTCAATATTCTATATTATCACATCCTGCGCACTTCACTGGTATGGATGATACTATAGAGACCAATATAGTGAATAAACACATGAAGAAGAAATAGATACAGCAGGTGTTATTTTTTTATGTCTGACATTTTGTATATATAAGACGCTGAAACTGTAGAATTATGTCTATTTCCGCTGAGAACAGTGCACTTGTGGAAAAAGAAAGTGAGACTCCGCATCTCTAGATGACGTTCTGCTCACACTGGTTGTGTGACTGCTCTCACCTAAACATGGGCACTGAAATAAACACCAAGATGTTCTGCGAGGCAGACACTGCACTAAACACACCGTCTGCACACACCGGTAGTGTATCCTGGACTTAAGACCTTTAATGCAAGCAAAGTGACCATGAGCAACTTACCCATTAAGTACTCCATTCAAACTCTGCAATGCGGTTGACAAGGGTCAGGACTTTCGGGTTCACTGCATTGCTCTTCTTCTTTTTCTGGCGCTCTACTTTGGAGCCCTTGTCAGGATTGATCCTAAAGATGCACCTGGACATAAAGGAGTGGTAAACAATACAAACACTATTCAACAAAACATTATCTAAATCAAGATTTCGGACACTCACAGATCGTCTATTATAATATCTTTTTTATGAATGTCAACTGTAATGGACATGAGAATGATTTAATGGGGTTAGCTAATAGATAACTAGCTTGCTAGTTCTTTATTTACATTCAAATCTCTGACCCAAAACACATTTCTTTGTGGGCTAATAAACATATTGAATGTATTTTCTATGTAAAGTACTTCATCTAATAAATAAATACCTATCCATAACAATGTTTCATTCAACCAGTTAAATGTTTCCACTACTGTAGGAGGCAGAAGAGGTATTGGAGGAAGTTTTAGAGGTGTCTGTCTGTCTGTCTCTCTTCTTCAGTCTGTCTGTCTCTCTCTTCCTGTCTGTCTCTCTCTCTTTCTCTTCCTCTGTCTGTCTCTCTCTCTTCCTGTCTGCCTCTCTCTGTCTCTTCCTCCGTCTGTCTCTCTCTCTTCCTGTCTGCCTCTCTCTGTCTCTTCCTCTGTCTCTCTCTCTCTTCCTGTCTGCCTCTCTCTCTTCCTCTCTCTGTCTGTCTGTCTCTCTTCCTCAGTCTCTCTCTGTCTTTGATGCTCTGTCTGTCTCTCTTCCTCTGTCTCTCTCGTCCTCTGTCTGTCTGTCTGTCTGTCTGTCTGTCTGTCTGTCTGTCTGTCACAGAGGTATTTCTCCAAGACCCCTAAAACTTTCTCCAGGTCCTCTAAAAATTTCACCAGGAACTCTAAAACTTTCTCTTGGATCTACTGCTCAGTATTTATCCCAAGTCCTGCTCAGTATTAATATTGTGTGTATCATGTAATCATCCCGGCAGGAACCCCATGGCACTCAAAATATTTTCTAGCTTAATGTAATTATTTCTATCAATCAATCAATCAATCAATCAATTGATCAATTAAACTGATTTTTAAGGGTCTTTTTTAGGCAGCTAAAACATGTTACTGCTGACCCCACCCACAGCATTACATTGCTGAGTAATAGTGCTGGTGCAGGTGCATGTTTCTCCAAACTGGGGTCACGCAAATAGCTACTGACTATGCATTAAGATGCTCATACAACCCCTCTTCAAAAGATCCTAAATATCCCTAATCTACAGAGGAGTTGTGAATACACGTGTATGTATGTATGTATGATTATTCATGTACATTTACCTTTGAAGAAACTCCATCGTGGCTCCGAGTTCCCGTGGGTAGTGCATATGGAGGATGTAAAAGCACATGAACATGCCAACCAGTGCATCGGTGAATCTCTTCAAGTTATCCATCATCACCTCCTGGTCCACTGCCACCATGAAAGTTGTTGCAGACAATGGACTCTCTCCTGTGAAAAAAAAAAAGTCATCTGTAAATCCACCCATTTAAATGCCTCTATGTGCATGTGGGGCACACACATTCTATTGCCTCTCACTTACCACATACAACAATGCATGGTGTGGGTGGTAAGTGTTCTGTCTCAACCTCCACAGCGACGCATGTCCTGTCGACCATGTGGAACATTCTTGCACAATCCTCTTCGAAGTGTGCAAGTAACATCAATACTGCCCCACAGGTTCCACCTCCAGCTTGGATGTCTGCTCTCTGTTTTGCAGCTATGCTTGATTTCTCCAATGGAAGAGACTGAAAATAATCCAGGACTCTAGTCAATTTTGTGGCCATGGCCTCCTCAAATCTTTCATTGATGTGGACACCAGTCAAGAGTTTGAAGTGTGCCTTCATGCCAACGAGTGAGAAGAGGAGAGGCCATTCTTCAGTAAGGGCCTGGGTGTCCTTACCAGACATTATGTCGTTTCTCTGAGATATGAAGGTGTCTGAGATTAACTGTTCTATTTGTTTTTCATTCCTCTCATTTTCCAGGAACATTTTTTGCATGTCTTTTTTCTTCTTCATCTGTGCCTCCACATTCACAGGTCCAGATTCCCACCGAATGCAGCCATAGGAGTCTTTCCGTTGCTTCTTCTTGTCTGGTACAGTGCTGATGTCATCTGGGATGATCCTCTTCTTACCAAATGTCTCACTTCTATTGTAATTATCAACTCTGCACTGAAGTTGCTTTGTTAGAGAATCATAGCCGCTTCCAACAACTTCACCTTCTATAATGTCTTTGAAAGACTTTGGATATTCTAGGACCATCTTCCGTGCAATTTCACTTAAGTGCTTCTTCGCTGGTGTCTTGCAAGTGGAAAGAATATCAGCTGTAATAATGCGAATCACTTCCCTCCTTTCTCTGGCTGTGGGCCGCTCCTGATTATGTAGTTTCTTCCTTACAACAGCTGGCAGCATGTTCCAAGGGACTTGAAAATTGTAGTGCCAGTCACTTCCCAGTTGTCTAGTGGGACTAGAGCATTCACTACCAGATGCAGAGGAGATGCAGCTTCCAAATGAGGTTTGAAAGGGTGTTTCTGGAGTTTGAGGTGTGCCTGGGCTTCCAAATGAGCTTCGAGAAGTAGAGGGGATGCTTGGGCTTGTAGGGACCCGGAGTGTTTCTTTAGTTTGCGGTGTGCTGGTGTAATCCTCCCCCATGCTTGAAGCTGCCTCACTCTGAGCTGAGAAGACACCTACATGTAAAAAGCACATAGACAGAGATATACATAATAATGAATAGTAGACCAACAATGGCACTGGTGGCAACATAGTCATATTACAGATTGAGCCTTGACTTACTTTTGACATGTGCAATAAGCTTCCTTGCTTGAATGGGTCTGAGCACGCCTGCAAGGTCATTTATCTGGATAAGCTGCATATCGTCAAGCGTTTCCACCCCAACATCTTTGAGGACATCCATAATGGGTTGCAGTGTAGCTGGTGTGCTACACATTGGTAGTGCCTCTCTGACAAAAGTGGCTATGTCATCCATGTCTAAAAGGGGGGAATAAATGATGAGTGAAATGAAAACATATTTACAGACCCAAAAGACTATGCTTCAGGGATATTACTTTCATTGCAAGCAGACTATATGCAGCCAGTGGATAAAAATCAAGACACTGATCAGCATTGATGCAAAGCATATCCCTTGCTGATTCTCCAACTTTATGAAGCCCATACTCTGGCATGTAAGATGATGAGTGTGCTGTCACAAGAAAATACACATTTTTGTTTTCTTTCATCAGAATGAGCTCAAGTTGTCCAAATTCCACAGATTCATCATTCTTAAGGCACAGAAAGGAGCCCTTTCTATAGAGAGTTCCCTGAAAGCGCACTTCTGTGGATATAAAGTCAGGTGTGACCAAGCTCTCCTCAACAGCACTGTGTACCTTACTGCTGTACAACTCAGCATGGTAAGGGGAGGAATCCTTCACTTGCAATGCTGGAGGAAAAAAGGAGCTGGAGTTCATGTAGGACTGCAGTAGCTGGTGGTTGTTTGCAAGAGATTTACAAACATTTTTAAAATTTTGTGTTCTCCTCACACATCGTTTAAAGTAGGAATGCTTGCTCTCAAACCTCATTGTCCACAAGCGAATGAGTGGGCCAAGCCTCATGATCAGAGATGGGTAGTGGAGGAGGTAGTGATGCTTTGGTTTAAGTTTTTCAGAGGGAAAGAGATGCTTCCTTGTTTCAAGATATTCTTGTATGTGGACCTGAAGGAAACTGACTTGGCCAGCAGATATCTTGGGCGCACAGACTAACTCAACCACTTCCTTTAGCATTATAACTAGCTGCCATACCTGGTCCTGGGTGTCTTTGATTCTGTCCCCAATAATGATGGGAAGAAGTCTCAGCAAACACCAATTCTCAGCTGCCTGCCCACCAACCTTAGTGCCACGTTCACTGACTTCTGGAGGAACAGAACTAGCATCAGAACCCAGGTACTTGAACTGTTTGATCTGCCGGTTGAGCTGCTGGTAAGTCATCCATTTCTTTACCTTCACAAAGTACTGAATGTAAATGAACAGGTCATAGGCAACTACTCCTTCAAATATGTCATGCCCTAAGCACGGTGGAAGGCCTGGCTGACACACATGAAAATGCTGAAGACCATTAAAAAGTGAGTCAAATTTTACTCCATTTACAGTTGTTCTCTCACTGTTTTGTAGTATCTGCACTGCCTCTTTGTAACTCTCAACAGTTCTTACTGGAAAGTTGACACTCACTTTGTCCATGTCCTCTCTGGGTACCAAGCAGTACCTACAACAATGAGAGGAGGTACTGAAATTTTCAGCATAACCTCCAATGCAGTGGGATCCCAAATTATCACCAACAATGCACAAGACTGTTACTCGTACAGTCTGACCTGAGGAAGTGACAAGCCCATTATCCTCTAGCTCTCTTAAGTCTGAGAACATTTTTGAAAACACTCTCACATGTCCAAAGTATTTGAAATCTCGCTCCATGCACAAAAGTAAGAGCTGCAGCTGATCAACACTTGACCGATAGAACGGCTCAAAGTTGGCAAGTGTGAAGTACACCCCGACTATCTTGTGCTTTTTCTTTGCTGAGCCAAGAGGGTTGACTACCTCAAAAGCATCCTGGTATAAAATAAGCTTTAAATTTATACCTGGCTGCATAAACAGAGCATTTGCCTTAAACACTGATCCATCACACACATCAGTCAACACCCCAGGAGGAGGGACATTTTGAGTCTTCCCACATTCTTGCCATACAACAGGATCTTTTAGCATAGCTTTCAGTGTTTCTTTGAGAGGGATGTACTGTACATACCTGTCACTTCTGTTGCCATCTGTCCCTAGATGAATAGGTTGTGGTTCAACATAGTTGAAGTTCTTGAGGAAAAACTGCTTCCTGGTATATTCTGTAAAGAGAGGAGTGCTGCATGAAGAATGCAAATCTGTCAAACTACTTAAAGCTTCATCAACATCAGAGTCAGAGAGGTTTGTTCTGGCTTTAAGCATATCTTTGAATTGCTTTTTAGTGTGTTGACTGCAAATATCATGCAAGTCATTTATCTCTTCAACAATCGTCTGTATAGTGGATGAAGGAATGAGGTGTTTTGCCTGCAGTTTCATGTAAAACATACAGAGATTTTTGGTGTACAGGGCTCTCAAATCAATATCATCTGGCATATCCACAGATTCAGCGACATTATCAGCTGTACTACTTTCCATCACATCAGATAATGGCTCAGTAGTCTCCAACTCTACAGAATATGTAGCAGATAATTGCCCTGTTGTTGCATGTTTGTGGATCCTGGATATATGGGAAGTAAATGAAGACCTTACTTTAAATGTTTTGCCACATTTAGCAAATGGACAATTTACCAACTCACTTTTGGAAAGATGTGACCTGAGATGTGCAAGAAGGTCTTTGAGATCTGTGCACTGTTTCTGACAACTTATGTTCTCACATGTATATGGTCCTTGCATAATGTCCAATTCTGACACAGATGGGCTGTTATGGTGTCTATAACAATGCGTTTTAAAAGCACTGTATTTGACAAACACACGTTTGCAGTCAGCAACACAACATGGAAATTGGCCATTAGCTTCATGTCTATGTAGTATTTGGTGGTCTACATAACAATTTACTGATGGTAACGAAAGGTTACAGAAGCGACATGGAAAGACCTTCGCCATTTACATCGCGTTTACCAACAACTACTTGAAACCTAGAAACTTGTTCACACCAGGGCTAAAAGCTCCATTTACACGTTTTGTAGAAACAATATATTACTTCACAAACCGCTTAACATGGCAGCATGGTAGAACCAGGGCGGCTTTGGAATGAAAACCGAGTCAGACCACTCTGAAAATCTTACCGTATATTATTAGCAAAACGCGTAGTCTGTACAGCAGCACTGTTTTGTTTGTTTGTTTTCGGTTTTGTTTTGTTTTTTGCTATGGATGCTACCGAACAGCACGAAGCTAGTTAGCGCGGTTAAAATAGTGTTTCAGTATCTACTCACAGGCACCAAACAAACATTTCCACATGAAATACAGCTAGAAAGTGTATTAACGTTACCCACCGTGTTCGCCAAGTGTGTATCTGAGCAGGGAACACGGGTCGACACGTTCATCCGTTCTTGCTGCAGGTTGATGCAAAGTTCACGTCGAAACTTTGAGGGCGCGTTTGCCGCTTGGCTGGGAGAGGGGGAGGGGTAACTGTGCTCAATCCTTTCAAAATAGTCCACTTCGTCTGCAAGTCTCACCAAAATAAAATTTCGAGTTTACAAGTATCACATCAACAAACACAGAAAAACCATATGCCCAATCCAAGGTCTGGATCGGGAGTCACATGTGACAAGAAAAAACCCAGAGAGCCTGTTAACGCAGTCTAAAATCTAAAAGTCTAAAAAAAAAAAAAAAGTATTTAAAATGTGTGTATTGTTTACTGATAAGGGGAAATAAAAATAATGAGATAATTTGTCTACTATTTAAATACATTTATTTGGTCTTATCTCTAAAGTATTTAATGTGTTTGTTTTCAATAACACCTTCATTAAACAAAGTTATGATTCATCAATTTTCCTTTGATGTGGCTGGTTTACTTATTCACGTTAATATGAGGTGATGCAGAAATAGCAGTAAAATTGGCCAGGAATGTTTATTTATACACAAATTCACTCTTCTCACAGTTTAAGGCCTATTGTGCATTGGACCATGATGGTTTTTCATTTTTAAAAAGAGGGTCCCAAGAAAAAAGTTCAGAAAACACAGTTTTAGTCTATCAAAATATTATCCCTGTGAAAAATGGTTCAGCCATACTGACTAAAATATATGACCACTTCATATCCTGTTCTGTTGGGCCCAAGTCTATGAGGTTTCATCTGATGTTACTTTCGGGATTTATGTAATTTGTGGTGGGGTGACTAGTTGTCATGGTACCCTATAAATAAACAGCTCTTTCTTATTCCATAATTGATTCTCTTAAAAGGTATAATAATTCAATAGAAATTGTGAAAAGTAAGCTACCACAAATTTCATAGGAACCATGTGTAATCTAACAACCACCAATTAACACCTAGCAAAATCTACAGGGTGCAATAACACTGCAGCAGCAGCAGCATCCATCATTTCCTTCAAGAGATGCACATTTCTTCTTTTAAAAACACTTTTATTGAAAGAATGTGAGTAGGCTACAGTAAAGATTATGTTTACATATATGAATGCACAGTCTGCACACATACATACACAAAATTAGAATCATTTACCAGCCAAATCCTGGCAAATTTCAACAGCAAAAAGCAACACATTTCTACTTTTAGGTAAACATTCAAATAATTGCCATGTTATAGTTATGTGGGAAATATCAGCGTGCAAAGATCCAAATGTGCACAGGCCAGGACTGCACAATATTAAGGAAAAGAGAAAATCTTTATAATCTTTATATAGTGCATTGCAATATGAAAAAAAAAAAAAAATGCAGTAAATTTCACCAAATACACTGGGTATGGAAAGTATTCAGACCCCCTTAAATTTTCCACTCTTTGTTATATTGCAGCCATTTGCTAAAATCATTTAAGTTCATTTTTTTTCCTCATTAATGTACATACAGCACCCCATATTGATAGAAAAGCACAGAATTGTTGACATTTTTGCAGATTTATTAAAAAAAAGAAAAACTGAAATATCACTTGGTCATAAGTATTCAGACCCTTTGCTCAGTATTTAGTAGAAGCACCCTTTTGAGCTAATACAGCCATGAGTCTTTTTGGGAATGATGCAACAAGTTTTTCACACCTGGATTTTGGGATCCTCTGCCATTCCTCCTTGCAGATCCTCTCCAGTTCTGTCAGTTTGGATGGTGAACGTTGGTGGACAGCCATTTTAGGTCTCTCCAGAGATGCTCAATTTAGTTTAAGTCAGGGCTCTGGCTGGGCCATTCAAGAACAGTCACAGAGTTGTTCTGAAGCGACTCCGTTATTTTAGCTGTGTGCTTAGGGTCATTGTCTTGTTGGAAGGTGAACCTTGCAGTCTGAGGTCCTGAGCACTCTGGAGAAGATTTTTGTCCAGAATATCCCTGTACTTGGCCGCATTCATCTTTTCTTCGATTGCAACCAGTTGTCCTGTCCCTGCAGCTGAAAAACACCCCCACAGCATGATGCTGCCACCACCATGCTTCACTGTTTGGACTGTATTGGAGAGGTGATGAGCAGTGCCTGGTTTTCTCCACACATACCGCTTAGAATTAAGGCCAAAAAGTTCTATCTTGGTCTCATCAGACCAGAGAATCTTATTTCTCACCATCTTGGAGTCCTTCAGGTGTTTTTTTTTTTTTTTTAGCAAACTCCATGCAGGCTTTCATGTGTCTTGTACTGAGGAGAGGCTTCCGTCGGGTCACTCTGCCATAAAGCCCTGACTGGTGGAGGGCTGCAGTGATGGTTGACTTCCTAAAACTTTCTCTCATCTCCCGACTGCATCTCTGGAGCTCAGCCACAGTGATCTTTGGGTTCTTCTTTACCTCTCTCACCAAGGCTCTTCTCCCACGATTGCTCAGTTTGGCCGGACGGCCAGCTTTAGGAAGGGTTCTGGTCGTGCCAAACGTCTTCCATTTAAGGATTATGGAGGCCACTGTGCTCTTAGGAACCCTAAGTGCAGCAGAATTTTTTGTAACCTTGGCCAGATCTGTGCCTTGCCTCAATTCTGTCTCTGAGCTCTTCAGGCAGTTCCTTTGACCTCATGATTCTCATTTTGCTCTGACATGCACTGTGAGCTGTAAGGTCTTATATAGACAGGTGTGTGGCTTTCCTAATCAAGTCAAATCAGTATAATCAAACACAGATGGACTCCAATGAAGGTAGAACCATCTCAAGGATGATCAGAAGAAATGGACAGTTCCTGAGTTAAATATATGAGTGTCACAGCAAAGAGTCTGACTACTTATGACCATGTGATATTTCAGTTTTTCTTTTTTAATAATCTGCAAAAATGTTAACAGTTCTGTGTTTTTCTGTCAATATGGGGTGCTGTATGTACATTAATGAGGAAAAAATGAACTTAAATGATTTTAGCAAATGGCTGCAATATAACAAAGAGTGAAACATTTAAGGGGGTCTGAATACTTTCCGTACCCACTGTACATGCAGTGTCTTATTCATGTACAGATATTAGTGCTCATTTTCAGGTTGTGGTAAGTGATAAATTGATGAAGTGCACATTAGGAACTGACTCTGTGTATCCAAAAACCCTTAACTTAGACTAAACTATGTAACATCAGTGGGGCTATTCTTGTAAATTAGTCATGGAAAGTTTACCACTTTCTACAACTTTTTCATAAAATATTGCAACAACTTTTCCTCAGAATTGTTTTCATGCAAATTTAAAACTCTTGTGTGAAGTACACACACACACGTATATGTATTTTATATGTGTGTATATATATGTATTTATGCAATTGTTTAATTGTTTAATTTAATGTAATTGTTTTAATTAGAAACGCACGTCATTCACCTCATGCAATCAGACTAGGCAGATTCAAATTTCAAAGTTGGCGCCTATTTCCAGTTTGCTTCGTCCCGCTCATAACGACCAACCGACCAAGCAAGTGTCCGTCCTATCAGGTTCATAGTGGGCATGTCATGAGTGATGCACGTGAAAGATTTGCCCTCATGGGCGCGTGATCTTTAAGGAGGATATATGAAAGAAAGCCACAACGGACATGTCAACCAAACGCCCCTTTGAGGTAAGTGTCCCAGATAACGCATGTGAACGATATTGTAATTCATTTTCATACCTGGAGTGGACAGCCTTGAAGCTAAAGTTAGCGTCCCTCTGATAAATTGCTACCATCCCATTAGCTATTATTAACGGATAGCTATGGTTTTGCGACTAAGTGACTGATGGCAGCCGGGTCATTTATTTTACAGCTAAAGTATTAATTGTTAACGCGTGCTTTCGGGCAAAGCCTTTTCTAACATGGCCAGAGGTTAGTCCTAATTGTGTTCTCTGCTGATGTATATTCATAAAAGTTGTTATTTGAATGTGGTCCAACTGCGTATCGGATACTGCTGTATCCTCTTGTATCGGACTTTCGACGCGAAGGTAATTGTTTCCTCTGCTGTCTGTATTTTCATTGTTTTGTGTTGGAAATGTCCTGTTCAAATGTTCAGAAGCAGCTGTAAGGTCATCGTAATAATGCTGTGTGTATGGAGCGGCGTTTTTAGTCATTTTCATGCATAAATCTATTACTTTGAAAAGAAATGCGTCTAGACTTGTAGAGGCGAATGGTTATGGTGTAGCATGTTATGCTAACGTGTATTGTTGGCACTGGTTGCTAGTATAGTGCATTTACACACGTTATCCATGTCACACAGGAGCTGAAAGCAGCCAGGCAAGAGAGACTGAGACCTGTATCTGTTCCTGTGTTTCTCAAACACAAGTATGTGGGTTTCTGCATTTTTATATTTTTTTTTTGGTGGTGGTGGTGGTGGGGGTGAAAATTTCTTTTGTTAATTTAATAATGTAAGTAGTATTTAATTTAATTTTATTAGATTTCTTATGTGATTGTAGATATTTTTACTTCCTCTTGTATCGGACTTTCGGCGTGAAGCTGAAAGCTTGACTACGATGTAGGGATGTAACAATTACTCGTGGGCCGGTTAAAAATTAGAATATGTCACGAGTTAAATTGTTGTGGGGGGAAATCTCTGTGATGAAACAGCTGATAGACAAATTAGTTTTGACCGCTTATGTGCGTGTGCGTTGCGTGTGCGTGCGCCTCGCATGTCTGTTTAGTCAAAGGGTAGCAGCTGCGTTTGCACAGGCTGCGTGTCTCCTGCTGTCATCTGTATCGTTTTACACTGAGTTTTCCGTTGATAATGACCGTCAAAATAAAAGCCTTGTTTTTAAAAAATGAAGGGATTCTTTGCACAGAGACGCTAGAGCTAGTACTTTTAATTTGAAAACGTTTCCGGTGTGGTCCCAAAAGTGAAACTTGACCTACTGTACCTACCTCAGAAATGGAGAATTGCCTTAGTTTGTGCCTTACAGTCAGTTACCGTATCTACCTCCTCTGGAATAGAAATTGTTTAATTTGATACAGTATTGAAAAGGAGGCAAGAAAATACAGTATAATGGATTTTTTTGTTGATTTTCCGTAACAAAAATTAGAAAAAATTAAAAAATCAGTCATCTTTCTGGAAAATAATTTTGTTAGAAGAAATCATGAAAAATCGTAATCGTGGACTAAAATTCATGAATCAAACTGAATCGTGACCTGAGTGAATCATTGCATCCCTACTATGATATGATAACTGTTTAGATAAATGACATATTAGAAGTAAAGAATTTTTGGTACATGTTAATTTGTGAGCTTTTATTAGCTTTGCACAGAGCCAGGCTGACTTTTTTCTCCTGTTTCCCCATATATGTCTGAGAACTGCTTGTATTGATGTCATGCCTGTAAATAAGGAGACTTCAACATGGAGAAGGTAAGACCATATTTGCTGCTCTGTTAAGCCTTTCGTTTTCACTTGAGCAAATGTTACTTTTAAGAATATAATGTTGATGGGAGTAATGTGCTGAGTGTAATCTCAAAAGAGAATATTTGTCACTCTTTATATCTGCTCTTTTGTGTCTCTCTTAGTTAGGAAGTAAAGTGGCACATTGTTGGCTTTGATAGAAAACAGATACTCCTCGATGCTTCACCTTGCACAGCCAAAGTAAGTGTGTACAGTACAAACACACACGCACACACACACACACACACACACACACACACACACACACACAATAGAAAACAAAATAAAGTCCCTCTCCAGTAACATCGGTTTGTTTTAGAGAAGGGCGATTATAACAGAAGTCAAAATCTCAATTAATTTAACTTTTAATCTTGATTATGATTAATGAACGTTTATCTCCACCCTTGATGAACAATTATGTATTTTCAGTTTGTTTTGTATTTTACACTGCCCTCACACCTGGACATTTTGTGATATTTTCACACAGTGTCTTTTGGGAGTGAAAACAATGATGTTGGTGTGACACTGGTGTGACACTGTGGTTAAAGTCTAGTTGAGTTTAAGCACAAAACCCACTTGATTAACGCTATAAAATATCATGGTTTGGGTTAACATGATCACTGGAGACAAGTTTTCAAATTCCTTAAATATATGCAACTTTTACTGTCATGGCAACAGCGAACACCATGATTGATATGAGCAAGATCAAGTCCATTAGAGTTTTGGTTATTTTTTCGATTAATTGCTCAGCCCTAGTTTGTTGTAAGATTCTTTGTTACATTCTGTTTGAATATGGGTTGCTTGGTGCGTGGTATTAGTGTAATATTCCTCCATGTGCCCCTTTTTAACACATTCCTTTGAGGTCTCTGCATGGCCCTGGTTAGCTTGTAAAATACGATGGGTTCAGAAAATTTTCATTTTTAATATCATCAATCTAGACTCCATATCCCTGAATGACAAAGTGAAAACAGAATTTTAGAAATTTTTGCAAGTTTATTAAAAATGTAAAATATCACATTGTACTTTTTAGGCTTGAAATGAAGCTCAGGTTGCTTCCATTTCTCTCAGTCATCTTTGAGTTGTTTCTACACCTTGATTGGAGCCCAGCTGTGGTAAATTCAATCGATTGGACATAATTTGGAAAGGCAGACACCTGTCTATATAAGGTCTCAGAGCTGACAATGCATATCAGAGCAAAAACCAAGCCATGAGGTGGAAGGAAATGCCTGCAGGGCTCAGAGACAGGATTGTGTCAAGGCACAGATCTGGGGAAGGCTACAAACAAATCTGCTACATTGAAGGTTCCCAAGAGCACAGTGGTCCCATAATTCTTAAATCGAAGAAGTTTGGAACAACTAGGGCTCCTCCTGGAGCTGGCCCCCCAGCACAACTGAGCAATCAGGGGTGAGGAGCCTTGGTAAGAGAGGTGACCAAGAACCTGATGGTCACTCTGGCTGTGCTCCAGAGATCCTGTGTGGAGATGGGAGAAACTTCCAGAAGGTCAGCCATCACAGTAACAGTCCGCCGATATGGGCTTTATGGCAGAATGGCCAGATAGAAGCCTCTCCTCAGTGATACACAGGAAAGACGGCTTAGAGTTTTTCTCACAGTCAGAGTCCTTGCCAGATCAGCTTGATATGAAAAGAGCTTGGTCTGTACCAGCTCTATATGGAAAGTGTCCTGAGACAACTTCTGTTGTGATTTGGCGCTATACAAATAAAATTGAATTGAATTGAATTGAATTGATATGCATAATCAAGTTCAAGTTAACCTTATTGGTACCCATAGGTAGATTTGTTCCGCAGCAAAACAGGAGAAGGCATCCCACACACCATACCTGTGACATTTGACATCTGGAACAATCCTTACTCAACGTGTAAATTTAACTATTTGGAAATTTCTCTCTCCATATATCAGTTCTTCCTCAGTCCAATCCTTGCCTTTGGTTTGTTTTGTTCTTTTGAACTTTGTTCCTTCCCAGCTTATCTGAGTTCTGTTGCATGGTTGTGCTTTATAAATTTAATTGCAAACTACAACTGCTCAGTAAGTTAAAGATGTGTTGCTGATTACAGCTTGAAGTGGTGATGAGGTCTTAAAATATTTTTAGAAGGTCTTTTGAAAAGGCATTGAAATTAACTTTAGGATTCCTGTAAATACTTTGGTAATGTATGATTGAAATTAGAAATGCTAATTTCAGTTCTCATGTTTGTCTGTAAAACGCCAATAGGTTCACATGGAATGTCTAAACAAATGTCTTTTTTTTTCCCTAGATGGACAATCGGAGATATTTAAGGAGGCCCCAGCAGCCAAGCAAGTGAACAGACAGTTTGAAATGATCTGACAACAATTTCTCACACACAGTATGTATTGCCCAAATTAAATGTGTCCTAAAATGATTTTTACATTTGTTTCTTTTGCAAGAAATAGTTACAAAGTTTAATGGCCATGACCTAAGTCCAAATATTACTGTGCATCTTAATAAGCTGCTCCTGTGCTTGGCAATTGTGGAACAGAGTCCAGCTCCTACTACACATTCATTGCATTGAGAAAAAGGCCTCAAAATTACTCTTATTGCAAATAACATGCAATAAGTAGATTCTGCTATTATATTTTACAAAAACCTTTGTAATTATGTCAAATTTTAATCGCCATCCCATGGGGATAGGTTACTTTTTCACTGCAGTGAAAAAAGAATTCATACCATACATATGCAATGTTGACTTACCTTATGACTTTACACGGCTTTACATGATCAAGATTTTTGGGCCGATAGCTGATCAGTGAGTTTAAATAAACCGATAACGGATCACGATCTAGATCACGTGCGGTAGCAATATGTCTATATCAAAGTATGCCAGCAAACATTGAAAGGCAGGTCGGCCAGCACCATAAATTCCATAAGCTTCCTTGTACCACCCCTTGCCTTCTCACTGTCATGCCTATACGGACGGGCACTGTCTAAAGATGTTTGCTTTAGCATTTTAATCACATTTACAATATATGGGCTAGTGATTAAAAATAAATGTGAATAAAATAGTATTTATTAAATACAAACGTTTACAGGGCGGGTCTGTGTCTGTGACAGACGCCATTGAACAGCGCATGCGCGGAATACGGCAGAACGCAGCAGTTTGTTTTGAAGCTGAGGTGCGTGATATGCTGCTTATGTCTGCTGTGTGGAAATATTTCAAAGTAAACAACGATTGCGCTGGCTCAAACGCTAGTTGGTAACTGTGGCAACAGAAACTCAGAACATACGTTAACATACATTGTTTCACAGTTTATTTATCACAACAGCAAGACCGTAGAGGACAAACACAAGCGGTAAGAGGTGCACTTGCCCTCTGAAATGATACTTTGTATCACGTAACATAACGTTAAGCAGTCATCTCACTTCCCTCCACTGATTAGGCCTAATGTAACAGCTGCGGCCAGAGCCGGTTACCATGGCAACGTGTCACAACGAGAGATATTAAATAGTCCACTCAGGCGCTTCTTTTGAAAAACTTACGATTTTAACGGAAGAAAACAAACATTAACTTATTAATGATTGATTTAAGGTTTATGTCTTTCGTAAGTGACCATGGTATAAGCGGGATGCCCTTCGAGGTGTCCATTATCAGAAATGAAAGCGAAGTCCATTCATTCGCGTCGGAAGCTTCGCGTCGGAAGGTTCACGATTATTTTATTTCTGTGTTCTGTTCTGACTTGAGACTGTAATTCAAGCTACTTCGTAGAAGTACAACACACTGCACTGCATGCATGCAAAATTGTGCATAAGTGTTACATGTTAATATAAGAGCCATGGGTTAAGAAAAAAAAAAAAAAAAAAAAAAAAGACATCCTGGATCTTATTCTCTGCTCTTAGTTCGTTTCATAATGTTTTATAGAAGTATCAGATCGGGACTCAGTATCTGCAGATGCTCAAAATCAAATGACTCGGACTCGGACTCCGGGCAAAAAAACGTGATTGGGACATCCCTAGTTTCTGTGTTTTGTTTTTTTTTTTCTTCCGTGCTCCGTTTCTGGAACTCGGCATGCTCCTCCTTGTGTTTCTTATCCAGGTGCCTGATTAAATTTGTCGTGTTGAAACCTTTTACAGATGCTCCCCCACGAGGTACTGTAGCATTTCATAGATTGCAGATAGCTTGTGTTTTATCTGTCTCACTCACTTTGAAGAAGTTCCACACCACTGACATGTTTGTTTGTATCTGACAGCATGGATGTTGCGTCCGACAGCTAATGATTCAAGATTCAAAAAACTTTATTGTCTGTAACATAGTGACAGGAGTCAAAACCAAAAGCCACAAAGATGGATAATAAAGTTTTTTCAATCTTAAATCATGAGCTCTCAGATACAAACAAACATGTCTGTGCCATGAAACTTCTTTGGAGTAAATGAGACAGATAAAACACAAGCCATCAATCTATGCAATGGGAGCATCTGCAAAAAGTTTCAACACAACAATGTCATTGATCAGATTGGTGAATTGAGACATTACGGCCGATCACAGAAATTGCATAAAATGCCAAATATCGGCCGATCCGATATAGCCAATCAGATCGGCGTAAACCCTACTTATAAAAAATGTAGACATCCTTATTTAACTTCTTTACGTTGAGTTGACTGCAGTCTACCACACAGTTTAATCCACCAGAGATATTTAGCTCTGTTTAGATGTGGTTTAGGAAATGGGATGTCGGGGATGAAATATACCCCATTGCACCTCATATCAGAGTTGTATTACCCCTGCACATCCCTTGTGATGGCTTCTGGGCGAGGTCCATCTGTCTCCAAAAGTTGTGTATGGCAACTTGTATCTTGAGATATTGCTTTTACACTTAGCTTCTATGCTAACGACTGCTATGAGTGCAGTCAGACTGGATAATGCAGTAAAACGAAATGGCAATTTGGTCTGATTATCAGGCTAGCAATGCATTAAGTTGAGTATGTGCAGTCAGCTCACACTGCATACTCAAAAATTCTTGATAGTTTAGTATACATACAGGCGTTTCCTGCTTACATAATCCACATACTATGCAGCTGGATCACTACATAATCAATCTAACATGCTTTGTATGAATAGTACATGGTAGTACATGGTAATAGTACACACAATAGTAATACAGTATGATGGACAGCATGACAGCTCCTCAAGTGAAGCCAAAACATCTCAATCACCCCCCTGGTGGCTGGCTGTAGTATAGGACTTAAAGTCCACCCTCTCGATGTTGTCAAGTGGAACATGGGCCAAACTCAAAAAAAACTCCCGTGTTTATTATTTTAATTAAATTGTTTTGTAGGTAGGTAGTTCTTATGCTGATGTTACCTATAGATGAAGGGTGTTTCCAGTTTTGCCCTGTATATGGAGGTCTAGTCAATGTAACTTACTTGTTGAGCACAGGAGCAGCTGCTGAAAGCTGATCGGATTGTGACTGAAAACATTTGGGCCCAGGGTTAAAAATACTAAAGTGAAGTTTTTACAGATATCATCCTTAAATGTACATATTGATGTATTTTGATGTACAGTGTTTAATTTTCCATTGTCCAATTGTTTAAAATAACGAATACTGTAAATGTGCAGAAATTTCTATTTGATTAAAGGTGCATATTTTGTTTATACATTGTGTCATTGTTTTTGTACTTGGGGAAACCAAAATTATGCAGCAAATCAGTGTAGATGGACAAAACAGTTTCATGAAATGACTACTAAATACTCTTAATTTACAGGGATTCGCCTTAAATATAGGCGAATCCCTGTATTTTTGATGTATTTTTAATATATTCTGCTTTTTTTCTACTGTCCAATAAACATATTTAAATCTCGTAATTCTTTAAAATGACAAATTAATACTGTGAATGGGCAGACATTCATCGTTCGTTTAATGCATTTTTAGCATTTTTATACATTATTTCTTAGTGATTGTACATGAAAGAACAATAAATAAACAGGAAATTACTCTAGGTAGACGAGACCACTCCATTAAATAAATACTAAATACCCTTAATTTAAAGAGAGAGGCATTAAATGTAGCCATTTTCGATGTATTTGTAATGTATTTAGCTTGTTTTTCCACTGTCCAATGGTTGTTTTTTAATATACAAATTCTATAAAATGACAGATTAATACTGTTAATTTGCAGACAGTTATTCTAAATTTTATGAACCTAGTTCTTTTTTATACATTCTAACTTTGTTATTGTACATGGAAAAAATTGTATTTTAACATGAAGTTACTGTAGATAGACTTGGCTATTTCCTAAAATAAATAATGTATACTGTGAAATTACAGAGATTAATCTGAAAGGTATCTGATTTTAATGTTTTTTACTGTAATATGTATGTTGTTTTACAGTATAATGGGCATTTATCACTGTAATACACTGCATTTTAATTAAATTTGACTGTAAAAATCAACTTTTTTTTTTACAGTTATTGTATGTAGTTCTGTGATATGGTTATTTACTGTAATTTTACGGTATCTGTTTGGAAACTTTGCTGCCAGTGCTCTTACCGTTTTTTTTACAGTTTTTATAATACTGTAAAATTACAGAGATTAACCTGAAGGTTATCTGTTTTTTAATGTTTTTTGACATATTATGTATGATATTTTACAGTATAATGGGCATTTATCAACTATTATATGCTGTATTTTAATTATATTTGACTGTAAAAATCTGCTCTGTTTTTTTAAAGTTATTGTACGTACTTCTGTGATATTGTTATTTACTGTAATTTTACGGTATCCGTTTGGAAACTTTGCTGCCAGTGCTTTTACCGTTTTTTTTTACAGTTTTTTTTTTTACAGTGTGGTCTAGATGGCGAAATTATCGATAAAGTGGCTATGTTGCCGGGAGCCGCAGCAGCCGCAGCCGGACAGGGCGCCGCCATCTGTGTAAGTTTAAACATCTGTTGTAGCAGCCTTAAAAACACTCCTATTAGTGCAGTCAAAGCAAGCCTGTGGTTCCAGCTTTGTATCAGTGGTCCATCTTTTCAGTCTTGTCTACAGGCTTAGGAGATTTCATTTTGTGCCTGTATGTTGAAAGAAGGAGGACCCAACAGTGATTGGAGAGCCCCAAGGCTGGACAGGGGACAGAACAATATGCATCTTGAGGTTTGCCCTGTTGAAGTCCCCAGGAACAATCAGCAGGAAGTCTAGATGTTTTGGCTCCATGTTAGAAATTTGGTGAGCTAGGTGTTGTAAAGCCTCACTAATGCAGGCCTAAGGTGAGATGTAAACATTGACTAGGATAAAAGAGGACAACTGACAGTTAATGAATATAGTCTCGAGGTGATGGGTGAATGATTTTTTCAACACTGTGACATCTGCCCAACAACCATTATTAATGTAGAGGCAGATTCTGCCTCCCTGATTTTCCCCTAAAGCTCGGTTACATGGTCTGATTATAAAAGGTGCAAGCTGAGCCAGATTTCAATAACGTACAGGGCAGTAGGTCTGCAAAAGTCTGTTTTTACCTGTTCAGGAGCAGCAGTTCCATCTTATTTGTCAGAGAGCAGAAATTTGCTAGACGTGCAGAAGGGAGGGAAAGGTGTTTAAAGCAAAACAGCTGAGATCCTACTTGCCACAGGATGACACAGTAACACTCTCTTTTTACAGAAACCCAGCATGCAAATTCAGGTTCATCAGCCATGGAAGCGCTTTTTTTAATTGATAAAGTGCAGCTTATTGACTTTGCTGCAGAATCAGAATCAGAATCAGAATTCCTTTATTGATCCCTGAGGGGAAATTGTTTTTTGTACAGTGCTCCACACAAAACAGAATTACAGATTAGAATAAAATAGAGAGAAAGAACAAGAAGGAATAAATATATATATAAAGGCAATATTAAGAAACAGAATATTACTACTAAAGATATATGTAAATAAGAAATATACAACACAAATTAAGAAAAATACAACACAAAATATGCAACACAATGAAATGTACAGTAATAAAAATAAGTAATATACTGAGTATATTGGATGTGCAAAAAAATGTGCAAAATGGGATCAGATGTGCAAAGTGAAATTGTAAAATATTCAACAGAACAGACCAGACAGTGACAGTGAAGTCCAAGGGCCATTCAGAGGGAGGAGTTGTACAGGTTAATGGCCACAGGCAGGAATGATTTCCTGTATCGTTCAGTCCTCAGTTTTGGTGGTATTAGTCTCTTACTGAACATACTCCTGTGCCTGGTCAGCACATCATGAAGTGGGTGTGAGACATTGTCCATGATAGTCCTTAGCTTATTCAGCATCCTCCTCTCTGACACCACCGTTAGAGAGTCACACTCCATCCCCACAATGTCACTGGCCTTGCGGATCAGTTTGTTGAGTCTGTTGGCGTCTGCCATCCTCAGTCTGCTGCCCCAGCACGCAACAGCATAGAGAATTGCACTTGCCACCACAGACTCCTAAAAAATCCTGAGCATAGTCCGGCAGATGTTGAAGGACCTCAGTCGCCTCAGGAAATAAAGACGACTCTGGCCCTTCCTGTAGAGAGCGTCAGTGTTCTTTGCCCAGTCCAGATTATTGACAATATGAACCTCCAGGTACTTATAATCCTCCACTATGTCCACAGCGACCCCCTAGAAGGAGTCACAGGTGCCTTGGCTCTCCTCAGGTCCACCACCAGTTCCTTAGTCTTAGTCTGCCACATCTAGTTGCAGATGGTTCTGCTCACACCACGTGACAAAGTTGTCCACAGCAGCCCTGTACTCATCCTCATTGCCCTTGCTGATACATCCAACTACCGCAGAGTCATCAGAAAACTTCTGAAGGTGGCAGGTCTCTGTGCAATAGCTGAAGTCCATGGTGTAGAGGGTGAAGAGGAAGGGAGAGAGAACAGTCCCCTGCGGGGCCCCAGTGTTGCTGACCACTCTGTCTAACACTCAAGTTGGTGAGTGAGGATAGTCTGGCAGTTTGAGGAGGTGTGAAGAGGGCTCACACAGGAAGATGGGGGGGGGGGGGGGGGGGGTGAGAAGGAGGAGGTGGAGAAGGAGAAGGTGGGGGGGGGGGAGTGGTTGATGATGGTCGCCCAGGACAGACAGCAGAGGAGCCAGAGGCAGCATGAGCCAGGCCTGCAGTGTCGAATCTATTAAAAAACAAATTCAGCCCGTTTGCCTTGTCAATGCTGCCTTCAACTCCTCTGCTGCCTGTCCCGAGGCCAGTAATGGTCCTCCTACCACTCCAGACCTCTCTCAAGTTGTTTTGCTGGAGTTTCCACTCCAGCTTCCTCCTGTATTTCTCCTTAGCCTCCCTGATTCTCACTTTTAGTTCCTTCTGTATCGTTCTCACCTCCTCCTTGTTACCTGCCCTGAAGGCCCTCTTCTTCTGATTGAGGATGTCTTTGATGTCCTTTGTCACCCACGGCTTGTTGTTTGGATAACAATGGACAGTCTTGGATGGGACAGTGGAGTCCACACAGAAGGTGATGTAGTCCGTGATGCACTCATGCCCATCAATGCCCTCCCCATGCGGCTCACAGAATGCCTGCCAGTCTGTCACCTCAAAACAGCCCTGCAGTGTCTGATATGTCTCCTCTGACCATCTCCTCACTGTCCTTGTTGTCGCAGGCTGACTTTTCACCAGAGGCACATAACAGGGAGTGAGGAGCACAAGGTTGTGATCTGACCTGCCCAGAGGGGGGAGGGGGGAGCAGCTGTATGCATCCTTGACGTTAGCATACAGCAAGTCCAGGGTTCTCGCCTCTCTTGTGGGACAGCTCACATACTGCGTGAAATTGGGCAGTGTTCTTGCCATGGTGACGTGGTTGAAGTCACCCGAGATAGCGATGAATGCATTTGAGTGTTGGGTTTGCAGACGGGCCATGGCGGAGTGAATGACGTCACATGCCGAGTCCAACAGCCAGCAGTTCAATGTCCGGGCAACAAATACGTTCCTTGATGTTAATGTGACCAGGATTACACCAACAGTTGTTGACTAGAACGGCGAGCCCCCCTCCTTTACGCTTACCGCTCTGTGTGCAGTCCCGGTCGGCCCGAACAGTCTGAAAGCCACTGATGGAGACGTTGTCGTCGGGTATGTCCGAATGCAACCATGTTTCCGAAAAACAGATCAGACTGCACTCCCGATACTCCCTTTGACTCCTGGCGAGTGTCAGCTCGTCCGCCTTGTTCGCCAGCGACCGCACATTGCCCATGATGAGAGAGGGGAGACACGGCTTATACCTCCTCTTCTCCGTAAACCTCTGTTGTCTCGACCCAGCTCTTTTCCTCCGCTGTTTCCGTCCTCCCCTGCATCCTCTGTGTGTTTTTCTCCAGATTTCAGCGGGGATCTCTGTTGTTCTAGCTGACAAGCCAGCCAGCCTCAGCGCGATCAGCTAATCTCTGGCGTAAACAATGCGCTGCACATCGGTGCTGTGTCCCAGTGAGAGTAGTATTTTCAAAGTGAAAAAACAAACCAGAACTTTCTCAGCCAGCATGTTTGGAGAGGGCACAGTTTCAAAATGACGGTCCTTACGTTGCAATATATTAATAATAAAGAATAGAGCAAAAGAATTGTAAAAACTCAGAAAAGAAACAGGAGCGACTGCAACAGGCTGCATGCGCGGTCGGCGCATGCGCACATGCAGTGGGACAAGATTGACAGAGATTGATAAGATAGAACTTTATTGATCCCACACCTAGGAAATTAAGTTGTTACAGCCAGCTACTATTCCAAGGCAAAAACAGTGGCACAAAAGGGTCGAGAGTCGCCATCGCCAAAATCTTGAAAAAAAAAAAAAAAAAAATTGGAATTTCCCCTTGTGGGACTAATAAAGGTATATTGAATTGAATCTCACTCTGAACTCAGTTCAAAACTTGAACCAGGCCAACCCCGCCAGGCATGAGGGTGCATGTTCTTCGGTTGTTTCAATTTCACCCTCTCCTTCTGACCTGGTTCCATGAATGTCAAACCTGATGGCCTCTCTCGGCAACACAATGCGGATAAAACTAGTCCTTAACCCAAACCCATCCTGTTCACTTCATGTATGGTGGTGGCTGTCAAGAGGGAAATCACATTTGTTGTCATTCCAACAGATATGGTCTCTTACAGAGGTCCACATTTCACCTCTTCAGTCTGGAAGGAGTTCTGCCGGGCACTGGGTTCATCAGTCAGTCTGTCATCAGGTCTCCATCCCCAGACCAATGGACAGTCGGAAAGTACAAATCAGGCCCTGGAATCAGCCTTAATTTGTGTCTCAGTCTCAAATCCCACTTCCTGGTCTACCAGTCTCCCATGGTTATAATACATTCACAATTGTCTCACTAGCTCTGCCACAGGCTTATCCCTATTTGAGGTTCCTCTCGGAGTACCTGCCCCCACTGTTCCCAGCCCAAGAAGAAGAGATCTCCATTCCATCAGCTCAGCTCCATCTCCACCACTGTCAGAGAATCTGGAAAAATCCTTGTGAGGCTTTTTCCGATCAGCAGTGAAAAAGCAGATCACTGTAGGGGAATTAACTTAATTTAATGTTGCATTCGTTGATAACCACCTTCCTCAGCTAAGAAGGATTGCAGAAATTAACTGCCATAACACTGATGAAATACTAACGAATGAACTTACAGTGAACCAGTCAGATATTCTGAACTGTAAACTATGGGTACCGGGATCGTTTATATTCAGCTCAAAAGGACATCGTCCGACCACGACTTGAATCAAAGCCTTATTTATTAAACACAACTATGGATAATGAATAATGCACCATGAATAGTATGACAGAAGATATAGGTGATATGGCATAAAGAAAGAGAAACTTACGGCAAAACAATGGCAGAATGAGTTTGGCAATAGTGAGAAGTAGTTTTAATGGGGAAAATGGGGACGGAAATGGAGAATTAATTTCTTGAATAAATGGTTGAGAGAATTTAGGTAAATTAACAGTATCATAACCTCACGGCCCAACTCTTATTCAAATCCGCTTAATGCATGCCTATTTGTCAGCAACGTTCCAGTAGAGGCCTACTCTGAACTGACACGAAGAGGCTCCAGTAGTCATCCATAATTTAATATGCTCGGAGGTCCAGTGGACGAACCAGTTGAGAGCTGATGTTGGACAGAGATGTTTCAGGAGCTGGAGCTCTACGGTGTCGGCAACAAGCAAGGAACAGCTTTGGATGGTTATCTGACCTGGACCAGTGGGTTAGCCGCAGGCTGCAGGTCTTTAGCTTGGTTGGTAATCGCAAAGCAAGACTTTAGATTTAACAATAATAAGATTGATAACCTCTTCGATGGCTAGTTGAAAAGTGTCTCCAAAATTATTACTTGACGAGTATTTTACAAAAAAAACGTGGCGAGTAAAAATTGAAGTTTTAAGGAGAGCAAACTAGAAAAATACATCTGTGAAGAATGAAATCAGTACAAGAGACTTAGAAAACGACAGAACAAAAAACACAAAGACAAAAGGACAACTAGACAAGAAGAAACAAAAGACAACTAAAAACTAACTGACAAACTAACTGAGTAACGCGCACTGAGTACCCGCTGCTACTGCAGACATTTAAATCTCGCTCCAGGGCGTGTCTAATCAATAGGCCATCGCTCACGCGCGTAGACACGCAATTTCATTTTATGAGGTGAGGAGTAACGAATGATTTACACGAGGGGCTCATCTGCTTCTCACTATGGTCAATCACATATATTTTGAATTGGATGATTTTCAATGGCATTTTAACACTGTTCCTAACACACATTAGGCAATTCTGATGAGTGGATGACAATATTCAACAATAATCAAGATAACAATCTCTAACACTCATCGTAATATGACAACATTCAACAATAATCAGACAACAATTTCTAATACTCATCGGAATATGTATGTGATTGTTCAAGGTATAATTATCATAACATAGCAACGAAATAATAGAAAGGCAGACTACATTTGCCCGAAAAGATTATCATCATTATGACTACTCCTTAATAAATGTCTCATAAAGCACAATCAACTTAACTGCTATGAACTCCTAGATAGCAGGATGACTCCATGTTGGAACCTCAGACAAATTTTGTAAGAAAGTTAAAATCACAGCTTTGTCAATTTATAAGCTACAAACATGGGAAAAGCATTGATATTATACGCATTTCGGAATTTCCCCCCAAGGGACGAATAAAGGAATATTGAATTGAATTATGAGCTTAGTAATGTGAAAACATCCAGAGTTAAGTCAAATATAGAGATTCAGTTATCCTAGTATACTAGAAAACAAGGCACCCAGATCTACAAACAGTTTGTTTCAGGGCTGTCTAATTTACAACCCATCAGCATGATCTGGTTTGTGGATTCCCTGAGGCCTGGCCTTTGTTCTCCCGGCCAGTTTTATTGTCCGTATCTCCTATGGGCTATCACGAGGGAGCCTTAGAATCATCCTGACAAACATTGTGAGCAAGGTAATCTTTGATGTGAAGGTGTTGGTAATCCCATTTCCTTGAAAGAGTGTGGAGATGTCTCTGAGCCAGACATTCCACTGCATGAAAAAACACATTTTCAACCCGTAAATCCCCGCGAAGTTCGTTGATTTTCGGCGATTTACGGCAAGTTTACGGGGAACTTCGCCGGCTCCGAAAATTGTCGGAAACAAACCATCTGTCGGCGGGGGGTGTGGTTAATCGCGCCTTCGTGAAGGTGCGAATAGCTCTAATTAGCACGTGAATGCTACCGACTTTGATCTACTCAGGCTGGCCTGCTGACTTCACAAACAACCATTGGATGATTCCACAGGCATTTTAAAAGGAACCCATCATGTGATTGGATAGCAACTCCAATCACATGAGTGAGTGATCATGTGATTGGATGACAACTCTGCTGCTATTGGTCATCTGTGCGCCACAAATAATAATAATAATAATAAATACATATTAAATTCATTATATAATAAATTAATATATTAAAAATAGTTATTATATTGTTATATATATGTATATATAAAATATAAATGACATACATATTTTATTTGATTGATGATTCATTGATTTATTTGGCGATCCACCTTCTACATTACCACAAAGTAGAACACAAAGAACACAAGAATGAAATTGTGACACACACATTAACAAGGATCAACCAAGTAAAATCAGTGACTACTGGGGAAAAAAAGCAAGGAAATGTGCAGAGGGGTTCACTGATAAGAGTCTCTGGGTTGGGCCATGCCGCTGGTCCATGGTGCATAAAAAAGAGTCTAAGGCCTATGGAAATGCTTCTTTGCTGCCTCTGGGTCATACTGAGTTGGCGCCTGTCGCTTTGAAGGGGACTCGATGCGAAGCCTCTTGCGGTGTGTCGCCACATACTTTGGGTCGCTCTCCAGCCGCTCTTGCAGTGTCTGGCAGAGTTTGGAGAGCTAGGACACTCCTTCTTGCTTCCAGCAGCTGTAAATACAGGTATTAATATAATATTAGTACTGCTAAGAAACAATAACACATGATAACATATGTGAGCATGTTTGTCAAAAACAATGCAGATAATAAATAAAATTCAGCCCATTTTTACATTGTTGTGAAAATAAAGCGGCATTCATGGGACTCTTACCCGCTTCCTTCTCTGTCTGCTGTGAGCTGAAATCTTCACAGCTGCTGCCTGACCTGAAAGAGCTGGCTGGGCATACCTGAAGCTCCTCCACACCATCTCATAATATGTCTTACAGGCTGCTGGAAGAAAATATATATTGGTTTGAAATAATTAAGACAGGCTTCAGTAAAAACAACAACAAGAAACAACAGAAAGGGTTTAAAAGACTGCTGTCCACACCATCCATGTCTGGACTCTCAGTTAAAGTCGCCATCAAATATGACGTCACCGTTTCGTTGTGGGATGAGTTTAGTCTGTAAAACACAAAAAGTACAGGTCATGCAACGTTTACGTTTACTTATATTCTGCAGAATATTTCCTGTGTATTTTATTAACTTACCCCTGCTCGGGTTCATATCGCCTGTCGTTTCCGTCACTATTGTGCAGACGTCGCACCTTTTCCTTTAAAATACAAAATACATTGTAATGTTAAATGTAACGTGAACGATTACCAAACGTTCGGAACGTAGTGCAATAAGAATAATAAAGGTTTGGCGCCCTAAAAACTGCACAATGTGGTACTAAATGCTAACGTTACTTACGTAACTTACGCACCCGTCTCTTCGTCTCTGCAGCTGCAGTTCGGGGCAGCTCCTCCAGAGCAAGCAGTCTGGCTTTTATCACGGTCATTCTCCTCGCCAACTGCGCGATCAGCTGCGTTAGCAGCTGAGACAATCCACTGAAGACGCTCAGCAGTTTCTTCTCTAAATTGTTTGGACTTTCTGGATATGGTCGCTCCGCAGCCAGGCCGTCCACTCGTCGCAGAGCAGTGCCTTCTGGGATGAACTGAAGACGACGTCTGGCCATTGTATGAACAGAGTTAAAGTTTAGCAGGACCCGAAACGTAACTGTTGTAATTCAAGCTCGATTCGCGTTCACAGGCGCGCCGAGGTTGTTTTCTGCCGACGTCATTGCTTCAGAGGAAGTGTCCAATCATATGCGAGGTCGCGCTCTCGCAATTTCTCACGAGACCATTTTTGTTGCGTAAATGAAAAACATGCTGTGATTTTGTTAGGTACTTTGATTTTCTATTTTTGTACCTGAATATTTTATAAAACATGTAAACTTCTTTAAAGTGACATCTTCGAAAAAAAAAAGAAAAGTTACTTTGGTGTATTCCCTTTTTATTCCTACTTAAAGAATCATCAGTGGACTGACCCTGCTGGAATTTTGCAAGATAATCACACAAGCATTGTTCATCTGGTGTTGTGGTGGCAAAATGCGAAAAATTGTGACCAGTGTCCAAGAACTGTAGATGCTTTAATTTTCACAATTTGATTCAGCAATTTAAGTGGAAAATTAAAGACCTTTGAGAGTCAGGACACTTATCCTGTATGTAACCTATAAAATTATGTAAACACACTTTTAAATCCTCATGAAAAAAAATTTCCACAAAAACACAAACTCATTTGCATTTGTATAGCTTTGCAGCATTTACATTTGCATTTTAACACCTCATGGTCACAGTGGCTGAGGGAGAACTTCCACGGCAATTTCCAGTGACGGAAATTGACGGAAATGTGACTTTTCATGCAGTGTTCTGTCTCTCTCTGAAATAACCTCTACCTGTAAGCATTCCAGATGGTAAATAATTCTTAAAAGTTAGTCTGTTTTACAACTGCATTTCTCCTGAGAAATGCAGAGACGAAAAGAGAAGGTCAGTTAGAGGCCAGTTTTGCTACATCACTGATCACTACTGCAGAGAGTCTCCCGAGTACAAATCAGGTCAGAGAGTTTGGATTTCTTTTTAAAATACTCTCCTGAAAACTGATTCTAAGAAATTATCTCCCCACTTCTTGGGGCCCCGTACTGTTGACTTGATCATTAAGCACAGTTGCATTCAATCAAGAATCATCTACCTATACAGTGTATAAATACCAGGTTTCCAGCCAGTGTTCATTGAATCATCCGCCTACCTGTGTGGTAACAACCAAGAAAATAGTAGCTTTTGTTAGTTTACCTGCGACCTGCACTTCCTGGCCTTCCTTTCCTTTTATGCGTCTGTGCTCAGTTGCCAAATCCTCACCTGTCCTTGTCTGCACCCTGTCTGGTCTCAGTGAAGATACTGGGCCGGTCACTTCCTGTACTTGGTCACTCAGTCATTCTCTGTTTAGTCTGGATTCACTGATGACAAAGTCTCTCAATTTCCATTAAATTGTTAAACTTTCATCTGTCCATTAATCTACCAGTTCTGGGTCAGAATTTTTAGTTTTTCTCTGAGGTTTATAAGAGGATGTAAGGCTGCACCAGTTCCTTGTGTTTTCCCTGTGTTTCCCTGCCCTCTTGTGCCTTGTCTGTCTCCCTTTGTTTGTCCAGGTCCATGCTGTGACTACACCTGTCACTCAGCTTCTCCAGCCCCGCCTCCTCTCACACCTGCAAACCATCAACTCATTCACAGACAATCAGCAGTTGTATTTAAACCCGGCTGAGTCTGCCAGTATTCGTCGGATCGTCTGCTTCCCACAGTGGTACTCCGTCCGTTCCTCTGACTGACCGGTCATTTTGCTTTGCCTTACCTTCCACTCACCTGTGCATTCATCAGTACTCATCAGTGCTCCCTGCACACATACAACCAGCTCTCTTAATGGGCATGGTGTTAGCAAAAAAAATATTCTAAAAAATTGGAAAACACCAACTTCACCATGCTTCAAAAACTGGTTGCATGAATTGGTTTCAGTCATTCACTTTGAAAAACTGCGAAACAGTAATCTTAAATTTCAACTCAAATTGGAGAAAACATGGGGTCCCCTTCTGCAACATTTGTATCACATTTGTATTCATTGTTATCTTTCTTTTATTGCTTGCTGTTATTCTCTGTACAAAGATGTTTAAGGATTACCATGGAAGGCTTAATGTATATTTTCTGTACTCTTTGTCAAGAGTCACTATGGATTCTTCTTTTTTTTTCTGTACCCCTCCTCATCAGTAAGAAGTGTGTGTGTGTGTGTGTGTGTGTGTGTGTGTGTGTGTGTGTGTGTGTGTGTGTGTGTGTGTGTGTGTGTGTGTGTGTGTGTGTATATATATTGGTGACTGTGTTGGTTGGTTGGGGGGGGGACTGAGAATGGGGTTGGGGACATGATTGTTTTCCTTTTTGTTACCACAAATCTGTTAATAAAAATAATTAAAAAAAAAAAAAAAACTTTCATCAGTCTCCTCTTCTATGTCTGAGCATGGTATTTTCAGTCCTATATGCATTTCCCACTCTCATTCTTGTTGTCTATGTTTAACTCAGACAGACATAGAATTATAGACTGTTATATAGCAATATACCAGATAATGGAAACGTAGGTTTGGACAACAAAAGTAATTAGGGAATTCTTTGATCATAACAATAACAAGAAAATTTAAAAAAAAAGAAAAAAAGTAACAACTGATAAGAAAATGATTTGTCAGCCCTCCATTATTATATTGTTTACACAAACAATATGTTCAGTGAGGAGATTTGAACTCGAAATGCCTTTGCTAAATTAAAAAATAAACATTAGTTAGGCATAACAGAAGAACATAAAGAGTAGGAGAAACTTTCTTCAACATCATCTATGTTGTTGTGGAGATCCAGATGAGTCCTGCACCTACCTCCCACACAATTATAGAGCCTCTGCAAGAAGCCCCTGTGATATTATTTTCATAGTTAGAGATTCTCCTCTCATCTTAATTAAATAAAAGGCTGATAAAGGACACAGAGAAATATACTGACATTTCTTAGATGATTGAAAATATAATGCACAGGTCATATCTGCTGGAGTTCACTCTAGAATTTGTATGTCAGGAATAACAACTGCCAAATCGAAAAGTGAGCAGCTTTAAAGACAATAAATGAGGAAGCCCTGCTGTTTCCTGCAATATGCAAACACTATTCTATTGGCATCGCGTAGATAAAAAGCTGACACAAGCATCTGATTATTATGGTACTGATGACAGTTGTATTTTAAATGTATTTAGACTTTGCCATTATAGTTGTTTTTCCTACATATCTGTCAACTGAGAGCATTTTAAGAGTGCATTTTTTGAATTATTTTGACAAAATATTAATAATAGACAAGACAAAAAGGAAACATTGCCCTAACTGAGATATTATTCATGAATAATAAAAAACTGAAAGAAAGCATAACTGATAGCATAAAAATATTTTCTTGACTTGAAAATAATCAGTATGAAGAATCAGTATGATACAGGAGCAGGAAAATTTCTGAATTTTTGATTTGTCAGAGGAACAAGTTGCACACAGTCCACATTTTTTTGTTTGTTTGCTTGTTTTTTATATTAGGGGCAGTGGGGCATTTTTCGGCAGGGGGGCATTTTTCGCATTTTTTGCAGTGTTGCAACACTGTTTGCAACACTGCAAAGATGTAGCATTAAGGGTAACAATTGCTATCAAAGTGCTCATCAGACCATATTTCTGCTGTCATCTTTTCTGGCATCTATTCTGCACAGACAGTTGCTAAAATTGCAATATATTGCATTCACTTAACATATGCTTTTGTCCAAAGCAACTTACTGTGTGCAAAGTTATATGTTTAGCTTTCTTTAATAAGCAGGTGGACAATGGTGAAGAGGTTTCTCTCCATGCTGACACTGTAAGAAAAACACCTCAGCACACTCACACATGCTTATCCGGCTGCTTACAGAGAAGCTTAACACTGGTTTCATGTAAACAATGTTTTCCTCTCTTCCACAAAACACAATTTACCCTTTTGACAGTGAACATGGACTTGATAATGAGAGCTATTTACACTGTTCAGAAAACTTCCGATTTTATCTGTTGCAGTTTCTAAAGGGCTCTTGAACTCTCAGTGTTTGTTGAGAGGAATAATGGCAGAGAGAACTGTGCCATGTTTAAGGCCTTCCTCAAGGTCTGCACTGGCTGTTTTTCAATTTGTCAATTTTTGCATCTTTATACACTATCTGAGCCCAAAACGTCAAATGTTGCTTGAAAAGTTACTTCCTCTGTTAGACCTTCATAAATTTTGTACCTTTTAGAGGGGAAACAAGTAGAGCATAAAGGACAAGGACAACCCCCTGCTTCTTTAAGGGGTTTAATTTCTGCCTGTTTCCATGGAAACTATCTCCTTGGTCTTTGCTCAAGCATTTACCTGACAGAGTTCCATTAGTAACTGTATCTTCTGCCTGCTAAGGAAATGCATGTGAGATCAGTGCATACAGGCCAGTAGACTAAAGTCAGACATTTTGCCACCTTAAAGTAATATCTTCAAGTTTCTGTAGACAGAGTCTTAATGCTTATGAAGAATGGTTTCTCTTATGCTGGGTAAAACCCCAGAGAAAGAGATGAAAAGTCTGTCAAGTGTCAAAACTAGACAGTCTGAAAGTGAAGTAAAAGTTATTGTTGTTATACAATAGAATTATGCACAACATATGTGTCTTATTTCCATTGATTTGCTGTAATTTATATTAATTTGCTTGGTAATAAAATGTTAGGTATGGTAAATGGCATGATTTGAATTGACAAGTTAAGTGTATTCAGTTGACTAAGAGGCTCCCACAGAGCAGATGCCGGACAAAAAATCCTCAGCATTTATTTGGGTCAACATCAACAATCTGCCTGGCTATACATGAATGTAGATATGATACTACAAGGAAAAACAAACAAATATCTTTAATAAGTAAAAATCATCTACATTCAGCATATGGATAAACTACGGAACCCTCCTGGTGTCAGGTGAGAAAAAAAAGTAAATCAGTGCTCACAGTACAAACCATTACCATGGATTAGTAAACCGTTCTCACAGATTTCCAAACAGTGCCTGCTGATGCGTAAAACGGTGCCCACGGAAGCATAGAAGGAGAGTACCAGCTTGGCAAACGAGTGTCACCAAGCTTTAATTCCTTACTACACAATTAATATGGAGTTAGATCAGTCTCATAATAAATGCACGCAGAAGGATTCACAAATGTATATTGGGATTTATATATAAATGTCTCTCAACACACAAATATTTTTCAATGCACACACAAATATTTCTCATTCTATATAAATGTAAAAATAATCCACATATAAATTAATAAAGTTCACAAATGTATTTTTGATGCACACACAAATATAACTTGTTTTAAATATATATCACGGAAATCCACAAATATCTTTATCTAAAAACATTTGCAATTTTCATCTAAATCATATATGTATATTGTGACATTTATTCACGAACTGTCGAATCTGCATTTGCGAACCGCTCTCCATTTGTGAACTTCGCTGCATTTGTGTGTGAATGTTTTTGAGACTCCCCTGCCGTCTCTCGATCCACAAATGCATTTTTTTTAACAGGGAAGTATCTGTAGCCAATCAGATGTCGCCCTCTTTTCAGCCAATCACAAGAACGTGCCCCACATGGGGGTGGGATGTACTTTTCAGCCAATCATATGAACGCGCCCGCACAGCACTATAAATGCCTGCCACAGCCAAGGACAGGCCATTGTTGACCATGAACAAGGCGTGTGGCAGTGGTAATGCGGAAAGTGTAAGTGAAACATTATACAGGTTTACTTAGTTTTCCTAAGTTGTGAGGTTTCCCCATATAGTTAGAAAATTGTATGAAATATATAGTTACGTGGTTTAAGTGTGTATCTAGTTTCATGAGCTAGCGAGCTATTTAACCCTTTGTGAGATGCTAACCCTGTTTTGTTCAATGTTCAAGCCTCTGATTGTAAATGAAACATTGTTTAATAAAAAAAAAAAAAAGCTAGCGAACTATCATAGCATCAGCTAGCAGCGTATGCTAGCGGGCTATGCTAGCGTTCCCGCATGCTAAAAAGGTTAAGTTAACATCTTGCAATCAAATTGAAGTTATAGTAAATATAATGACTGTTTGACAGGGTCTGTCGCCTCAAGCCGAGTAAGCAGCCCGGACTTTTGTCCAGTTATTGGCCCGGGAGCTGTCTGCCCCAACCACATCTTCACAGAGCAGCACATCAGTCAGGGCTGGAGGCAATGCTACAGGGCCTGTAAATTATGGTAGGGTGAGACAGGCCATGACAAAGTGATTAATTGTATTTATGCTGCTATAAGAACTTACAGTGTCCCATACTCTTGTTAGCATTTAGTACTGGTCTCTGTAACACTGCAGTCATTGTGGTTATATCTGTAATGAATAATTTTGGTATATTGTATACTTCTCAAATCATTTATATTTAAAATGAAGTAAACAATACAATAACAAAAACTTGCTGGTTTCCATTACAAATCCAATTCAATTCAATATACCTTTATTAGTCCCACAAGGGGAAATTCTAAATTACAGCAGCATCAGTAAGAAAAAATAGACGAGGTAGACAATCAGTAAGTATATACAAGTATAAATAAAAAAAAAGTGTGATAGAAATAAGTGTCTCTAAATTAGAAATTGTGTTTGCAGACTGTTATGTACAGATACAGATAAATTATCAAGATGTACAGATACAGATAAGTTATCAAGATGAAAATTATAAATTGTGTTTGCAGGCTGTTATGTACAGGATGTATTGTACAGATTATTGCCCCAGTAAAATTTTGCTCAGGTTCTTGAACAAATAATTCACAAATAAATTTCAGATAAATGCACAGATTATTTCACCAGTTGTCATCCTGTCACTGATGGAGCTCCTCAGTGCAGTGAGTGTGTGTTGGAGGGGGTAGGAGTCATTGTCTGTCAGGGAGGACAGCTTGGCTGTCATCCTCCTCTCCCCCACCTCCTCCACCTGTTCCAGAGGACATCCCAGGACAGAGCTGGCCTTCCTGATGAGTTTGTCCAGCCTCTTCCTGTCAGCTGCTGTGATGCTGCTCCCCCAGCAGACTACACCATAGAACAAGGCAGAGGCCACAACAGAGTCATAGAAGGTCTTCAGGAGTGCCCCCTGCACCCCAAAAGACCTCAGCCTCCTGAGCAGATAGAGTCTGCTCAGGAGTCATTCCCATATCAGGCAGTTTCCCAGTATGTTTGCTAATGACCAGCCAAGAGGGAAAAGAAGGTTTTTGATCCCCCCACCTTGCATCGTGAAAACGACAGACTTTAAGGAAGGATTGCACAATGACTTTTTGTTAGCTGCCAGCTAAGAAGGCAATTTTAATTACTAATTAATGCTAAGTTTTCTGCTACTAATGTGACATAAGTATATTGGCCAGGTACGTTGCTATGTTTACTTACTGAAGCGCTAACCTCTAACCTCTCTATATCGTATTTTTGTGTGTATAGTTTTACTGGTGCAAGGAAATAAAAATAACAACAGTCTGTCTTATTTCCGCCTAAATTCATGTATTCTTATCATGTTTGTCTCATAAAGCACTTAACAAGTGTATATGTTTTCAATTCCATTTACATAAAACCAACATATGATTTATGAATCATGGTAAAAATGATGAATAACATTCATTTTGGCTATCTCATCATTTATAGATACAGGCTATTGGGAAACTCTTCACAATGATTTGCCATTTTTAAAAGGTGAGTCCCCAGAAAAATAATTTGGGTAATACTGGTCTAATGTTACTTGGATCATATAATGGCTGATGTTAGGCAGTTAATGATCCTTGGTTGTCTGTAAGCATTGTATAGCTTACTTGTTAGCTAGCCATGATGTCACATCTATAATGTCCCAAGTACTCATAACTAAAACATACTTAATCATGCATGCCAAGGCCAGGCCAACAGCTGGACAAATGTCCGGGCTGCTGCCTGACAGACCCTGTCAAACAGTCATTATATTTACTATAACTTCAATTTAATTGCAAGATGTTAACTTAACCTTTTTAGCATGCGGGAACGCTAGCATAGCCCGCTAGCATATGCTGCTAGCTGATGCTCGCTAGCTCATGAAACTAGATACACACTTAAACCACGTAACTATATATTTCATACAATTTTCTAACTATATGGGGAAACCTCACAACTTAGGAAAACTAAGTAAGTAAGTAAGTAAGTAAAACTAACCTGTATAATGTTTCACTTACACTTTCCGCATTACCACTGCCGCACGCCTTGTTCACGGTCAACGACGGCCTGTCCTTGGCTGTGGCAGGCATTTATAGTGCTGTGCGGACGCGTTCATATGATTGGCTGAAAAGTACATCCCACCCCCATGTGGGGCACGTTCTTGTGATTGGCTGAAAAGAGGGCGACATCTGATTGGCTACAGATACTTCCCTGTTAAAAAAAAAATGCATTTGTGGATCAAGAGATGGCAGGGGAGTCTCAAAAACATTCACACACAAATGCAGCGAAGTTCACAAATGGAGAGCGGTTCGCAAATGCAGATTCGTGAATAAATGTCACAATATACATAATGTCACAATATACATATATGATTTAGATGAAAATTGCAAATGTTTTTAGATAAAGATATTTGTGGATTTCCGTGATATATATTTAAAACAAGTTATATTTGTGTGTGCATCAAAAATACATTTGTGAACTTTATTAATTTATATGTGGATTATTTTTACATTTATATAGAATGAGAAATATTTGTGTGTGCATTGAAAAATATTTGTGTGTTGAGAGACATTTATATATAAATCCCAATATGCATTTGTGAATCCTTCTGCGTGCATTTATTAATTAATTATGAGACTGATCTACTCCTCCTTGAACTGCCACCTTATCGTGGTGGAGGAGTTTGAGTACCCAAATGATCCTAGAGGCTATGTTGTCCGGGGCTTAATGCCCCTGGTAGGGTCTCCCAAGGCAAACAGGTTCTAGGTGACGGGTCAGACTAAGAGCAGTTCAAGAAGCCCCTATGAAAGAAATTAAAGCAAGGAAGCGTACGTCGCCCGGATTGGCGTCACCGGGGCCCCGCCCTGGAGCCAGGCCTGGGGTTGGGGCTCGCAGGCGAGCGCCTGGTGGCCGGGTCTTTGCCCACGGGACCCGGCCGGGCACAGCCCGAAGGAGCGACGTGGGCCCGCCTTCCCGTAGGCCCACCACCCGCAGGAAGGATCAGAAGGGGCCGGTGCTATGTGGAATGGGTAGCAGTCGTGGGCGGGGGCCCCGACGACCCAAATCCTGGACAACGACTCTGGCTATGGGGACATGGAATGTCACCTCACTGTGGGGGAAAGAGCCTGAGCTAGTGCGGGAGGTTGAGCGGTACCGGCTAGAGATAGTCGGGCTCACCTCCACGCACAGTCTGGGCTCGGGAACCCAACTCCTTGAGAGAGGCTGGACTCTCTTCTACTCTGGAGTTGCCCGCGGTGAGAGGCGGCGAGCTGGTGTGGGCTTGCTTATAGCCCCCCAGCTCAGCCGCCATGTGTTGGAGTTCTCCCCGCTGAGCGAGAGGGTCGCTTCCCTGCGCCTTCGGGTTGGGGATAGGTCTCTCACTATTGTTTCGGCCTACGGGCCGAACAGTAGCGTAGAGTACCCGGCCTTCTTGGAGTCCCTGGGAGGGGTACTGGAAAGTGCTCCAACCGGGGACTCCATTGTTCTGCTGGGAGACTTCAATGCTCACGTGGGCAGCGACAGTGACACCTGGAGGGGAGTGATTGGGAGGAACGGCCTCCCCGATCTGAACCCGAGTGGTGTTCTGTTATTGGATTTCTGTGCTAGTCACAGTTTGTCCATAACGAACACCATGTTCAAGCATAAGGGTGTCCATCAGTGCACGTGGCACCAGGACACCCTAGGCCGGAGGTCAATGATCGACTTTGTAGTCGTATCATCTGACCTTCGGCGGTATGTCTTGGACACTCGGGTAAAGAGAGGGGCTGAGCTGTCAACTGATCACCACCTGGTGGTGAGTTGGATTCGCTGGCAGGGGAAGAAGCGGGACAGACTTGGCAGACCCAAACGTACCGTGAGGGTCTGTTGGGAACGTCTGGCGGAACCCGCTGTCAGGGAAGTTTTCAACTCCCACCTCCGGGAGAACCAGATCCCGAGGGAGGTTGGAGACATTGAGTCCGAATGGACCATGTTCTCCACTTCCATTGTTGATGCAGCCGTCCATAGCTGTGGCCGTAAAGTCGGCGGTGCCTGTCGTGGCGGCAACCCCCGAACCCGGTGGTGGACACCGGAAGTAAGGGATGCCGTCAAGCTGAAGAAGGAGTCCTATCGGGCCTGGTTGGCTCATAGGACTCCTGAGGCAGCTGATGGGTACCGGCAGACCAAGCGTGCGGCAGCTCGGGCGGTTGTAGAAGCAAAAACTCGGGTCTGGGAGGAGTTCGGGGAGGCCATGGAGGAGGACTACCGGTTGGCCTCGAGGAAATTCTGGCAAACCGTTCGGCGCCTCCGGAGGGGGAAGCAGCTTTCTGTCAACACTGTTTACAGTGGAGGTGGGGAGCTGTTGACCTCGACTGGGGATATTGTCGGGCGGTGGAAGGAATACTTCGAGGATCTCCTCAATCCCTCTGTCATGTCTTCCGTAGAGGAAGCAGAGACTGGGGACTTGGAGGCCGATTCATTCATCACCGGGGCTGAAGTCACTGAGGCAGTTCGCAAGCTCCTCGGTGGCAAAGCGCCGGGGGTGGATGAGATCCGCCCTGAGTACCTCAAGTCTCTGGATGTTGTAGGACTGTCTTGGTTGACACGCCTCTGCAGCATCGCGTGGCAGACGGGGACAGTGCCTCTGGACTGGCAGACTGGGGTGGTGGTCCCTCTTTTTAAAAAGGGGGACCGGAGGGTGTGTTCCAACTATCGGGGGATCACACTCCTCAGCCTCCCTGGTAAAGTCTATTCCAGGGTACTGGAGAGGAGAATCCGGCCGATAGTCGAACCCCGGATTCAAGAGGAACAATGCGGTTTTCGTCCTGGCCGTGGAACACTGGACCAGCTCTATACCTTCCACAGGGTGCTTGAGGGTTCATGGGAGTTTGCCCAAACAGTCCACATGTGCTTCGTGGACTTGGAGAAGGCATTCGACCGTGTCCCTCGCGTCATTCTGTGGGAGGTGCTCCGGGAGTATGGGGTTGGAGGCCCTCTGTTGAGGGCTGTACAGTCCCTGTACAACCGGAGCAGGAGCTTGGTCCGCATTGCCGGCAGTAAGTCGGACCTGTTCCCAGTGCATGTTGGACTCCGGCAGGGCTGCCCTATGTCACCGGTTCTGTTCATCATTTTTATGGACAGGATTTCTAGGTGCAGCCAGGGGCCGGAGGGGGTTCGGTTCGGGGGCCGGCAGATTTCGTCTCTGCTTTTCGCGGATGATGTTGTCTTGTTGGCTTCCTCGAGCCAGGACCTTCAGCATGCGCTGGGGCGGTTCGCAGCCGAGTGTGAAGCAGCTGGGATGAGAGTTAGCACCTCCAAGTCCGAGGCCATGGTTCTCGACCGGAAAAAGGTGGCTTGCTCCCTTCAGGTTGGAGGAGAGTTCCTGCCTCAAGTGGAGGAGTTTAAGTATCTTGGGATCCTGTTCACGAGTGAGGGAAGGATGGAGCGTGAGATTGACAGGCGGATCGGTGCAGCGGCTGCAGTAATGCGGTCGCTGTATCGGTCTGTCGTGGTAAAGAAGGAGCTGAGCCGAAAGGCGAAGCTCTCGATTTACCGGTCAATCTACGTTCCTACCCTCACCTATGGTCATGAACTTTGGGTCATGACCGAAAGAACGAGGTCCCGGATACAAGCGGCTGAAATGAGTTTCCTCCGCAGGGTGGCGGAGCGCTCCCTTAGAGATAGGGTGAGGAGCTCTGTCACCCGGGAGGAGCTCAGAGTAGAGTCGCTGCTCCTCCGCATCGAGAGGAGTCAGCTGAGGTGGCTCGGGCATCTCTATCGGATGCCCCCTGGACGCCTCCCTAGGGAGGTGTTCCAGGCATGTCCCACCGGGAGGAGGCCCCGGGGAAGACCCAGGACACGCTGGGGTGACTACGTCACTCGGCTGGCCTGGGAACGCCTCGGGATCCCCCTGGAAGAGTTGGAGGAAGTGTCCGGGGAGAGGGAAGTCTGGGCGTCCCTGCTCAGACTGCTCCCCCCGCAACCCGGCCCCGGATAAGCGGAAGATAATGGATGGATGGATGGATGGATGGATGGAGACTGATCTAACTCCATAAATTAAAGCCATGAAAAGTCTAATTCAAAACACAATAAAACATTAAATCAACCCTTAAATCGGGATAAATTGGACTTACTCAGATGTCGTTTCCCATTCCATGGTGACACTCATTTGCCAAGCCGGTACTGTTGTTATACGCATCCGTGGGCATGTTTTATGCATCAGCAGGCACCGTTTGTAAATCCATGGGTACAGATTGCAAATCTATGGGAATGGTTTGCAAACCAGTGGGTACGGTTTGCAAATCCATGGGTACAGATTGCAAATCTATGGGAATGGTTTGCAAACCAGTGGGTACGGTTTGTAAATCCATGGGAACGGTTTGTAAACTGTGTGCACGGATTTTTTCTTTTTTTTTTCTCTCTTTTTTTTTCTCACCAGACACCATGGGGGTTCCATAATAACTTAAACTAAACTACATAAAAAATAGTGATAGTGTTGGTCATGAACGAAGTGGCTCTTAGAGCCGGCTCTTTGAAGTGAATGATCAGAGCCAGCTCCTGTCTGGGAGCTGGACCTGGAGCCGCTTTTTTTTTTTGTTTTTTTCCCGACTTTTTTTCTGTTCAAGCCACGTGATTGGTCAACAACATGATGTTGCCACACACACAGAACCGCGACAGACAAAACGCTGGAAAGGTGAGAAAATGAATGACCACAGGGAATGCAGAAAAATTTGACATAAAGTGTGTTTTGTACATTAGTAATTAATTTTACACATATTTTTACATTATTTAGGTAATAAATTAATTCAAGCCACAAAAATCTGAGGAGCCACTTGGGAGCCAAAAGAGCCAGCTTTTTCAAGAGAGCTGAGCTGTGAGAACTGGCTCTCTTAAAAGAGCCGGAAATCCCATCACTAATAATAAACAATCTTTCTGTAGGCACTCTACAGAAAGAATGTTTGTGAGATCAGTGTGAGCCCAAACCTGTTAACACATTGTGCCAGATTAAAACATTGTAAAACAATGTGTGCAGCTATTATCATGGCAAAATCTGTAAGGTGTCACAGGGTGACATGCAGTATGTGTGTGGGAGTGTATGGATGTGTGTGTGTGTGTGTGTGTGTGTGTGTGTGTGTGTGTGTGTGTGTGTGTGCGCCTTAATTGACACACATCCCTCTGGTGCGCAGCATAATTGTAATTTTTAATTGCAGACAGGAAACTAACCAGTCCCTTAGATCCTTCTCTCTTCGCCTTAGAGAACTGTTTCTTAGGTTGAAACTCAAAGATGATGCAGGCCTGGAACACAGTGACATCCTTTTGTGTGACCAATTATTTTGAGACTATGAGAAGGGCCCATTAGGCAAGAGCTGAGGCGTCCAGAAGGGAAACACCAAGCCCTGTCATTTGACGAGATAAAACTAGAAGCCCTTACATTAGAAGAAGAACAGGGTGATAGAACCTAGAACCTTCATGCTTAGTGGTAAATGGGCCTAATCCCCTTTATCAAAGGATGCTAATGACTGGAAACAAGAATTTCGTAGGGAGATACTAAAAAAGGTGAAAGAACAATTGACAGCAACAGCAAAGGTGCTTGTAAATGAGTTGCAAGCAGAGATAAATAGTCCTCCATGCCCTCCTGTACCCACATCTCGGCCTAGGGCCCATTCAGATGATTCTGGTAGGGCAAGGCAGAGATTCATGTAATTGTGGATGACCTTTGCGACCTCTGATATTTCACGGATACACTCTGCTCTGGCCTACTGACAGAAAAAGCCTGCTTGGCCTACCTACAGAAAAAAGCTGCTGGCAGCTAAAGCTAACTAGCACCAAGATGCCTCCTTTCACCTCAGATGACCTCTACAACTCCCAACTTCTGCAGCAGGTTGCAGTGTTGGAAACTACAGTTCAGCACCTGGAAATAAACGCAGAAGTGAACGGACCTTGTGGAAATGATCACTGCTGACTCAAAACAGTGGACTGGAGAATGCTAACATCCAGGTAATTAGCTCTGATACAGTTCCCACGAAACTAAAGGGCTGTGTACCGGATAATAAATCTGCCAGTATTAGTCCTCCCTGGAATGCTCTCGGGGCAAAGCCCAAGAGGAAATCAGCTTATATGGGGAGACCTCCAACAGGTAGAACCCAGCGCCCAGAGATCTGTGATGCGACAGGTTGGCCTGCATTATCATCCTCCTCAACACACTGGATGAAAAGCCACATTTCCGTCAATTTCCGTCACTGGAAATTGCCGTGGAAGTTCTCTCTCAGCCACTGTGACCATGAGGTGTTAAAATGCAAATGTAAATGCTGAAAAGCTATACAAATGCAAATTGGGATTTTGTGTGTGTGTGTGTGTGTGTGTGTGTGTGTGTGTGTGTGTGTGTTAGTGTGTGTGTTCTGTGCCTACAGAATACAAAGTTTTTTTTTTTTCATGAGGATTTAAAAGTGTGTTTAAATAATTTTATAGGTTACATACAGGATAAGTGTCCTGACTCTCAAAGGTCTTTAATTTTCCACTTAAATTGCTAAATCAAAATTGTGAAAATTAAAGCATCTACAGTTCTTGGACACTGGTCACAATTTTTCGCATTTTGCCACCACAACACCAGATGAACAATGCTTGTATGATTAGCTTGCAAAATTCCAGCAGGGTAAGTCCATTGATGATTCTTTAAGTAGGAATAAAAAGGGAATACAAAATTTTTTTTATTTTCGATGATGTCACTTTAAAGAAGTTTACATGTTTTATAAAATATTCAGGTACAAAAATAGAAAATCAATACAAAATCACAGCATGTTTTTCATTCTACGCAACAAAAATGGTCTCGCAAGAAATTCCGAGAGCGCGACCTCGCATATGATTGGACGCCTCCTCTGACGCAATGACGTCGGCAGAAAACGACTTCAGCGAGTCTGTGAACGTGAATCGAGCTTGGATTAGAACAGACACGTTTTAGGTCCTGCTAAATTTTAACTCTGTTCATGCAATGGCTGGACGTCGTCTTCGGTTCATCGCAGAAGGCACTGCTCTGCGACGAGTGGACGGCCTGGCTGCGGAGTGACCATATCCAGAGAGTCCAAACAATTTAGAGAAGAAACTGCTGAGCGTCTTCAGTGGATTGTCTCGGCTGCTAACGCAGCTGATCGCGCAGTTGGCGAGGAGAATGGCCGTGAAAAAAGCCAGACTGCTCGCTCTGGAGGAGCAGCCCTGACCGAACTGCAGCTGCGGAGACGAAGATACGGGTGCGTAAGTTACGTAAGTAACGTTAGCATTTAGTACCACATTGTGCAGTTTTTAGGGCGCCAAACCTTTATTATTCTTATTGCACTACGTTCAGAACGTTTGGTAATTGTTCACGTTACATTTAACATTACAATGTATTTTGTATTTTAAAGGAAAAGGTGCGACGTCTGCACAATAGTGACGGACACGACAGGCGATACGAACCTGAGCAGGGGTAAGTTAATAAAATACACAGGAAATATTCTGCAGAATATAAGTAAACGTAAACGCATGACCTGTTTGTACTTTTTGCGTTTTACAGACTAAACTCGCCTCACAACGAAACGGTGACGTCATATTTGATGGCGACTTTAACTGGGAGTCCAGACATGGATGGTGTGGACAGCAGTCTTTTAAACCCTTTCTGTTGTTTCTTGTTGTTGTTTTTACTGAAGCCTGCCTTAATTATTTCAAACCAATATATATTTTCTTCCAGCGGCCTGTAAGACATATTATGAGATGGTGTGGAGGAGCTTCAGGTATGCCCAGCCAGCTCTTTCAGTTCAGGCAGCAACTGTGAAGATTTCAGCTCGCAGCAGACAAAGAAGGAAGCAGGTAAGAGTCCCATGAATGCCGTTTTATTTTCACAACAATGTAAAAATGGGCAGAATTTTATTTATTATCTGCATTGTTTTTGACAAACATGCTCACATATGTTATCATGTGTTATTGTTTCTTAGCAGTATTAATATTATATTAACACCTGTATTTACAGCTGCTGGAAGCAAGAAGGAGTGTCCTAGCTCTTCAAACTCTGCCAGACACTGCAAGAGCGGCTGGAGAGCGACCCAAAGTATGTGGCGACACACCGCAAGAGGCTTCGCATCGAGTCCCCTTCAAAGCAACAGGCGCCAACTCAGTATGACCCAGAGGCAGCAAAGAAGCATTTCCATAGGCCTTAGACTCTTTTTCATGCACCATGGACGAGCGGCATGGCCCAACAAAGAGACTCTTATCAGTGAACCCCTCTGCACATTTCCTTGCTTTTTTTCCCCAGTAGTCATTGATTTTACTTGGTTGATCCTTGTTAATGTGTGTGTCACGATTTCATTAAAGACTTTTTTTCAAAATGTTTCTGTCAGCTGTGTTCTTTGTGTTCTACTGTGTGGTAGTGTAGAAGGTGGATCGCCAAATAAATCAATGAATGAGGAGAATTGAATAATTTATTATATAGTATTTCATTTAATATGTATTTATTATTATTATTATTATTATTATTTGTGGTGCACAGATGACCAATAGCAGCAGAGTTGTCATCCAATCACATGATCACTCACTCACTGATTGTAGTTGCTAGCCAATCACATGATGGTTTCCTTTTAAAATGCCTGTGGAATCATCCAATGGTTGTTTGTGAAGTCAGCAGGCCAGCCTGAGTAGATCAATGTCAGTAGCATTCATGTGCTAATTAGAGCTATTCGCACCTTCGCGAAGGCGCGATTAACCACGCCCCCGGCCGACAGATCGTTCGTTTCCGACGATTTTCGGAGCCGGCGAAGTTCCCCGTAAACTTGCCGAAAATCAACGAAATTCGCGGGGATTTACGGGTCGAAAATGTGGTTTTTCATGCAGTGACACCTATGCAGAGTAAGACACAGCCATGGATGAAAGCTAAAGGGAAAATGAGCAACAAAGCTCCCAAATCAGCTAGTGTGCAGTTACAAAATCGGTTTGCTCCACTACTGCAGGACCCTGGATGTCCAACTGATAACCTGGATAACTTCTCGGACTCACAGAGAAGGGTAAGGCCTGACAGGAAGTCAGAAGCTAGAAAGCTACAAGGAAAGCTACTGACTGGTCCTGAGACTCTGGTTGTTGGTGATTCTGCTATTAAAGATGTGGGACGAATGTACAGCAGAAACACAAAAGTGTTGTGCTTTCCTGATGATACAGTCTCCAACATGACCGACAGAATCCTCAGTATTGTTGCAGAAATTCCAACTTGAAATACCTTGTACTGCACACAGGGGCAAATGATATTGCGAAACGACAATCTGAAGTGCTCAAATGAGATTTAGGTAAACTGCTAAATGCAGTCAGCTCTATGAATGCTGAAGTCCTCTTCAGTGGTCCACATGTCCATGTGATGTGTATTTTATAGACAATTTTAACTTTTTCTGGGACTGCAGACGTTTTTTGAAAAAGAGACAGACTTTAGGAGTAAAGCTTTTTGCCTCCAACCTATCTTTCTTCCTGTGTCACACTGTTCCCACTCCCGAGGACAAGAGACAAGAGGAATCCAAACAAAAGCAGCAAATACCAAAACATGAAGGAGAACCGACTCTCCCCCCACCTGTATGCTCTAACCATGAGGGATGCCAGAGCAATAAGGGGATGCCTCATGTCCTCCACTAGGGGCCACTGCTCGTGAGGATTCACCGACTCCAACCACTAAAACTCCACCTAGGTCACCATCTCCAACTGCCCAAACTCCATCTAGCTCATCATCTTCACTGGGTATCCTATCACCCTCCTCCCCCCTGCTGCAGTTTACTGACCAAATGAGCAAATTTGTCAGCGCTGGCATCAGCCTTACTCCTCGCCCATCTGGGATCCTGTCCCCCCAAATTCCATCCCGTCCCCTACAACCACCCTGTCCCTCTCCACCACCACAGTGCCGACAGGCACCAGCTCCACCCCCTCCACAGCTTGATCTGAACCTACTCCAGTCCCCTTGTAAGAGCTCAGCACAGCCACCTATTTGTGTTGGTAACTGATGTGTCCGGGTTTCAGCTTTTAAGGCAAATGTTATGCCTGACTTTTCCAAGGAAAAGCCAGGGCCCATTGTGCCGGAAGCTGCATTGAGTCATGTCACAATAGGTAGGAGGAGAAGATCGGTCCATCTCTCCAGAAACATCACATCATCAACTTTAACATGTATTCCATGTCAGCCACAGTATGTTCTAAAATATGGGGATGTTGCACTTTTTAGCACATTTAACTTAGCTCTTTTAAATGTTAGGTCTTTGGCAGGTAAATCGTTCTTAATCAATGACTTTATTATCAAGTGACGGATGTTGCTCTTTCTGATCATTACTGTGTGTCATTTAAAATGGCAACACCTGCTATTCTTAACAAAAGTGGAACAGAGGTAATCAAAAAGCGTTATATTAATGATAACACCTGCGCAGTCTTCACTCAGTCTTTTACACCATTACCAACACTGCCCTCAGCTTCAAATGATGATCTTATAAATAGTTTCAGTTGCAAAGTTATGACTATTATTGACTCCATCGCCCCAATTAAGACCAAAGTTTTGTCAGGAAGGAAAACGGCACCTTGGAGAAACACCACACTGGTCAAAGTCCAAGTCCAGAATTTTCTTCAGTTTAATGCAGATAAGACAAAAGTGATTACATTTGGCCCCAAAAATGAAAGGTCAAAGATCAGTGCTCACCTTAACTCCATGTCACTGACAACAACAGATACACACAACAGATCTTGGTGTAATTATTGATGATGACGGTGATTAGCAACCCGTTTAGTATTTTAATCGGATTTACGTGCGTTGTTGTGAGTGACATTGGACATACGTGTTTTTTAAATAATGCGTTCCAATGATGTCCGGTCATTTACGAGCCTCGAGTCTCCCGTTCATGTCCCACTAAATCCGTAAACTATTGATAGCAGGCTATCCTACATTTCCACATAGCACATTACCCTAATCTAAGATTTTTTTGGTATTTTGTGTTGAAACCAGATTAGTCCATATAGGCGAAGAGTCATCTAATACTGTATTAACGCACATGCATCAGTCTGACTCGGTTCAAGGAAATCACAGAGTTTATCGTCTATCGCTTCACTGCTGCTGACCCTCCTCTCTGCCTCAACTGCTCTACTGTATTTTACTTTTGCTATTGCACATAGCTCCTCTAACGTGAGAGACATGTCTAGCCTGAAAAGGAGAAAACGTGCACATAACAGACACATCAGACGTCAATGAATACATCTCGGTCAGTAATCTAACGTAAACAACACTGTCATGGTTATAAAAAGTTTTTGAACGGCATCGCTCGATGCAAGGACAACATTAGCCTAGCGTTAGATGCTATAATAAGTCTGCCAAGTACTGACGGTATACAGTCTGTGTTTACGGACATGACAAATCATCTGATATACAGGCAACGCCAGAGGCGGGAGATACGCACATTGATGGACACTTCTGACACCCAATGGAGATACGTGTTAAATATATGATGTAATAAAACGTCTTTCCATTGGTCACTTGGATCCCCAATGCTACCTGTTGCTGGGGGAGAATGTGAATATTCATTAGCCAATGGAAAGTCAAAATCGTTAAAAGTGGAGATACGTGTTTTTTATCAGACAGCGACTATATATATATATATATATATATATATATATATACATATATGTGTGTGTGTGTGTGTGTGTGTGTGTGTGTGTGTGTGTGTGTGTGGCCAGCACATCATGAAGTGGGTGTGAGATGTTGTCCATAATAGTCTTTAGCTTATTAAGCATCCTCCTCTCTGACACCACCATCAGAGAGTCACACTCCATCCCCACAACGTCACTGGCCTTGCGGATCAGTCTGTTGGCGTCTGACATCCTCAGCCTGCTGCCCCAGCATAGAGAATAGCACTTGCCACCACAGACTCATAAAAAATCCTGAGCATAGTCCGGCAGATGTTGAAGGACCTCAGTCGCCTCAGGAAATAGAGACAACTCTGGCCCTTCCTGTAGAGAGCATCAGTGTTCTTTGCCCAGTCCAGTTTACTGTCAATATGTACCCCCAGGTACTTGAAATCCTCCACAATGTCCAAACCGACCACCTGGATGGAAACAGGGGTCACAGGTGCCTTGGTTCTCCTCAGGTCCACTACAAGTTCCTTAGTCTTTGCCACATTTAGTTGCAGATGGTTCTGCTCACACCATGTGACAAAGTTGTCCACAGCAGCCCTGTACTCATCCTCATTGCCCTTGCTGATACATCTAACTATCGCAGAGTCATCAGAAAACTTCTGAAGGTGACAGATCTCTGTGCAATAGTTGAAGTCCATGGTGTAGGGAGTGAAGAGGAAGGGAGAGAGAACAGTCTCCTGTGGGGCCCCAGTGTTGCTGACCACTCTGTCTGACACACAGTGTTGTCACCCAGTAGAGCTGGACGAATGGTGTTGAATGCACTGGAGAAGTCAAAAAACATGAGCCTCACAGTGCTCGCTGGCTTGTCCAGGTGGGTGTAGACACGTTTGAGCAGGTACATGATGGCGTCCTCAACTCCAAGTCGGGGCTGATATGTGAACTGGAGGGGGTCCAACAGTGGCGTGACCATGGGTCGGAGCTGCTCCAGGACGAGTCTCTCCAGAGTTTTCATAATGTGGGAGGTCAGTGCCACAGGTCTGTAGTCCTTTGAGGCCCTGGGCCGTGATGTCTTTGGCACAGGAACGAGGCACGATGTCTTTCACAGCATGGGGACCCTCTGGAGACTTAGGCTCAAGCTGAAGACGTGGTGAATAACTGCACACAGCTGGGGGGCACAGGCTTTGACACCATCAGGGCCTGGAGCCTTGTTTGAGTGAAGTTTCATCAGCTGTCTTTTCACCTGGTCAGTAGTGAAGCACACTGTGGAGGTGACAGGTGGGGGAGGTGTGGTGTGGTCCTCTGGTTGGTGAGTGAAGTTAGTCTGACAGTCTGAGAAGGTGTGAAGAAGGCTCACACAGGAAGATGGGGGGGTGTGAGAAGGAGGAGGAGTGGGGGGGGGGGAGTGGATGATGATGGTCGTCCAGGACAGACAGCAGAGGAGCCAGAGGAAGGATGAGCCAAGCCTGAAGTCTCAAATCTATTAAAAAACAGATTCAGTTCATTTGCCTTGTCAACGCTGCCTTCAACTCCTCTGCTGTTGTCCCAAAGCCAGTGATGGTCCTCATACCACTCCAGACCTCTCTCAAATTGTTGTGCTGGAGTTTCCACTCCAGCTTCTTCCTGTATTTCTCCTTAGCCTCCTCGATTTTCACCTTCAGTTCCTTCTGTATCGTTCTCACCGCCTCCCTGTTACCCGCTCTGAAAGCCCTCTTCTTCTGATTGAGGATGTCTTTGATGTCCTTTGTCACCCATGGCTTGTTGTTTGGATAACAACGGACAGTCCAGGCTGGGACAGTGGAGTCCACACAGAAAGTGATATAGTCTGTGATGCACTCTGTAAGCCTGTCATTGTCCTCCCCATGCGGCTCAGAGTGCCTGCCAGTCTGTCACCTCAAAACAGCCCTGCAGTGTCTTATATGTCTCCTCTGACCATCTCCTCACTGTCCTTGTAGTCGTAGGCTGACTCTTCACCAGAGGCACATAACAGGGAGTGAAGTGCACAAGATTGTGATCTGACCTGCCCAGAGGAGGGAGGGGGGAGCAGCTGTATGCATCCTTGACGTTAGCATACATTCCAGGGTTCTCTCCTCTCTTGTAGGACAGCTCACATACTGCGTGAAATTGGACAGTGTTGTTGCCATGGTGATGTGGTTGAAGTCACCCAAGATAACGATGAATGCACTCAGGTGTTAAGTTTGCAGACGGGCCAGGGTGGAGGGAATGACGTCACATGCCGCCATTGGGTTGGCAGGGGGGGATGTAAACAGCAACCATGATGGCATGTGAAACTCCCTGGGCAAATAATAAGGCCTGAGTCCAACAGCCAACAGTTCAATGTCCGGGCAACAAATACGTTCCTTGATGGTAATGTGACCAGGATTACACCAACGGTTGTTGACTAGAACGGCGAACCCCCCTCCTTTACGCTTACCGCTCTGGGTGCAATCCCGGTCGGCCCGAACAGTCTGAAAGCCACTGATGGAGACGTTGTCGTCGTGTATGTCCTGATACAGCCATGTTTCCGAAAAACAAATCAGACTGCACTCCCGGTACTCCCTTTGACTCCTGGCGAGTGCTGTTAGCTCGTCCGCCTTGTTTGCCAGCGATCCACATTGCCCATGATGAGAGAGGGGAGACATGGCTTATATCTCCTCTTCTCGATAAGCCTCTGTTGTCTCGACCCAGCTCTTTTCCTCCGCTGTTTCTGTCCTCCCCTGCATCCTCTGTGTGTTTTTCTCCAGATTTCAGCGGGGATCTCTGTTGTTCTGGCCGACAAGCCCACCGGCCTCAGCGTGATCAGCTGATCCCTGGCGTAATCAATGCGCTGCACATCGGTGCTGTGTCCCAATGAGAGTAATAATTTTAAAGTGAAAAAACAAACCAGAACTCTCTCAGCCAGCATGTTTGGAGAGGGCACAGCTTCAAAATGAAGTTGCAGATACTCACAAAGAATAAAGCAAAAGAATTGTAAAACTAAGAAAAAGAAACAGGAGCGACTGCGACAGGCTGCACGCACGGTTGGCGCATGCGCACTTCATTGTCTGACCTGATTCTGACCTGAATTTTAACAACCATTTGAAGCTTATTACCAAATCAGCCTACTCCCACCTGAAAAATGTAACCAGAATTAAGGGATGTCTGTCCAAAGAAGACATGGAAAAATGTTACGAGACGTTCTTAATAAAGGCCAGGAAATGCAGACACCAAGTAACCAAAAATTTATTGAACAAAGTATCAACGAAAATATCACCTGAACCAGGCAAAGCGCTGCAGCGGAGAGAACTCAAAATCACCTCTAGGGGAAAAGAGTATCAAAAATAAAACAGTCCAAAGGCAAACAAAAACTACCAAAAATAGCAACGTAAGAAGAACGCAAAATCACCCGACAACTGGGGAATAGAAAATGCAGAACAAAAGGCGACTATGAAAAAACTCACAGTGATCAATACAGTAATGTCGGTAAAAGGCACTGGAGGCAAGAGGACCGGGACAAGAGTCGAGCAAAATAGCTTAGGAGCAAGGTGCATGCAACTGGTAGACAAAGAGTATAGCCTGGGGAAGAGCATGAGATGCCTTAAGACGCCGAGTTGATTAATGGATGACCTGCAGGTGTGTCTAATGATGCTCGCTCCAGGGTGATTTGGCTCCGCCTCCGCCCCGCTCCAACTTGCTGAGAGAGAGTGAAGGAAAAACAGAGTATCAGAGTATCAAGTATCAGAAAAATAAAACACATAATGAATCGAGACCACAGCCATCACAGAAAAAGTTGTTCATGAATTCATTTTCAGTAGGTTGGATTATTGCAATGGAGTTTTTACTGGCCTAAACAAAAAACCAATTAGGCAACTACAGCTGATTCAAAATGCTGCTGCACGAGTCCTTACAAAAACCAGAAAAATGGACCATATCACGCCAGTCCTCAGATCACTACATTGGCTTCCTGTGAGTCAAAGAATAGGCTTTAAAATCTTACTGTTGGTCTACAAAGCATTAAATGGTCTAGGACCAAAATATATTCTCGATTTATTAACCCCATATGAAGTATCCAGACCTCTCAGGTCATCAGGGACAGGTCTATTGTGTGTTCCCAGAATCAGAACCAAACAAAGTGAAGCAGCTTTCAGTTATTATGCTTAACCGTGGAACATTCTCCCTGCACACCTGAGGTCTGCACGAACTGTCAGCTCATTTAAATCAGGGTTGAAAACATTATTATTTGCTAAAGCTTTTACTTAAAGTAAATATATCTGCTCAATGATTTTAATCATTCTAAATGCTAAATTATTTTCTTTTACTGGCTTCTGCTTTTAATTTTCCTTTAAATGTATTTTATTTTATTTTGAGCTTTCTATTCTCTTCTAATTTCTTTCTTTCTTTCTTTCTTTCTTTCTTTTTCTCTCTTTCTTTGAAATGTCTGATTTTAAGGTATTTTTATGCTTCTGTAAAGCACTTTGAATTGCATGGTATATGAATTGTGCTATACAAATAAATTTGCCATTTGCCATTTGCCATTCAGAGCCCCGTCAAATAACCAAGAGTTTAAATGGGATCCACGTGGCTGCCCCATTTGCAATCAGTGTGTGGAATCTGGACATATTAGGCATCACTGCTCCCACAGAGAGGCGCCACAGAGTTTTTAGTTCTGCCAGCCACTGTGGGTCAAGTGGCTGGACCCCCCAAATGCGACCCTATCCACAAACTAGAAGAAGCCACCATTGCTAGACCTTGTCCTGTAGCAAAGATCAAAGAAGACAATGTAGATGTTAAATGTTTGGTAGACACTGGTTCACACGTCACATTATTTAGCGGTGGTTTATGTAAAGAACTCTTTGAAGATAAACAACGGAGACCTCCCATGGTTGACCTTATAGGCTGCCAACAGACTTAAAATTCCTTACGTTGGCTATATGATTGCAGATTTCAATGTTGGGGTGGTAACAGTGCCGTCATGTGGGATTGTCATAGTGAAGGATGACTGTTTGGGGGAGCAGAAAGCCCTTCTGGGGATAAATGTGATCTGGGGCTGTTGGGACAAAATGTTTAAAAACAGAGGTGGACTCTGCCCCAATCCTCAGGTATGAAATTTTGGAAAAGAGTGGAAAAATGTGTTTGCAGACTGCAGGAGGATCCAAGCTGATGAGGCTAAAGAACAGTGGGAAGGCACCGCCTGGGTTGCCTGCCGGTATGCCGTGACTGTTCTGGCCCAGAGTGAGGCCCTGCTGTGGGCCAGGGTGTCAGCACAATCGGACCTTGAGAACCCCTGGTCGGTGTCCTGGTGGAGCCTTTTGGGGGAGACATAGGAGTTGAGGTATCCAGGGCCCTAGTAACAGTAAAAGGGGAGAGGGTTCCTGTGCGGGTGCATAATGTTAACCCTTACCCAGTCTACCTGTATAAACTCCAAAAGTTAGCAACAGTCTCTGTTGTGGACCCATTGAGTGTGAGGGAGGGCACTAATGTCTCCCTCATGGAAGTGAGTCCGGGGGTGGTAGAGGTGGGGGTCATCCAGGCTGGTCAGGGGCAGGACCCAGTGGGGACGAACAAGTGGACCAGTCCTTTACCCCAGGGGGACCAACTGAGTAAGGAGCAACAACATCAGTTTAACCAACTCTTGACTAAGTGGCAACATATACTGCTTTTTCTGCCCATGACTGCACTGACATTGCTACACATCACATTCCTACAGGTGACACTGCCCCTATCTGAGAGAGGTTTAGACCGCTGCCCCCTACCCTCTACAAGGAGATGCGCACCCTGTTACAAGGTATGCTAGATAAAGGTGTTATCAAAGAGAGCTGTAGCCGCTGGGCTGCACCAGTTGTCCTAGTGCAAAAGAAATGTGGCGCCAGGCGGTTCTGTGTGGATTACCGCATGCTGAATAATGTGACACACAAGGATGCTTTCCCGCTCCCATGCATCGAGGACAACGTTTACAACCCCACTTGGCCTCTTCCAGATTGAACGGATGCTGTTGGGGCTGTGTAATGCACCAGCAACAGCCAGAGACTGATGCAAAGGTGTTTGGGTAATCAATTAACTGAATCTGCTCTGGTTTATCTTGATGATGTGGTCATTTTTTTTCCCCCTGATTTTGCAACACATCTGCACCACCTGGAGGCAGTGTTCCAGTTCATGGCACATTATGGCTTGAAGCCCAGACCAGAAAAGTGCCAATTCCTTCAGAAGGAAGTGAAGTTCCTGGGACATGTGGTGAGTCGACAAGGTGTTTCACCTGACCCGGAGAAAGTGACAGCAGTCCAAGAATGGAGCCCACCAACCACATCAAAGTAGGCAAACTCCTTTTTGGGGTTTGTGGGGCATTATTGGCGCTTTATTAAGGACTTTTCTAAGATTGCTAAGCCCCTTCATGAACTTTTGGTGGGTAGAAGCCGCAGGCAAAGGGGTGGGTCACTGTCCATTAACTGGGCTAATGAGTGTGAGATGGCCTTCCAATTGTTAAAACAAAAACTGCTTAAAGCACCAATACTGGCCTATGCTGATTTCACGTGCCCCTTCACCCTTTATACCGATGCTAGCCATTTAGGTTTGGGGGCGGTCCTAGCACAAGAACAAGATGGCCAAGAAAAAGTCATAGCCTATGCCAGCCGCAGCCTTCATCCTGCAGAACGCAATGACTCTAACTGCAGTTCATTTAAGCTTGAATTGAACAATGAAATGGGCCATTGTGGAAAAGTTTAAGGACTATCTTTGGGGTGCCAAAGTGACTGTGGTAACTGACAATAACTCACTGCACTTGCAGACTGCAAAACTGGCAGCTGTTGGCGGGCTGCAAAACAAAGGTGGGCTGCTCAGTTCGCAAATTTTGATTACACCATAAAGTACAGACCGGGAAGGGACCACACTAATGCAGATGTACTGTCCAGGATGCCTGTCTCACACCCAGAACAGGGCTCAGCAGAACCGGTACCTGAAGAAGGATTGCTGGTCAGTCTAGTGGTGCTGTACCTACAAGCTGGGGTGGGACCCGAGTCACTGGAAGGAGCTGCAAGGGAAGGATGACACACTCCAACTTGTGAGGGAGTACCTCCACAGAGGTTGGTTACCTAGAGGCCCTGAACGTGTTAAACTCCCCGAAACAGTAAATACATTTTTGAATTATTGGAGGCGGCTGTACATGAGAGATGGTGTGGTATGCCGCAATGGAAAAGACTCGCTAACTCATGAGACTCTCCATCAGGTGGTTGTACCTGCAGATCAAGGCCCTGTGGGAGGCCTACTACTTTGGAGCGGGCCATCAAGGTGTGGAAAGGATGATGTCGCTTCTCCGGAGGAGGTTCTACTGGTCAGGTATGGAGGAGGCTGTTGTCAAACCTTCCCCCGGTGTGTATTGCGAAAGGCTAAGTCAGATACTTGGGCCCCATTAGTCCCCATTGTGCCCAAAGCACCATTAAACCTTGTCTCCATGGATTTCCTAACCCTGAGCCATCCCACTGACCGTTATCAGAACAATTTAGTGATAACAGACCTATTCACTAAATATGCCTGGGCTATTCCCACTACTGACCGAACGGCCACTGTCACTGCCTGCGCCCTGTGGAACCATGTGATACAGCCTTTCAGCTGTCCAGAGCCTTTTGACTCAGATCAAGGCCCCAATTTTGAGTCAAAAGTGATGTCAGAACTGTGCAACCTTTATGTAAGAGTCATACCACTCCTTACCATCCCCAGGGCAATGGGGTGTGTGAACGATTTAACCAGACCCTGTTAAATTTGCTTGGCACTCTAGAAGCAGAGACGCATAACAAATGGCCTGAATACTTACCTGGATTAGTCCATGCCTACAATAACAGTATTCGTATTTCCACAGGGTATGCACCAACGTACCTAATGTTCGGCCACCATACAAGGCTGTTGATTCAGATGGTGATCGTCATAACAGGGGCACAAGCAGTGACTGCTACTACCGAGTGGGTTGTAAGGCACGCAGAACAGCTGTCATATGCTTACAGCAAGACATCTGAAAACCTCAAAAAGGCAGCAGAGAAAAATAAGAGACTGTATGATAAAACTACTCGAGATGCCCCACTGCTTCCAGGTGAACGGGTCCTAGTACTGGACTACAGAAGACAAGGCAAAGAGAAGCTGAGTGGCCTGTGGGTAAATCAAGCCTATGTGGTAGTTGGGCACCAGCATGCAAGCTTCCCTGTCTACAAGATCAGACCAGAGGGGAAGGACGGGCCCGAGCACATTCTCCACCGCAACCACCTCCACCCCTGCCTATCACAGGGTGACGTGCAGTATGTGTGTGGGAGTGTATGGATGTGTGTGTGTGTGTGCGTGCTTTAATTCACACACACCCCTCTGGTGCGCAGCATAATCGTAATTAGGTCACAGGTGTGGGTAGTTTGGGGCCCTTCTCCTTGCACCTATTTGGACGGCGGCAGACAGGCAGCAGGGGGTGAGAGAACTGGAGAGCGGCGAAGCAGAAAGCGTGCGGACACGCTGAGAGGGATACTGTCGGCCAGACGCTAGTCAGATGTCTGTTACAACGGAACGACATCTTGTCCCAGGTTCAGGGACAGTGTAAGAGAAGCGATTCAGACAGACCTGCTGCCAGAGCCAAAGGAGCTGTTGCTGCAGTGCCAGGAGCCCAAGTCGCCAGCACGTCGAGAAGACAACGGAGGCGCACGGTGCGAGAGGGGGAAGCCTTGTAGTAGTTGATTTAATTTTAATTGAATGATTTGTTTTATTTGATTTAATTCCCATTGTATGGGATCTTTGATTTGTTTTGTTGTTTTGTATATTCGTTTCCCCACCCAAAAGTGCTAGTTGTACGTAAATCAGCCTTAACTGTTGAAGACTGGTAGGTTGTTGATTACCCTGATGGATGTTTCATTCATTATTATTTCTTTTTGTAAAGTGATTGGCTGCAGCTGTACTGGCATCCACCTGATCCACCATTCTGGGAACCAGGGGCAAACTGTTAGACTCTCGTCTAGACCAAATCCTCCAGCATATCTTTTCATCTATTGTTTTAGATTTTATAATAAAGGAATATATTTTTATATCTTTTAAAGGCCTCCCCTAGTATTTGTTGTTGGTTGTGGTCGCTCCTCAACAGAAACCAGTGTTTTTTCTTACACACTGCCACAGTCATTCCACTCGGCGGTGACACAACCACTGTTTAAATGACAATATAATAAGTAAGCCTGACCAATACAGAATATTTTTGGGTCCAACAGTCTACTGGACTTTTTTTTTTTGTCTACATATAAACCTAAATCATGACGGTACAATAATTTGCCAGTTCATCAGCTGAGTTTTACAACAATGAGAAGAACTCCCACAAACTATCTTACTTGTTAGGACCTGGCAGTCTGTCTCACCCTTGTGTTTCCTCTTCCCTTTTCCCAGTGTGGTTTTGTCTGTCTGTCTCCCCCTGTCTGTGCAGCTGGGTGTGTCTGCACCTGGCCAGCTCCGCCTACCCTGAGCACACCGACAGCTCATCAGGCTTATTATGCACAGTTTAAAAGGAGAGAGCTCTCTCCTAGTTGTCGCCTTTCCAGGCCTGGTTGCAATTCATTATTGTGAGTACTTTCTCGTTTCATCCTGAGTGTGCTAATGTGTTTTCTTTGTGCCACCACTAAAGGTGTGTTTCTTTGTTTCAGTTGCCACTTCATCTGCCACTTCCACGTGTGCCTTGCCTCAGACCAGTCGTTACAGAGCTCTGTTAGAGTGCATTTTTTGTTATCCGTTGTTGTTTTCACTCCTTTTGAGTGCGCGTTTCGTTATTAATACATTTTTGTTCTTTTACCTGTCTTCTCTCTGGTCTGCATCATTGGGTTCTGTTAAAAGCCTTGTGAAAACGATTACATTACTTGCTGCTGAAATATTTTGGGGGGGGCTGTACTGTGGACTGTAAAAGTGATCAAACAAATATTTCAGCAGTAAGAGTTTTTGAGTTGATGCCTCCAATACACTTGTCACACTTTTGTAAAAGAAAATTCCAACCCTAACCTTTTGTTTAATATCTAATCCTGAAACAAAAGCTTTTTATTATTTTGTAAACATGATCAGGCTTGATACAGAGCCAACAGGCTGACAAGCGCAGAGTAGTTTCGTTCAGTAAGCATAATTCAAAAGGAATGCCTTAATTTAGTTAACATTACAATATAAAGCAAATAAATCCACTGTTATAAACAAGTTAGAACCAATGTCCATGTTAACACACTGTAACAGTTTTCAGTGGCTTCAGGGTAGTTCAATTGTAAAATATGTTAGCCCAGGCAAGGTGTAAAGTGCTTGAGGTAAGTTTTGGAAAACTTATCGGGCTGTACTGAATGGTTTGAAAACTCATTCGTAACTCTGAAGTTCAAATTCTCAATCAACATTGCACATCACAGGGCTTTGCAGAGTGTTGTGTGGGAAGGAAGAGGATCAGGCGAAGTGGAGAGACAGATCCTGGCAGACAGCTGCTGAGACACAGGAACTCTGGAGGAGGTGTCTGCCATAGGATCATCATCATTGGAGCCCCTCAGGGATCTGTGTGCTTCTTCCTATACACCAACCACTGCGCCTCAGCAGATCAATCTGTTAAACTCCTAAAGTTCGTAAATGACACGATGGTCATGGCTATCATCATACATCAACAACACTATAGGAAACACATCAAACACGAGAAGCCATTTAGCATATCGCAACCCAGAAAAGCTCAACTCACAACAATAACAAAGCCTTAGCCAGGCCAAATGAACCTATGAGAAGCATTTGGAGCCCTGCCTCTATTACAGTCCCAGAGCTGAAAAAATAACAAGATGCATCAGTGAACATACAGCCTGTGTGTCTGTCTGTGGCTGTCAACAATGGATTTCAGAGGCTAGTAAACATGTTGGAGCCAGAGTATACATTTCCATGAAGGCCACACTTTAACTGCACAGTAATAGTAGTTCTGTACCAAGACACAAAAGCTGAAGTGACACAGAGCCTGCTAGGGGACAGAGTTCAGCAGGGTAACAGCTCTGGGGAAGAAGCTGTTCCTGTGCTGCGGGAACGGAGGCTCCTGAACCTCCTACCAGATGGGAGGTCCATGGTTGGAATGGGAGATGTCTCTGTTGATGCTGCATGCCCTAGCTGGGCACCAGCAATGTACTGGCCAGTTTTCACCACCTGTTGCAGGGCTTTCTGCTCGGAGGCTGTACAGCTGCTGTACCATACTGAGAGGCAGTTGGTCAGGATGCTCTTGATGGTTAACTTTCTTCAGTCTCTTCAGGACGTAGAGGCGCTGTTGAGCCTTCTTTGTCAGGGTGGAGGAGTTGAGGGTCCAGGAGAAGTCCTCGGAGATACAGATGCCCAGGAACTTGAAGAACATTCTACTTCTGCACCGTCGATGTAATTGGGGGTGTGACTGCAGCTTTTAGTTTTCCTGTAGTCCATGATGAGCTCCTCGGTCTTCTTGCCGTTGAGGGTCAGGTTATTCTCACCACACTGCCAGCTGCTGAACCTCATCCCTGTAGGCTGACTCGTCGTTGTTAATCACGCCTATCCCTGTGGTGTCATCTACAACTTAATGTTGGAGTTGGAGCCATGCACAGGCACGCAGTCGTGGGTGAAGAGGGAGTAGAGGAGAGGGCTCAGCACACAGTCCTGTGGGACGCCGTTGTTCAGGGTCAGAGTGGCAGAGGTGTGGTTGTCTAACCTAACAGCATTCTCACGTAGGTATTCAGGGTAGGTGTTCAGGGTAGAGTGCAGTGCCATGGAGATGGCATGCTCCGTTGACCTGTTTGGGCAGTAGGTACGCCCACTGCAGCTGACTGCTTTGGTACTGGCATGATGGTGGTGGTCTTGAGGCACATGGGGACTGCTGTCAGTGACAGGTTGAAGATGTCAGACCCCAGCAAGTTGTTCTGCACAGGCCTTGAGCATGCGGCCAGGTATGCTGTCAAGGCTACAAGCCTTATGTTTATCCTTATAAGTGCAGTGTTGCACTAATCATGGAGGATGGAATTCAGGAGCTTTGAGAGTTGATTGCAAAGTTAAAAGCTGATAATGAGCGGTTGCAGAAGGGACAAGCTAGCTCTAGTGCTCAACCATCTACCTCTGAGGCACCTGCTGCTCCCTCCGCCTCTAGTCTCCCTGTAGCACAGAGACTCATTTTCGCCTAGAGATAGGAAGTGTCCCATCTGAGTGAGTAGATGGAGGAGGTGCAAGCATGTATGAGGGCTTGGCATTTATCCTGGTCCAACCAGACATTTTTCCTGTTTGACCACCTAGAGGGAGAAGCCAGAGATAAGATCAAGTATCGCTCTGCCACGGAGAGAGAGGCCCCTGTTAGAATACCAGCCCAAGGCCAGAGGGCACCCAAGCAAGGTGGCTCTGTGTATACTGTTGTGCCAGTAGACGGCCAGCCCAAGGCCAGACAAATTATGGCCTGATCATTACTTGCTTGTTGATAATCATCCTTTAGGGAAGATTATCAGGAAGCACCCAACACATTTTCATTGCTATGCAGATGATACCCAGCTATATTTATCAATGAAGCCAGAAGAATCCAGTCAGTTCACTAGACTACAAGCGTGTCTTCAAGACATAAAGACCTGGATGGCCTACAATTTGCTGATGCTGAACTTGGACAAAAACTGAAGTTATAGTACTAGGCCCTAAACATCTTAGAAAGTCACTTTCTGATGACAAAGCAGTTATGGGTGGTATTGCGCTGGCTCGAGGCCAGCACCACTGTAAAGAATCTGGGAGTTATCTTTGATCAGGATATGTCCTTTCACTCCCATGTAAAACAAATTTCAAGGTCAGCTTTTTTCACCTATGTAACATTGCAAAAATCAGCCATGTTTTGTCTCAAAATGATGCAGGAAAAACTAGTCCATGCACGCGTAACTTCCAGGCTGGATTATTGCAATTCCTTACTATCAGGCTGCCCAAATTCATTGCTGAATATTCTCCAGTTGCTCCAGAACGCTGCAGCATGTGTTCTGACAAAAACGAGGGAGATCAAATTTCTCCGATATTAGCGACTCTGCACTGGCTCCCTATAAAGTTTAGAATAGAATTTAAAATTCTCCTCCTTACTTACAAAGTCATAAATGGTCAGCCACCTTCTTATCTTAAAGAGCTCATAGTACTTTATTGCCCCCCTCGAACACAGCGTTCCCAGAATGCAGGCCTACTTATGGTTCCTAATGTCTCCAAGAGCAGAACAGGAGCCAGAGCATTTAGCTATCAAGCTCCTCTCCTGTGGAACCATCTTCCAGTCTTTGTCTGGGAGACAGAACCTGTCTCTAGATTTAAGAGTAGGCTTAAAGCTTTGCTTTTTGATAAAGCTTATAGTTAGGGCTGGCTCAGGCCTACTTATGCTGCTATAGGATTAGACTGTCAGGGGACCTCCAAAGATACACTGAGCTCCTCTGTCCTTCTCTCCCTCTCCATCTGCACATTTTCATGTCCTATCACGGCGTGTTACTAACTTAGCTCCTTCCCCAGAGTCTCTGTGCTTTGCCATCTCACAGGTCACCATGGATAGTGGCTGAATCTGGATTGTGGATTACAGCTGCATCTCCTGCCATGGCCCTGCCTGACATCCACTGCAACTGCTACTACTGTTATGACATTCACTGTCATTGTTACTGTGATTGCGTTTCTGTCTGTCTCTCTGTGTGTGTGTCTGTCTCTCTCTCTCTCTTGCTCTCTCTCTCTCTCACCGAACCGGTCGAGGCAGATTGCCGCCCACCCAGAGCCTGGTTCTGCCTGAGGTTTCTACCTGTTAAAAGGAAGTTTTTCCTCGCCACTGTCGCCAAGTGCTTGCTCTTGTTGGGTCTCGGTAGATAAAAGAGCTCGGCCTGTACCAGCTCTATATGGAAAGTGTCCTGAGACAACTTCTGTTATGATTCAGCACTATCCAAATAAAATTGAATTGAATTGAATTGAATTGAATTGAATTGAATTGAATTGAATTGAATTGAATTGAACTGACAAGTTTGCATGTTCCCCTGGGGTATCCTATTCAAGAAGATCACGACCTGACCAATGGTGACAAAGGAGAACTGGGTTGATATGTGTTCATCCAGGGGCTCAGCGAACAACAAAAAGGCAAACTAGTGAGTCGTGATGAGCCCTCCAAACTATCAGAACTGGTTGACTTCACCATTAAACTTGATAACTGTCTCTGAAAGACGGTTGGAGAGATCTGCCTGCGTCTTCAGCCAGTTTACTCCACGCACCAGCCGACCTCCACCTCCCAAACCTTTGGTGATGATGAACCCATGCAGTTGGGGAGAGCTTGTTTGACACCTGCTGAGCACCTCCGCAGGATCCGGGCAGGTGAATGCATGTACTGTGGCCAAATATTTAAAATTTAATATCTGGTTATTCCATTTGACCAAAGAGTCAGGCTCGTCAGTAGATTTGGGGTACTGACAAGCCTGAACTCACCAATTTATCATTCCCCTAACAAACACAAATTCCAAGGGCTGAAGACAACCTGCTGGACGAGCAGTTAGCAACACAGGCTGGCTGCATTTTGGAGGCACTGGAGAAACCCATAAGAGCTTACGATGTAAATGGCAAGATCTTTATGGAGGTAATACACTGCACCACTCCTATTCATTAGTCTCCATCTTCACGACACTGGACCTGCGTAATGCTTACCACCTAGTCCGCATAAGAGAGGGGAACGAGTGTAAGACGTCATTCAACACTCACTTGGGACACTGGGGCTCACCAATGCCCCAGCCATTTTCCAGGCTATCATCAATGATGTGATCAGGGACTTCCTGAATAGATTTGTCTTGGTCTGTTTCGATTCTCATTTCTCATTTTCATCCTCATTTTCTCTCGTTTAGCAGAAGAACATGAAACCCATGTCCACAGGTGCTTGCCCGCTTGCTGGATAATAAACTATTTGTGAAAGGTGAGAAGCATGATTTTCATGCTCAAATTGTGTCTTTCCTCAGTTTCGCCATTCTCCTGAATGATGCCTAAAGCCTGAAAACTGACCCCGAGAAGGCGAGGGCAGTGAAGCAGTGGCCTGTCCCGGAGACCCATAAGGAGTTGCAACAATTTCTGGGGTTCGCGAACTTCTATCAGCGCTTTGTCTGGGACTATAGTAAGATTGAAGCCCATTGACAAACTAACTAACTTCTTCTAAATTGAAGATTAGCTGGTCAGCTGAGACGGACAAAGCATTTAACAAGCTGAAGGAGCTTTTCACCTCAGCTCTGGTGCTTGTACAACCCAGTCTTAACAAACAATTCATTGACTGCGCTTATATGCGGTCAAGTAACCCTTTCATAACCGGAATATCAACAATAACCCGGTTGCGCACTGCCATGTAAACACCAATAATCCTTTTGAAAAACCGGAATATGCTCATATGACCCCTGGGTTACTCCTTTTCTAACCCGAATATTTGGTCATGTATACGCCTATCGGAATATCCCCATCGAACAGAACATTAATTTGTGTTCTGTGCATGTTCTATTCGCAGGTCTTTTGAGTGCAGGTAGCATGGATATGGATGGCACAGCTCCAGCTCCATTTCCTATTTCTTCACGTTCTCGCCTTCCATTAATGAAGAAAGTGAGACAGAATAGTGTCAAGTACTGGCGGTGGGTCAGTACTAGCACCAAAGCGCAAACGAAAGTGACTGCTACCGGCCCTGGGCTGTTCATTATCTGCTGTACTGCTGTTGTTGTTGTATTTGGATACAGGAAGAAGAAGCTGAAAGGACGCCCATTGCGTCATGACATTCTCCATGCGTCGACATGTTGTCCATGCGTCGTTGTTTTGATCGGGATATCCCAATTGATTACAATTACCATGTATACAGGAATAACCCTGTTTGCTCACACATGTAAACAGGTTATTCCAAATGTTTCATAAACCGGAATATTGACCATAACCTGAATATTGACTGTATGTAAACTTACTGTATGTCACTGTTGAGGTGGATGCTTCGGATACCAGGGTGGGGACAGGGCATCCTTATGCCTTCTTCTCTTGTTGTCTCTCCCCTCAGAACGCATCTACAACGTGGGAGTTGTGGCTGTTAAACTGCCATTGAAGGAATGGAGACACTGGCTTGAGGGAGCTGAGCAGGCTTTCACTGTCTGGACAGATCATAAGAACCTTTTATATATCAAGTCAGCCAAGAGACTATGGGGTATGGGGTGGTACATGTGCTCACATCCATGACATCCTGTGTAATATGATGCAGTTTTTACTGTTGCTTATTTTCCTTTGTACTGTGCAATTGTACAAACACTATTATAAATATTTGATCATGTGTAATTCAATATTTTTTAGCCAACAGTATTTTTTTCAGGTTCAATTCAATATCAGCAACAGTATTCTTATAATGTACATATACTGTATATCATTGGTTTTTATCTTTATTCTGTATTCTTTTTGTCTTCATTTTTCTGTGCCTCTTATTTGTCCTCTCTGTAACAATTTAATTTCCCCAGCGTGGGATTAATAAAGTTTTATTAATCCCATGCAGGAGATGAAGAAGACGAACAGGTCAAACAAGAGACCCGTGTCCCGTGTGAAAATGAAAGTCAAGGTTGACTAATTTCAATTTATATGTATTTAACACACATATTTTAACCCAATGGTCCTCCTAAACCAAACCAAGTAGTTTTGTTGCCTAAATCTAATCAACCAATTTTGTGTCTTAAACTTAACTAAGCAGTTTTAGTGCCAAAACCCAACGAAGTACTTTTGGTGCCCAAATCTAACCATTTCATAACATTAACCATATGATGACAAAGGTGTGTCATAAACTGTAGGTCACTTTGGAAATCGTTGGCAATGGACCAATTCAGTGCTTTAAATGAGGATTTTTTTTTTGTTTAATCTATATTTGTGTGTTTTGGGGTTTTTTTTGTTTTGTTTTGCAATCCCAATCAGTGCTAGTCTCCTGCAATATTTTCTATATGTGACCACTATGGAACGTGATAGCTCCTATGCCAGGGCAAAGGGGAAAAGGCTAGTTAGTTAGTTACTGTACCTGTGAATTTTCTGTTAATTACATGTGCTTACAATCGCACTAAGACCACCTGAAAAGATTCTTTTGTGAAACAAAGCCCTGATCAATAATGTGGACAGGGCAATAACAAAACACAACTACAACATTGTCAAATTATGAGACAAAACAAACAAAAAAAGTTACACAGGGAAATATGAGCAAGTAACTGTTGAAAGTTTTGCACTGAAAGGATGTACAAACATGTTGTGATTTAAATTTGACTTATAATCAACTCAACAGTGAACATAGCCTGAAAGGCTCAACAAACACCTGAGGTCAGCCCAGTTACCAGAATAAAAAGGTGACATAATTCTGCAAACAATGGATGTATTACATTTTTTCATGTGTATCATAGCAACATTCCATGCAGGTATGTGAGCTGAATTTCTCATCAAGAGGAGAAGGGAATGCTGATGGCGTGACAGCTAAGTGAGATGGCTGCAAGTAGCAGACCATGCTTCAAAACCAACAAATAACAATATTTTTTAACAGTAACCACATATTTTTTAATTAGACATTAGGACATTTCCAGCCATGTTTGTGTGCTGGTATTTGATGCTCTGGGGATGAGAATGGGCTGTCTGTCCAAGTATTTTTTTATGCCTAAACCTAACCACATACTAAACGCAGTATTGTCAAGACATACAATTGAAAATTGAAATGTAAAAAAACATGAAATTTGAACATTTCTGCAACATAGGAATATACAAATTTGTCAAATGAATTGTGCAAATTAAACATATATAATGCCAACATTTATTCTGGCATTGGGTTGTTGTATAATTCAAATGATGGAAGCACTTAAATAATGCTATAGAACATCATTTGGAGTTCCTGACCAAAGTTCAGAGAAATGAACACCACAGGCTAAAAGAGCCTGACAAAGGTTGATTTAGATTTATTCCATTAAGTGCCTGAAATGTTGAAAATTAATATTGCAATAATTATCAGTGCATCACATTTACATTAAACTTATGTTATACTCGTAGTCAAATGGTATTCAAATTCTGGTTGAATGAAACTTATTTAGACCTAAAAACTATGAATCATGCATCTTCATGGGACACAGTTGTGACCTGTGTGTTGCATGCAAATGTATCATGCCCAAATGTGTGATTTGTAGCCCAAAGCAGTGTCAGTTTTCTCAGTAGCTTTATATTTTTTTAAGTAGTATGAAAACAAACTTGGTTTAAGGTTGATGTTTGTAATTTGTCCAGACAATTTGGCCTGTTTTCAGAGAGGTTTAGGAACCTGATAGAAGGAGAATAACATACAAGGTTTATAGCCTAATCTTCAACTGACATGCCTGGTTTTCATTGGACAGTAACGAGAGCAGCTTGACCTTCAGAGCAGAGGATGATGGTGTTTGAACGCAGTACTCTGACACGATATCAACCACTGACTGCAGAGCTGATGTAAAGACCATTTACTTTACACAGTCATTACATTTTAATTCAAAACTGATTAAATGAAACTGTGTCCTTCCCTTAATGTAGTCCTTAACTCGTGACTGTGAAAATGCGTCATGCATTGATCTTTTATTATGCTATGCATGACGCTTTGGAGGCATTGTTTTGCTTCTCAGGCTAGAAACTGGATTTAATCCTTGCTCATAGTGTGTTTTTCAATATTACCAAAGTATAGGGATATTCTATTGGCTGAATTTGACAGATTTCTAAACCTAGTCAATCAGACCTGCGAGCTGCTCAGACTGCCGTTAAAGCTCACTCTCTAGATGTTATCTGAAGACAGAGGGCAGGAAAGAGGTTGATACACACAACGATAAATTCTGCTCAGTCTACATTGTTAAAATACAGAAATGAATCAAATAAAATGATTATTTTAATCATGCATTCCCTTGCCCACAAGTTAAGCATAACTTAACCGAACACCCCCCACCCAACCACCCCGTTACCTTTTGCTTTTCACTAGCCGTGAGATAGAATTTCCACTTCACACGTCAATCGAAACACTGCCAACATACATAATACCAGTTAGGACAATTCTGTTCAAAATCTATACACAACACATAGCACATCAGTAGGCCCATATCCACAGCATGGGAGAAAAGACCGGGATGACGGGGGTCTATATTGACTGGACCACCTTCATATTCGATCACTAATGTCAAGTCAGCGGAGAGACAGAAACAGTACAGCTGCTGTTCCAATACGGACAAGATTCTGCCAGCTCCCTGAATATTGTCCCAGCTGAGAGTCAAAATAATTAAAACATGCTGTGCAGCAAAACAGATTCATTGTTAAACAACCAGAATATGCTTGGTAGAAAACCCAGCTGTTGGTAACAGGACGGTCACATGGTGACCGTGCTGTGGCTGCACAGACAGCCTGCAACCATTAAAATCTGTGTGTAGAGCTTCAATGACCTCTGCTGGGCAAACACCGCAATATGGTCACGGATGCTGCCTTAAAGTGCTGCTCAGAACCTTCCACTTTACAGTCCATGCATTATAGGCTTTTAACCTGAAAACAAATGTAATTATTTCTGCAACATCAGAGTGATAAGCTATTTGAATTACATGTTTGTTTGTTTTTTAAAAAAAGTATTTTTTTTCTGCTTTCCATGAAATAAACTTGTTGGCAATGAACTTCACCTTGCATGGAAAGTGGATGAGAGCAGGTAGTAGGATGCAGTGACAACAAGCTGTGGTCAAGACAGGCAGTTTCCAACAGCATACTGTGTATTTGCAATCTGCAGATAGACATACTTGGTCTCACAGTCTCGATAGTCATAGTCATAAACTCTTACACTTACATACTGTTAGATCAGATCTTGACTTAATAAAATATTATCGTACAAATCCGTTCAGTCTGACTCCATGTTGTCTCAGTTATGATCTTTTGAAAACGTCTGGAAATAAACGCAGAAGTGAATGGACCTTGTGGAAATGACAGCACTTTGCTGTTGACTCAAAACAGCGGACTGGAGAATGCTAAAATCCAGCTAATTAGCGCTGATACAGTGCCCATGAAACTAAAAGGCTGTGTACCGGGTAATAAATCTGCCAGTATCAGTCCTCCCTGAAATGCTCTGCTGATATGGGGAGACGTCCAACAGGTAGAACCCAGCGCCCAGAAATCTGTGATGCGACAGGCTGACCTGCGTTATCATCCTCCTCAACACCTGTGCAGTGTAAGACACAGCCGTGGATGAAAGCTAAAGGGTAGATGAGCAACAAAGCTCCCAAACCAGCTTGTGTGCAGTTACAAAATCGGTTTGCTCCACTACTGCAGGACCCTGGATGTCCAACTGAAAACCTGGATAACTTCTTGGACTCACAGAGAAGGGTAAGGCCTGACAGAAAGTCAGAAGATAGGAAGCTACAAGGAAAGCTACTGACTGGTCCTTAGACTCTAGTTGTTGGTGAGTCTGCTATTAAAGATGTGGGAAGCATGTACAGCAGAAACACAAAAGTGTTGTGCTTTCCTGATGATACAGTCTCCAACATGATTGACAGAATCCTCAGTATTGTTGCGGAAATTCCAACTTTGACATACCTTGTACTGCACACAGGGGCAAATAATATTGCGAAACAACAATCTGAAGTTTAGGTAGGATTTAGGTAAACTGCTAAATGCAGTGAGCTCTCTAAATGGAGTGGACCTTTACCACCAGTCAGAGGAGGAGGAGAGAGATTCAGCAGATCGTTGGCAGTAAACAGATGGCTTTCAACTGTATGTGATGTCCACTCAGTGCATTTTAACAATTTTAACTTTTTCTGGGACCGCAGACATTTCTTCAAAGGAGACAGACTTTCACTAAACAAGTCAGGAGTAAAACTGATTGCCTCCAACCTATCTTTCTTCCTGTGTAACACTGTTCCCACTCCGAAGGACAAGAGACATGAGGAATCCAAACAAAAGCAGTAAACACCAAAACATGAAGGAGAATCGACTCTCCCCCCGCCTGTATGCTCTAACCATGTCCTCCACCAGGGGCCACTGCGCGTGAGGATTCACCGACTCCAACCACTAAAACTCCACCTAGGTCACCATCTCCAACCACTAAAACTCCACGTAGGTCACCATCTCCAACTGCCCAAACTCCGTCAAGCTCATCATCTTCACTGGGTATCCCATCACCCTCCTCCCCCCTGCTGGAGTTTACTTACCAAATGAGCAAATTTGTCAGCGCTGACACATGGACTCCTCGCCCATCTGGGATCCTGTCCCCCCAAATTCCACCCCACCCTGTCCCCCTCCACCACCACAGCGCCAATGGGAACCATGTCCACCCCCTCCACAGCTTGATCTGAACCTACTCCAGTGCCCTAGTAGTGGCAGTGCTGAACGTGCGCTCGCTTTTAAACAAAACCTTTTTAATGAATGATGTGATTTTAGATTATAAATTAGACTGTCTTCTTTTAACCGAGACATGGCTTGGCACTGACGCATCTGTTGTTCTCACCGAGGATTCCCCACCAAATTTTTTTTTTTTTTTTTTTTTTTCTTATAGAGGGGGGAGAAAAGGAGGTGGAACTGCATCAATTGTAAACAACACACTGACTTTTACTGCAGTGTCTTTTTACAGTTTCACATCATTTGAGCATCATGCCTTTGTTTTTAGCAGCCCTCCAATTCTTTGCATAACTGTATATAGACCACCCCACCACTCTAGCTCTCTTATCAGTGAATTTTCAGATCTTTTATCCATCATTCACACCTCTTATAACAGGATTTTAATAACTGGTGATTTTAATCTACATGTTGATGACACCTCGAACCCAATGTCCAGAGAATTCTTAAATCTTTTAAACTGTCTAGATTTTAAGCAGCACGTCACAGAGCCAACTCACAACAGGGGACACACCCTGGACCTGGTCATAACCCATGGCCTGTCCATTGGTGTGTCCTCTGTTGTTGACCTGGCTGTGTCTGACCACTACTGCGTGTTTTTTAACATCACTAGTTTTAACCAGCGCGAGACCCCAGTGAGAACAGTGAGGAGGCGCTACCTGACTTCTGAAGTGGCTGCAAATTTTATTGAGATTTTACAGAGTTCTCCTGCTGAAATTTTACCAGCACCCTGTGATTTTATCGTTGATAATTTTAACAGCAAACTGAAGTCCACTCTTGACTCACTAGCTCCACTTTTAAACAAAACAATCACAAGAAAACCTACACCCCCGTGGAGAAACAAGGACGAAATACACAAACTGAAAAGACAATGCAGGAGTACTGAGAGGGGATGGAGGAAGTTAGCAGTCCACCTCGAAGCTCTGCGGCTACAACTCAAAATCTACAATAAAGCAGTTAAACAGGCAAGAATTTCTCATTTTTCACAACTCATCATAAACCACAAAAACAATCCCCGGTTCCTCTTCTCCACCTTTGATATTTTACCTAGCACAAATTTTAATTAAGTTCTTAATATGCCATCTGACGCTCTTTGTGAGAACTTTGCAGACCACTTCAGAACCAAGATCAAGGACATCAGATCCAGTCTTTTATCCCAACAAGTTTTATCTGTTAACACACCTGAATTGTTGTTCTTGCCTGAGGAAACACTGGAGAGTTTTGCCCTTGTTGATGCAAGGACACTTGGTCGAGTATTCTCCCAAGTAAACCCAACAACTTGCCTTTAAGATCCAATTCCCACATCACTTTTAAAATCATTTTATGGATTCTTCAAGGAACAGCTTTTAAACATTATGAATTGCTCTCTTCAGACAGGCGTCTTCCCCACTGCTTTTAAAACAGCTGTGGTGAAGCCCCTTCTGAAGAAGAGCAATTTAGACCCCAATGTTCAACATCAGTCTGGTTTTAGGATGCACCACAGTACCGAGACAGTACTTTTAAAGATTTTAAATGACATCAAGTGGAATTTAGATAACAAGAAACTCACAGTCTTGGTTCTACTGGATATAAGCGCCGCCTTTGATACAGTAGACCATCACATTTTATTCACTAGACTCAGACAGCTGGTTGGTCTCTCTGGTACTATTTTAACTGGTTCCACTCTTATCTCTCAGACCGATGTTTTTATGTAAGTATGGATACTTGTTCCTCAGGAACCCATGAAATTAAGTGTGGGGTCCCCTAAGGCTCAATTTTAAGTCCAGTCCTTTTTAATCTTTACATGCTTCCTCTTGGAGACGTCATCAGGAGACATGGCATCAGTTTCCATAGCTACGCTGATGATACACAGCTGTACATTGCTCTGTCTCCTGATGACACCGGGCCAATAGATACCCTTTTTAACTGCATTTTAGATATCAAGTCATGGATGGCAGGGAATTTCCTACAGCTCAACCAGGACAAAACATAGGTTTTAGTTATAGGTCCTGAAGGCCCGACTGAGAAACCTTTACCAAAACTACAAGATTTTAAACCAACACAATCTGTAAAAAAACTGGGCGTGATTTTTGACTCTGAGCTGACTTTTATCCCACATATCAAAAATATAACAGAGATAGGCTTTTATCACCTTAAGAACATAGCCAGAGTCTGCCCGTTTCTCTCTCAGGCCAGCACAGAGGTGCTAATGCATGCTTTTATTTCCTGTCGTTTAGATTACTGTAATGCCCTGATCTCTGGTCTTCCCAAAAAAATTATTTCAAATCTCCAATTACTGCAAAACCCAGCCTGCTGACGAGGACCAGAGGGCGGGCCCACATTATGCCAGTTTTACAGTCACTGTATTGGCTCCCTGTCTGCTTCAGGATCGATTTTAAGGTTCTTTTACTAGTTTTTAAATGTCTTAATGGCCTTGCACCCTCTTATTTATGTAACTTGCTTTTACCATATCAACCCTCGCGGTCCCTGAGGTCCTCCAGCACCGGCCTTTTATCCATACCAAAAGCCAGAACAAAAACCCACGGTGAGGCGGCATTTAGCCACTATGCTCCTCGCCTGTGGAACAGCCTGCCGGAGAGCCTCAGGACTGCAGAGACCGTTGATATTTTTAAGAGAAGGTTAAAAACGCACCTTCTTAATCAGGCTTTTTAAGTGACCGTTAAATTCTTCTTATGTTTTATCATTTATCTGATGTTGATGCCTTTTAGTTTGTTGTTTCATATTTTGTATTATTTTATCATATTTTATCTTTTAACTGTTTCATTTATTTTTTAACTCTGGTGTTTCCTCAGGGGGGTCCTCCACACTGGGAGCTGTGTCTGGTCTGGTCTGCTGCCAGTGCCGTCCTCGGGTCCCTTTGGCCCGGCTTGTGGGGGGGCTCCCTACCTCGGTGTGGGGGTCCGCTGGTCTGTCAGGGTCTGGGAGCCCGGGTGACCAGCGCTCCCTGTGCTCATAGTCCATGATGAATCCTCTCGGTGTGGACGGCCCCAAAGGTGGCATTATCCTCAATCCTCAGTGTACTGCCATGTCTCGTTACTCGTTGCTCTGCTTCATTACTCATTACTCTTTTGACCATTTGTGGTGGGACTGTGTGTGTGTGTGTGTGTGTGTGTGTGTGTGTCTGTGTCTGTGTGTGCACATGTATCTCAGGGTGTGTGTTAGTACATACAAAGGGTGGGAGGGATGGTTTTTTAATGTTGTTCTGTTTTTATTTATATTGTTTTTAACCCTTGTAAAGCACTTTGTGTTGCATTTCATTATGTATGAAAAGTGCTATATAAATAAAGATTGATTGATTGATTGATTGATTGATTGATTGATTGATTGATTGATTGATTGATTGATTGATTGATAATAGATAGTTGATAGCCAGATATTTGTCTTGATAACTGATGTGTCCTGGGTCCAGCTTTTAAGGCAAATGTTATGCCTGACTTTTCCAAGGAAAAGCCAGGGCCCGTTGTGCTGGAAGCTTCATTGATACATGTCTCAATAGGTAGGAGGAGAAGATCTGTCCATCTCTCCAGAAACATCACATCATCAAATTTAACATGTATTCCATGTCAGCCACAGTATGTTCTAAAACGTGGGGATGTTGGACTTTTTAGCACATTTAAGTTAGCTCTTTTAAACGTTAGGTCTTTGGCAGGCAAATCATTCTTAATCAATGACTTTATCATCAAGCACAAGCTTGATTTTATGTTTTTCACTGAAACTTGGTTAAGACAAGATAACAGTGCAGCAGTTCTCAATGAGTCAGGCCCTCTGAATTTTAGTTTCAGAAGTGAAGTAAGAATGCATAAGAGAGGAGGTGGAGTCGCCATTTTGTTTAATGATAGCATGCAATGCAAGAAAGTCTCTTATAGTCAGTTTGAATCTTTTGAATATGTTGCCATTCAATCAAAGTCTTCCTATCGATCAGTCTTCGTAACCATCTTTAAACCCCCCAAAATACTCTGTTGTTGCTGTCTGTTGTTTGTATTGATTTTGACTATGTTGTATTAGTGGGTGACTTCAACATTCATGTTGATAATCTCAAAGATGGATGTGCTAAAGAACTTTTAAACATTATGGATCATTTTGGTTTATGTCAGCCATCCATCTTCTCCCGCTTCATCCGGGGCCAGGTCGCGGCGGCAGCAGTCTGAGCAGGGACGCCCAAACTTCCCTCTCTCCGGACACTTCCTCTAGCTCTTCCGGGGGGATCCCGAGGCGTTCCCAGGCCAGCCGAGCGACATAGTCACTCCAGCGTGTCCTGGGTCTTCCCCGGGGGCTCCAGTGGGGCATGCCTGGAACACCTCCCTAGGGAGGTGTCCAGGATTCCATGTCGCCATAGCCAGAGTTGTCCAGGGTTTGGGTCGTCGGGGCACCTGCCCATGACTGCCACTCATAACACAATGCACCAGCCCCTTCTGATCCTTCCTGCGGGTGGTGGGCCTATGGGAAGGCGCACTGGATGAAAAGTCACATTTCCGTCAATTTCCGTCACTGAAAATTGCCGTGGAAGTTCTCTTTCAGCCACTGTGACCATGAGGTGTTAAAATGCAAATGTAAATGCTGCAAAGCTATACAAATGCAAATTGGGAATTTTTGTGTGTGTGTGTGTGTGTGTGTGTGTGTGTGTGTGTGTGTGTGTGTGTGTGTGTTCTGTGCCTACAGAATACAAAGGGTTTTTTTTTTTTCATGAGGATTTAAAAGTGTGTTTAAATAATTTTATAGGTTACATACAGGATAAGTGTCCTGACTCTCAAAGGTCTTTTTTTTCCATTTTTCCAATTTTCCACTTAAATTGCTAAATCAAAATTGTGAAAATTAAAGTATCTACAGTTCTTGGACACTGGTCACAATTTTTCACTGATGATTCTTTAAGTAGGAATAAAAAGGGAACACACCAAAGTAACTTTTCTTTTTTTTATTTTTCGATGATGTCACTTTAAAGAAGTTTACATGTTTTATAAAATATTCAGGTACAAAAATAAAAAATCAAAGTACCTAACAAAATCACAGCATGTTTTTCATTTATGCAACAAAAATGGTCTCGCGTGAAATTCCGAGAGTGCGACCTCGCATATGATTGGACGCCTCCTCTGACGCAATGACGTCGGCAGAAAACGACCTCGGCGCGTCTGTGAACGCGAATTGAGCTTGGATTACAACAGTTACGTTTCGGGTCCTGCTAAACTTTAACTCTGTTCATAAATGGCCGGACGTCGTCTTCAGTTCATCCCAGAAGGCATTCCTCTGCGACGAGCGGACGGCCTGGCTGCGGAGCGACCATATCCAGAAAGTCCAAACAATTTAGAGAAGAAACTGCTGAGCGTCTTCAGTGGATTGTCTCGGCTGCTAACGCAGCTGATCGCGCAGTTGGCGAGGAGAATGACCGTGATAAAAGCCAGACTGCTCGCTCTGGAGGAGCAGCCCCGACCGAACTGCAGCTGCGGAGACGAAGAGACGGGTGCGTAAGTTACGTAAGTAACGTTAGCATTTAGTACCACATTGTGCAGTTTTTAGGGCGCCAAACCTTTATTATTCTTATTGCACTACGTTCCGTACGTTTGGTAATCGTTCACGTTACATTTAACATTACAATGTATTTTGTATTTTAAAGGAAAAGGTGCGACGTCTGCACAATAGTGACGGAAACGACAGGCGATATGAACCTGAGCAGGGGTAAGTTAATAAAATACACAGGAAATATTCTGCAGAATATAAGTAAACGTAAACGTTGCATGACCTGTACTTTTTGTGTTTTACAGACTAAACTCATCCCACAACGAAACGGTGACGTCATATTTGATGGCGACTTTAACTGGGAGTCCAGACATGGATGGTGTGGACAGCAGTCTTTTAAACCCTTTCTGTTGTTTCTTGTTGTTGTTTTTACTGAAGCCTGTCTTAATTATTTCAAACCAATATATATTTTCTTCCAGCGGCCTGTAAGACATATTATGAGATGGTGTGGAGGAGCCTCAGGTATGCCCAGGCAGCTCTTTCAGTTCAGGCAGCAGCTGTGAAGATTTCAGCTCGCAGCAGACAGAGAAGGAAGCAGGTAAGAGTCCCATGAATGCTGCTTTATTTTCACAACAATGTAAAAATGGGCTGAATTTTATTTATTAGCTGCATTGTTTTTGACAAACATGGTCACATATGTTATCATGTGTTATTGTTTCTTAGCAGTACTAATATTATATTAATACCTGTATTTACAGCTGCTGGAAGCAAGAAGGAGTGTCCTAGCTCTCCAAACTCTGCCAGACACTGCAAGATCGGCTGGAGAGCGACCCAAAGTATGTGGCGACACACCGCAAGAGGCTTCGCATCGAGTCCCCTTCAAAGCGACAGGCGCCAACTCAGTATGACCCAGAGGCAGCAAAGAAGCATTTCCAGAGGCCTTAGACTCTTTTTCATGCACCATGGACCAGCGGCATGGCCCAACCCAGAGACTCTTATCAGTGAACCCCTCTGCACATTTCCTTGCTTTTTTTCCCCAGTAGTCACTGATTTTACTTGGTTGATCCTTGTTAATGTGTGTCACAATTTCATTAAAGACTTTTTTCAAAATGTTTCTGTCAGCTGTGTTCTTTGTGTTCTACTGTGTGGTAGTGTAGAAGGTGGATCGCCAAATAAATCAATGAATCATCAATCAAATAATATATATATCATTTATATTTTATATGTACATAAATATAACAATATAATAACTATTGTTAATATATTAATTTATTATATAGTATTTAATTTAATATGTATTTATTATTACTATTACTAGTATTATTATTATTGTTATTATTATTATTATTATTATTATTATTTGTGGCACAGATGACCAATAGCAGCAGAGTTGTCATCCAATCACATGATCACTCACTCATGTGATTGGAGTTGCTATCCAATCAAATGATGGTTTCCTTTTAAAATACTTGTGGAATCATCCAATGGTTGTTTGTGAAGTCAGCAGGCCAGCCTGAGTAGATCAACGTCGGTAGCATTCATGTGCTAATTAGAGCTATTCCCACCTTCGCGAATGCGCAATTAACCACGCCCCCCGCCGACAGATGGTTCGTTTCCGACGATATTCGGAGCCGGCGAAGTTCCCCGTAAACTTGCCGTAAATCGCCGAAAATCAACGAACTTCGTGGGGATTTACGGGTCGAAAATGTGGTTTTTCATGCAGTGGCGGGCCCAGGTCGCTCCTTCGGGCTGTGCCCGGCCGGGTCCCATGGGCAAAGCCATCAAAGCCAGCAGGCACTTGCCTGCGAGCCCCAACCCCAGGCCTGGCTCCAGGGTGGGGCCCCGGTGACGTCAATCCGGACGACGTGTGCTTCCTTGTTTGATTCTCTATCTCAGCACGTAACACATTCAACGCATAACAAAGGGCATTTATTAGATTTGGTTATTTCCAAAGGGCTTAATATCTCTGAGGTTGTGGTGACGGATGTTGCTCTTTCTGATCACCACTGTGTGTCATTTAAAATGGCAACACCTGCTATTCTTAACAAAAGTGGAACAGAGGTAATCAAAAAGTGTTATATTAATGATAACACCTGCGCAGTCTTCACTCAGTCTTTTACATTATCACCAACACTGCCCTCAGCTTCAACTGATGACCTTGTAAATAGTTATGACTATTATTGACTCCATCGCCCCAATTAAGACCAAAGTTTTGTCAGGAAGGAAAACAGCATTTTGGAGAAACACCACACTGGTCAAAGTCCAGAAAAGAGTCTGCAGACAGGCAGAGCGCAGGTGGCGAAAAACCAAACTCCAGGTTCATTATGAGATTTACAAAAACAGTCTCCACACCTATAACCATGAACTAAAGAAGGCAAACCAAGCATTCTTCTCAGAGATTATCAACAGAAACTGTAATAATGCCCACACTTTGTTTTCTGTTGTGGATAGACTGACAAACCCCACAGCATCAGTCCCTCCTGAACTGCTATTCAATAAGACATGCAATGATTTTGCAGCCTTTTTTACAAATGAAATTTCAAGGATAAGACAAACAGTGTGCAGCTTCAGCTCAGGCAAAATGATAAGTCCATCTGTGCCTTCTTGTTCTCCAGTTAATCTAGCACCCTCTAGCAGCCTCATACAAGGCTGACAGAAACTGTATCACAGTTAAAATCCACAACATGCTGCCTTGATACTCTGCCATTTTAAAAAATGTTTTTCATTGCATAGCTCCAGATGTGTTGCAAATAATAAATATTCTCTTCAGTCCGGTCAGTTTCCCCAGGCCTTGAAAACTGCAGTAATGAAACCTCTCCTAAAAAAGACTAATCTGGATGCTTCAGTGATAAGTAACTACAGGCCAATATCAAATCTTCCCTTTCTAGGAAAAAATGTTGAAAGGGTTGTTTTCCAACAAATGCATGCATTGCTGAACAATCTTTTTAATGCATTTCAGTCTGGATTTTGTCCACATCACAGCACTGTGACTGTACTTATCAAAGTTTTAAATGACACACCATACATCTGAATAATGATGCTTCCAAAACCTCAGTCTAAGTATTATTAGATCTCAGTGCTGCCTTTCATACAGTTGATCATGACATACTTCTTGACAGACTGGAAAAGTGGGTGGGACTTACTGGCACTGTACTACACTGGTTCAAATCCTATTTACAAGATAGAGACTATTTTGTGTCAATTGGTGAGCATGTGTCTGAACGCAAAAAGATAATGTGTGGGATGCCCCAAGGGTCTATTCTCGGACCACTTCTTTTCAATATCTACATGTTGCCCCCATCTCAGATTATGGAGCATCTAATATTTCTTATCATACTTACACAGATGATTCACAACTTTATATTTCTGTGTCATCACATGACTACAGTCCCTTACTTTCACTGAGTGAGTGTATTCATCAAGTCAGTGAGTGGATGTGCCAGAATTTTCTTCAGCTTAATGCAGATAAGACAGAAGTGATTATATTTGGCCCCAAAAATGAAAGGTCAAAGATCAGTGCTCACCTTAACTCCATGTCACTGACAACAACAGATAAAGCCAGAAATCTTGGTGTAATTATTGATTCTGACCTGAATTTTACCAACCATTTAAAGCTCATTACCAAATCAGCCTACTACCACCTGAAAAATAAAACCAGAATTAAGGGATGTCTGTCCAAACAAGACATGGAAAAACTTGTTCATGCATTCATATTCAGTAGGTTGGACTATTGCAATGGAGTCTTTACTGGCCTAAACAAACAAAAAACAAACAAAAAAATTAGGCAACTACAGCTGATTCAAAATGCTGCTGCACGAGTCCTTACAAACACCAGAAAAATGGACCATATCACAACAGTCCTCAGATCACTACATTGGCTTCCTGTGAGTCAAAGAATAGACTTTAAAATCTTACTGTTGGTCTACAAAGCATTAAATGGTCTAGGACCAAAATATATTCTAGATTTATTAACCCCATATGAGGTATCCAGGGTGCTGTCACGGTTGCCTGGAGACAGACATCACACACTGGCGCTGCTCACAACACCCATGCCTTTTAAAAATGTCCACTACACCCGATACTCCACCACGTCCTCAAAAGAGAAAACGCTTGCAAAAGTACTGATGTGAGTGGGAAAAGGCACATCCTTGGCTGGACAGCGTCAGTGGAGATGATTACTCTTAGACTATTGTGGTTTGATTCATTGTCTAGGATGTTGAGTTTTTAAAGTTGAATGAATGATCATTTATTTAATATACAGCATTATTAGCCAATATAAATGGCCATTTAAAGAACAAATCATACTAATGGATTAAGAGTTAATGAATAAATATTGTTAAGAGAAAACGTATATTTTTTAAATATACATTTCCTAGACTAAAAATGTTTGTAGAGCTTTCTGTGTAATCTATGTCAAAATGTTTATATTTTTGAGGAATACAGTGTTCAGTGACGTGATGACCTCATCTGACCTATCTCATTAACTAGGTTAATTCATTGTGCAATAACTAAGTTGTGTGCATATGGCATATGTGTGCAATTTTCCTCATTGTATGTTAATAATAATTACTAATTATACTAATAATTATAATTAATAATTACGGCTTTATGTAGCCTAATTAATAGCACTTTATATGCAACAATGTTGCACAATAAAGAATGTGTTCACTGGTAATAAGGCATTTCAAGCTTTAAGTATGACTAATTGCTTTCTTGATCACCCCTTTACTAAAAACAGTGGCACAAAATAAGACATACCACTGCTGCGGGCGCCCCACCCCACGGGAGTCAGCCCGTGGTGGTCATGGCCCCGAGGGGCTGTGGTGGGCATCCCTTATTTTCATTTCTGAAAGGTGGCAACCCTAGCTGGAGTTACGCATCCTTTTAGTAAATTTCCAACAAAAGCCCACTTTAAAAAACATGTGGAAGACTGATGGAAATAACAACCCATATATAAATGTATGACTCAATGTCAGTTTTATAACTAAGTTCAGGAACAAAAACCAAGCCCCAAACACATCCTACCCTGCCTTTCTTTCTTCCCTCAACCCTCATCCTGATGTATTGTTATTCATTATCTATGCTCTCCTTCATCCATAATATGCATTAAAACTTTATAAATCTGTATTTTATCAACGTGGTCCTTTTGAGTGAAATTAACCCTTAAAAGATTTCGTGGCCATTTGGTTTTTTACTCTCAAGCCGTTTTGGCTGTGTTGAATGAATATAGCCATGAATATGCCAAAGGATATTCATTTTTAAGACATTTTAGAATTTTCATCTCAGTTTCTTAAATTAGCCTAAAATGGCTAAGCTACATGAAAACTGACACATTTTATACTAGGGACAAAAAAATGCCCCATTGAAAACCATTGAAAATGCCTTTTTTGATCCCACATTTATCTTAACATAAACAAATGTATTCCTATATGTTAGGATTTCATTTTGGTCTACTATCTTTAAATTTAAAATTTTTAAATTTGTCCACCAGGTGGCGCTACTTTTAACCCCTTCAAAGCATGCAGCAAAATTTCACACTTTTTACTATTTTCTGTGAGGGTGCTTTGCCACTGAAATGATAAGTGTATGTCGCTTTGATGTTGGATAATGGTGTGTGTGTGTGTGTGTGTGTGTGTGTGTGTGTGTGCAAAACTTCAAAAGTCTTTTCTCTTAGAAGGCCACACTTTGCATTCTAAACTAATTCAACAATAAAAACAATGACTAGCTTGTTTTGGTTCTCGCTCAGGTTGTTTATGCAGGAGCACTGCAGCCATGGTTGTAAGTAAGAACAGTAGTGCGGGAGTAGTCATTATGGAGGTGGCAAGACATTACAGCACAGGAGGCTCTGGAAGTTATCATTCACTCTGAGTGTGAGGATGGCTCCTCATCCACCTCCGAGGACTCTGAGGCTGACACGGAGGAGGCCTCAGAGGTAGAAACAGTACAGCTGGAGTCCAATCTAGACTCATCTGAAGAGGAGGCCTCAGAGGCAGAAACAGACCAGCTAGAGTCCAACTCCGACTCATCTGAAGCCTCATCTGAAGCCTCATCTGAATATGAGAGTGGAGGGGAGATGGATGAAGCAGCAGCAGGACGGACTTCAAAAAATGGAAAAATGTTTTGGTCTCCAACAAACACTGAAACGCTCTACTACGTCCCAGCCGCCACAGGTTTGATCCTGGGACCTACACACTATTCCGGCGCCCGAATCAGTGACCCGACGTCCAGCTTTGCACTGCTGCTGATGGATGAAATCCTGCAGCATATTGTAGCCATGACAAATCTGCATGGGAGACGCTCAATCACAGACTGGTGAGATGTGGACACAAAGGAACTGCAGGCTTATGTGGGGCTGCTCATTTTGGCCGGTGTTTACAGCTCAAAAAAATGAATCAACCCTCAGCCTCTGGAGTGAGAAATCAGGACGGAGCATTTTCTGGGCTACGATGTCCCACAAGAGGTTTCACCACATTTCACATCACAACACCTATGTCCTGTGAACATCAATCGAGCCAACCTGGCAGCAGCAGAAACCATACAGGAGGAGGCTCTTCATTGAAGAGGTGGAAGAAATGCTGGTGATGGTGGTGGTGGTGCCCCCAGGGGCAGGGCTTGTGGACAGGCAAGACAGGCAGTTGCTTGGAGCTCCCAGGGGGGGCCCCAGCCACTAGGGGGGCCTGCCACTTATTTACAACAAAGATTGATAGGCCTGTGCTCTCAGGGTCCTCTGTTGGTTCCTGGACCTCACTTTGAGAACCACTAATGCATTTTTTCAGTATTCATCTCAAATGTCCCCAAAATTGTCCATTTATGTGTGCAAAAAACAAATTTTTGCAACGAGCACAGGTGGGGTGGGGTGGGGGCCCCAGGGATTTCTTGCTTGGAGCTGCAAGAGACCCTAGCAACACCACTGGGTGGACCCACACATCAGCTGCTGAAGGAATAGTCACAAATCTGCAAGGTGCTGCTGCAGGCCCCTCTCTCATGAGTAAATGTGAGGGCAGGACGCAGTGCGACTTTTGCACGGACAAAAAGAGACGAGTTGGCAGCACCTGCTGCAAATGTGGGAAGTGCGCATGCAAGGACCACAGTCTGTCCATTTGCAGCCTCTGCTCACCTGACCTGGACTCTCACACTCAGACACATATGCTCTTTCTTTCTCTTTCTGTCTCTTTCTCTCGCTCTCTCTTTCGCTCTCTTTCTCTCTGTCGCTCTCTCTTGCCCTCTCTCTCTGACTCTCTCTCTCTTTTGCCCTCTCCCCATCCCCAACAACATACCTAAATGTTCCACGTTTCTATTTCAAAGTTCATCTTTCAGTGTTCATCATTCAATGTTCATTTTTCAGTGTTCATCATTCAGTGTTCATCTTTCTCAAATACATTTTTTTCTGGTTCAAACTGATCTTGTACACAGACAGGGTAATAAGCATTTAGTGGCAAAAAAAACCTTTTACTTGAGGTAGAAGACGGCCTACTGCAAATCATCATATATCATTACAGGCTAAGATTATTAAGTTTAATCTGCCACTGCAGAAAAAGTAATGATGCATCGAAATCAGTGTTGCTGCCAATCACTGACCCATCTCAGGGCCTAATCATAATAATAATCAAATACTCCTTGAAATGTATTTTATGGAAATTATTTTTGTGGGTTTTTTTTTTTTTTCGATAAAAAACAGAGGAAATATGTAAACATACTGGCATTTAAAGGGTTAAGATCCCCAAAATATAATTAATATTTGATATGTATATTTCAGGCTGAAGTAGTTTTAAAAGATTGAATCGTTTAAAGGGGAAAAATATATGAATATATAATATTTTTACAGCAGTTTTTGAGAAGGTGGCATGTTTTGTCCTTAGGATAAAATGCGTTCGTTTTTTAAGGATCTTTTAAGGGTTAAGTTTTCTATCTAAATTCAGGACCATAGACCACACCCTGAACTCATCCCCTTCAACTCTGTCTTTCGTCCATCATTACACTCCATCCATCCATCCACAGCTGAGATCTCTCCTTTCATTCTCTCATGCCTCATCTCTCTTCCCGTACTCCATCATCCCTCTACCTTCATCCCTCCATCTCTCCTCCCCTCACCCCTCATCCGCTCATCCCTCATCCCTACATCCCTCACCCCTCATCCATTCATTGCTCTCTCCTTTCATCCCTTCATCTCTCCTTCCCTACACCCTGCCTTCCCTTCATCCCTTGACCCTCATCCTAATGTATTATCATTCATCATCTATGCTCTCTTGTATCAATAATAGGCACTCTGGCCAAAACATTCTATAACCAAAGGCCAAGCAAATGTGAGTCTATTATAAGTGAAGTCTGGCCATTGTTAACAGTCAAGTTGTTAGGGCAAGGTCTGTTGGCCTGCAAATCAACCATCTATCCTGCAAGTGGGTGATGGCACTGTATTGATACTGATGTTATTCATTTTATATATATAAGCATATGTGGTTTTTATCTACTAAAATTCCTAAGACGTTCTTGTCAGATGATGACAAAATCAAATTGTTAAATTTCCAATTTGAATTGGATGAAATGTACTTGAGAAAAGCAACAAGGGATTTTTTTTAAGATTGGGAAAATGGGCAAAAGAGGGTGAGAGAAATTCAGCTTACCCTCATAGCAGAGACAGCCAGAGGGAGACTTTATTCGTTGAGCTAGCATATACACCGTGTTCCGAATATTATGCAAATTGAATTTAACTGTCATAAACATTTTATTTTTTGTTTTTCAATTAATCTCATGGATGGTATTGTGTCTTAGGGCTCTTTGGATCATTGAAATCAATCTCAGACACCTGTGATAAAAAGATTGCCAGGGGAGCCCAATCAAAGGAAAACTGCTTAACAAGGACGTTCCACATTATTAAGCAGGCCACAGGTTTCAAGCAATATGGGAAAGGAAAGGATCTCGCTGCTGCTGAAAAGCATCAAATAGTGTAATACCTTGGACAAGGTATGAAAGATATTAGATATTTCATTAAAAACTTAAGCGTGATCATCATACTGTGAAGAGATTTGTGGCTGATTCAGAGAACAGATGGGTTCATGCAGATAAAGGCATAATGAGAAAGGTTTCTGCCAGACAAATTCCTTGGATTAGGAGAGCAGCTGCTAAAGTGCCATTACAAAGCAGCAAACAGGTATTTGAAGCCACTGGTGCCTCCGGAGTCTCGCTAACCTCAAGGTGTAGGATCCTCCAGAGATTTCAACAGATTAGTTGTGCATAAACCTACTATTCGGCCACCTCTAAACAATGCTCACAAGCAGAAATGTTTGCAGTGGGCTCAGAAATACACTAAGACTAATTTTCAAACAGTCTTGTTTACTGATGAGTGCTGTGCAACCCTGGATGGTCCAGATGGATGGAGTAGTGGATAGTTGGTGGATGGCCACCATGTCTCAACAAGGCTGCAACGTCAGCAAGGAGGTGGCATGTTTTGGCCCGGAATCATGGGGAGAGAGCTGGTAGGCCCCTTTAGGGTCCCTGAAGCTGTGAAAATGGCCTTGGTAAAGTATGTAGAGTTTCTGACTGACCACTTTCTTCCGTGATACAAAAAGAAGTACCGTGTCTTCCGTAACCCAAAACCCAAAAGGAGTTGCAGTGATTTCTGGGGTTCGTGAACTTCTATCAAAGGCTATAGGTCCAGGACTATAGTAAAATTGCTGCCCCATTGACCAAGCTAACTTCTACCAAAGTGAAGTTTAGCTGGTCAGACGAGGGAGACAGAGACAGGCTTTTCACCTCAGCCCCGGTACTTGTACAGCCCTACCCCAACAAGCAATTCATTGTAGAGGTGAATGCCTCGGATACTGGGGTAGGGGCAGTGCTGTCCCAACGGGCGGGTGCATAGAACTGCTTGCACCCCTGTGCTTTTTTTCCTCTTGTCTCTTCCCCGCAGAACAAAACTACAACGTGAGAAACCGGGAACTGTTGGTTGCGAAACTTGCATTGGAAGAGTGCAGACACTGGTTGGAGGGGACTGAACAGCCCTTCATTTAATCGACGGATCATAAAAACCTGGCATATGTCAAGACAGTGAAATGGTTGAACTCCAGACAAGGCAGGTGGACCCTGTTTTTTAGCAGATTCAACTTCTCTGACTTACAGACCGGGATCCCGAAACACAAAATCCAATGCCTTCTCTCATCAGTTCTCTCTGTCTGACACCCCACCCCAAATGCCATCCTGTCTGTTGATCGGGTAGTGTCAGCCCTCATCTAGGTAATTGAGCACCCTGACCCAGGGAACGGACCAGCTAATAGTCTTTTTGTCCACACACACTGCACACTTCATTCCCCTCCACAGACTTCCATCTGCTTTTGAGACTACTGAATTATTGACTGCATGTTATTCGGCTACATGGTATCCCCACAGACATTGTTTCTGACTGTGGTCCCCAATTTATATCTCAAGTCTGGAAGGCTTTTGCCAAGGCCTTGGGGGCCACAGTCAGTTTAACCTCTGGTTATCATCCCCAGTCCGATGCCCAGACAGAGAGAACTAATCAGGACCTGGAGACCACCCTGTGTTGTTCCCCTATGGCCCCACCCCCCTGTGGCTAACTGGAGCTCTCTCAACCCATGGATAGATTACTCGCACAACTAACTCCCCTCCTCCACCAGTACTCTCTCCCTTCGAGTGAGTATCTCCAGTCGTTTGCCAGCTGCTGTCTCAGTATTTTTGTACATCTTGGAAGAGGCTTTTCCTTTTACCACTCACGTGTGCGTCTTTCTTTTTAGTGCCTACCATCCACATCCAGCGTTTGTTCTACCTCAACCCACCTCATGGTGTTTGTTTGTTAGTTCCACTCATTGTGAGGGCTTTTTGAGTTTACTTAGTTCCACTTGTTTCAAGCATGTCTTTTGTTAGTTTTTCCACTCCTTATGAGTGCGCCTTTTGTTTCTCAGTGTTGTTAATAAACTGTTTTCTTTTCTAACTCTTGTCTCTGGTCTGTATCTTGAGTCCAACCACAAAGCCTAACAGCATTAGCCAAGATGAGGCTTGTGCGAGTCCCTGCACAAAAGTTCAAGACAAAAACTATGGCAGTATTATTATTTCTGAAAAAATGACAAGTAAAATGGCTGTGAGGCATGTACTGATGTTAATGAGCATTCTGATGTGGGTGACAGGCAACCTGAGACAGGAGAAGCCAGAGATGGAAAGACTGCTGAGAACACCAAAGATGCTAAATGTGAGAGACATCAGAAAGTGACTCATTCACTTTGCAAGGAAGCCGGAGCCCATGAATCAGATGAGCATGATGCAAACACACATACCAACCCATGCCAGACTGGATATTGTGCTAGCATTGTCAAATAAGCCCACTCATGCTCTGTTTTTTTCTAATGAGACATGTGATGCCAAATGTAAAAAGAGAGAACTCCTTACCAGGTGGAGATGGGAAGTGATCTGATCCATTCTAACTGAACTGGGAGTAGGTGAAAAACAATGTGAAGCAGTAGTGTTAATAGACAGAACTTGGCTGTGTGGCCTAAGAACAGGCAGACAAGGAGCAAAATGGGGATTACATCAGGGTGTGGTAACTGTAACTATGGGAAACAAAGTTTCCAAATAAACATCAAGCGCCAACTGGATCATCAATGGAGCCCAGAGTATACTTTTTACACTGCACAGCTGCAGATAAGATATGTGGACATGCTAATGGAGTAGAAGACATGGTAGTACTGACAAAAGTATTGCCACCCTTCTGGAAGTGTTGGCTTTCTAGCAAAAGTCGCACACTTTTGGAGGTTTTTTGATAAAACCAAACCAGGATCATTTCAATAACACAACTAAAACAACAATTGGTTTCCCCAAATTCAGCACAAAATACCACAAAAATGCTGCAGGAAATGAAAACTGCATGGTCAAAAGTATTGGCACCCCTTCACAACAAGTACCTTTTGTACTGATAAAAGCACATTTCTCATTTTTAGAATCTTGTGGAAAAAGGATTTTGGATCCTTCAGAGCACACTCCATCACAGCCCCCTCAGGATGGGTCAGCCCCCACCCCCCCAGAGAAATCTCCAACCATGTATTTACAAGTAAAGGGTTAGGTTTGGGTAAGGGCAGGGGACAAAATTCCTTCTCTGGAAGGAGGAGGAAGGAGGAGGAGGGTGCACGGTCCTTCCACATGTAGGAACCCCTGTACTGCTGGTCCCGTGGAAATTTGGGTTGGCGGGTGCACTCGCATCTCCTGCCATAGCACACCTCAGTCCAATCCCCATCAAAGTTATAATTGGCCATTTATTTTTTTATTTTTTCCTTTTTAAAAAAACACAAACAAACAATCAACTAAGGGCACTTTCAAGATGGAAAGGATTGTGTCAATTACTGTACAAAATAAATGTTTTTCTAAAATGAAATTGTGAATTACAACCAACTAAGGGCGCTTTCCACAAAGGGAAAGGATACTTTTAATTAGTATAAGAAATGAACTTGTTTTCAAATGAAATTATAATATTGTTTTTAAAGATAATGAACTAAAATTGCTTTTCTCAAAAAAAAGGAAAGAAATCCAGTCAAATGAACTGTATATTGTTTTTAAGATAAAATCAAATTGTTTTACAATCAAAAAATAAAATTGTTTTTAAATCAAAAAATAAAATCAAATTATTTTTTAATCAAATAATCAAACACAAATAAGAGTGTGCCAAAAGTACAACATTTCGACCCTATACGGGTCTTCTTCAGGTCAGGCACACTGCAAAAAACTAAAGCTGGCTGGCTGTAGTCACTAGAGAGATGTTGCTCCTTGGGCTGTCTGAGGGAAAATGAGCTCTCTCTGTGACTGAGCTGTTTATATAGAGTGTGTAACTCCACCCCCTCAAAGTTAACTCTGCAAAAGCCAAATGAAATAAACTGTGTTTTGGTTCATGTATTTAGAAAAAATTAAGTGTCTTAGATTGTTTTTAACCTAACAAATATCTAATATTGATTTTAAGCAATGTATTTTAATGAAATTTAATATTTCAATGAACTTTTTAATGATTTTAACCTTAAAAATGTTCCATAATTGTTTCTGTTCATGTTTTTAAGGAAATTTGGTATTTAAGATTGTTTTCATCTTACAAATATCTAATAACTGATTTTTAGCCAATGTATTTTAATGAAATTTAATATTTTAATGAATTTTAGGGTTAGGGTTAGGACAAGACATTTGGGGATGACACGATCAGCACACACTCCATCCAGCACCCCACCACGCGGATCAGCCCCACTCCCCACCCCAAGTCCAAAGTGTGTATGGATGTAATAAAACAGACACATGAGATAAACATATGATATATATTATGTATAAAATCCATCATACAGTATTCAGGTATGTGTATAATACTGTTATAAGTTATAGAATACAAGCTGCCTGGAGAGAGAGCTGTAGAGAGGAAAAAAAAAAAGAAAGAAAAGAAAAGAAAAGAAAAAGTCCAAATTATGAGACTAGGGTTAAAATTAGATGGGGTTAAGCGACCAATAAAATCAATAGGGTTAAAGAGGTTGGGGTTAGGGCCCAGATCTAAGGGTTAAGGTAAGGATAACCGTCTGGGCAGGGGTTAAAAGAGGGAGGATAATGGTTTGGTTTAGGGCCAGATTGAAATGAAGGTTGGGATTAGGCACGGAAATAAATTCTCTCATTAAGGCCCTGTGGGTTAGTTGTCCCCAATTTATGAATCCAGTCCCTCTCAGCTCTCCTCCTGTGAGCCGTGGACCAATGTGGATTTGATTCCAGGACCAGGGCTCAAACAGCATCCCACCCATGGGATATAAAATGCTGAACAACATGCCGGTAAGTATTCTTATATTTCAAGATATTATGTTTATGAACACTAAACCGAACATGTAAAGGGAGACTAGTTTCTCCCACATACCTCATTCCACATTGTCTGCAGGAAATCAGATATACACAATTCTTTGAAAAAACAGTCCCTCGTTTTGAAAACAGTCTGTTAGATAGATCATATACCCTCTCTTGTTGTTTGAAATAATCTCTATGTGGGCCAGAGGATTGTTGTGACCCAGATTTAACCTTTGACCTCACCAGGTAATCTTTAAGGTTCTTATTTTTCCTGAAAGCGTCAATAATTTTGATATCCTCATTTGGTAAATGTGACCTCATCCTGACCTCCAAATTGTTTTTAATTTTTCTCACCAGTTGCACTGTGGATGGTGAAAAGGTAGTGACAAAGGGCACGGTTGTGGCAACCTGTGTAGGTTTGACCTGTAAGAAAGTTTTAAAACAGTCCCTAAGGAAATCCCTAGAGTATCCCCTGGTGGACAAAGCGGAAAATAGCACTTTTGTGGCCTGTTTAAAATCTGGCTGTGTACAGATCCTGTAAAATCTCAACAATTGGGATTTAATTAGGCCTGCAAAAGTATGGCTGGGTGAAAACTACTCCTGTGTAAAAGCGCATGGGGTTAGGGTTAGGGGGTTAGGGGACGACATATGCACTCTCCATCCCGTCCCCCCAGGCACGGATCAGACCCGCATCCCCCAACCATCAGCCATCACTCAAATGTGGAGCGTGGGAGTTTTATTCAAGATAAATCATCAGTTTAATCATCATACAAATCCTGCGTCTTTCCGCACCGAATACACAATGCTTCACAATAGAATCATTGTTGAAAATAATAAACAATTGTCATCTTTTTCTTTTTTCACAGGTGAACCTCAACAGGAGATGGAAATTCCCTTTTTACCGGTAAGTGATCTATAGAGTTAACAAATTAAAATTGGATTATGTACAGGTAAGTGGGATGATTAATTATGCATCAAAGAATTTAGCATGTTGATATTAATATCCTTTTTCTTTCACAGGTGGAGTTCAACAGGAGACGGAGATTTCTTTCTTTCAGGTAAGAATGACCAAAAGAAAAATTGTGTGTATTTTATTTGTAGTTTATTTTTAAGTAAAAGAATATGTACAGGTAAGTAGGCAACACATTAATTATGTCCCAAAGCATCTTTAAACAGTCTATGAATGTTCTTTTCCTTACAGGTGGATCTCAACAGGGGATGGAACTTCCCCACCCTCAGGTAAGTATTAATTATTGACAAACAATGAACATAAATGGGAAGGAATTAGTGCATCTCTGCAGAGCCTCAGGCCTGTATATATAAAAATGGGAAGATCAGAGGGGACAGTTTAGGATGATACACCTACTATTCAGCTCTTGGGACAAGTTTAGTTGACTATGCCATCTCAGACATGGACCCCTCTTCATTCATGCCTTCACTTTCAGAGCACAAACCCGCCTTTCAGATCACAGCCGGATCAATATTTACTTAAAACACACTAAAGATATCACAAACAAACCAGTAAGCTGTACGATCTAAACCAGGGCTCCAAACAGTGCTGAACATCCATCCATCCATTATCTATACCGCCTATCCCTTCCGGGGTTGCGGGGGGCTGGAGCCTATCCCAGCTACAATGGGCGAGAGGCGGAGTACACCCTGAACCGGTCGCCAGTCGATTGCAGGGCCACATGCAAAGACAGACAAACATTCACACTCACACTCACACCTACGGACAATTTAGAGTCATCAATTAACCTAATGAGCATGTTTTTGGTCTGTGGGAGGAAGCCGGAGTACCCGGAGAGAACCCACGCATGCACGGGAAGAACATGCAAACTTCACACAGAAAGGCCCCGCCTGACCCGGGGATCAAACCGGCAACCTTCTTGCTGTGAGGCACGCGCACTACCTGCTGCGCCACTGTGCAGCCCCAGTGCTGAACAATTTGTACAAATTTTGAATTCAAATGAAATAAAACATTCAATAAACTTGTTCAACAATTCACTCTACCAAAATAACTCTGAGGGTATTAAAAAAGCAGCAGAAGACATTAACCAAATCTTCAAAAAAGCGGCATTAAAGGTAAAGCTTGGGAAAACAAAAAAACCCCACCATCCAAACAGTCAACAAAAAACCTTTGAAAACGAATGGTTTGACAGTGAATGTAAAGAAATGAGAAAACACTTAAGCTTTGAAACTCTAAAACAGTATAAACAGATCATCAGACAAAAGAAATTCCATTACACCGACCAAACGCTTAAGGACATTGAAAACGCAGTAGACCAGGGTCAGTTCTGGGACATGCTGAACAGTTTAAAAACTGCAAAACCACAACAGCAATACAAGATGGAGACATCTGGAGAAATTATTTTAATAACCTCTATAAAAATATCCCACCTGAAGATCTAAACCTAAATCAAATTGAAATTCAAACAAAATTAGACAACCATGAATCAGCCATCAAGAATAACCAAAAAACCCATTAGACTACGCAATAACACAAAGAGTTAAGAGACAAACTGAAAACTCTTCATTCAAAAAAAGCTTGTGGCACAGATTGCATCAGAAATGACATGCTGAAGAACATGCTGGGCTACAAACTGCCATTGTTAAACTGTTCAACATGGTGCTGACCGCTGGCTGCTTTCCTTACATGTGGAACCAGGGGCTGATCACCCCAATATATAAAAATGGAACTTGACCCTAACAACTACAGAGGGATCTGTGTCAGCAGCAACCTTGGAAAAATATTCTGCAGTATCCTAAATTCCAGAATACTAGCCTTTATTAAAGAAAAAAACGTTCTTAGTAAATGTCAAATTGGCTTTCTTCCAAATTACCAAACCTCCTATCATATATACACTTTACACACCTTAATTAAAAAACATGTCCACCAAAAAAGGGAGGGAAAATATTTGCTTGTTTCATTGGTTTTAAAAAAGCTTTTGATTCCATTTGGCATGAAGGACTTTTCTCCTCCTCCTTCAAAGTCTACTAGATGGTAAGGTATATGATTTAATCAAATATATGTACAAGCACAACCAGTGTGCTGTGAAAATTAACAACCAAAGAACAGAATATTTTACTCAAGGACGTGGCGTCAAACAAGGATGCTGTTAAAGCCCAACCTTATTCAACCTGTACATCAATGAACTGGCAGACCAGTTGGACCAGTCAGCAGCTCCGGGCCTCACACTCCTTAACACAGAGATCGGAAACATGCAGAAACATGCTGATAACCTCATTCTGTTGTCCCTGACCAGTGACGCTCTTCAACACAACCTGACCGTCCTGGAACAATACTGTCATAACTGGGCCTTGGATATCAACTTTATGAAAACCCAAATTATGATCTTTCAAAAAAAGAAAAACAGATGTCTTGAAAACAAATGCCACTTTACTTTGAACAACACCCTAATTGAACACACAAAAAACTACACTTACCTTTGCATCAGGAAACTTCAATATGGCAATGAATACACTCAAAGAAAAAGCACACAGAGCAATGTATACATTAAAAACCAAATTATTCAACATTAATATCCCAGTTAGAATCTGGACAAAAATATTTGATAATGTAATCTTACCAATAGCTTTATATGGAAGTGAAGTCTGGGGCCCACTCAGTGGGTTGGAGCAAGACTCATGGGACAAACACCCAATAGAGGCCTTCCATACTGAATTCTGTCGAAGAACTCTAAACGTCCAAAGGAAAACACCAAACAACTCCTGCCGAGCAGAACGTTTCCCATTACTTCTAAATATACAAAAACGCATCACATTTTGGACTCATCTACACTGAAAGTGATTTTGGAGAGTGATAAATATAATCTATGCAAACCGTATAAAATTTACTCGATTATTGTAGTCAGCCAAGGAATTATAAAGTAATGGGTAAATTTTACTCGTTACCTATTCGTTAACAGTAACAACTGTTAAATGGAAAAATAGGGTAAAATATACCCCAAAGCCGTGAGTCCTGTGCTCCAAATTGCGCATGCATCAGACTACGTGTTTGAGCGAGCGGGACAGGGAAAGCGACAGGCTGCCATTGAACCACAGAAGTGAAGGTAAGCTATTTACATAGGGCTATTGCTGTGTATAGTGCGAATGCAAATGGTAATTTTTGAAATGATGAAATATTCCACTTCACTTGTATTCGGCATGAGTCTGTCTTATGTGCCATTACTTGAAATGAAAGTTTGAATCTGTTCCTGGCAACACCATGGCTGTTTTACCGTCTGGAAAAATCGCTGCATGGAGAAACAAACATAACTGATCCCAATATAAAACATAGAACTGCCAGTAAGTAGGGTTTGCAATGAAATGTGTTTGCGGTGTGGTTTTTACAAGATTAGTCAGCATGTATGACTCTGCTTGCCCTACTCGAACACTGCGTTCCCTGAATGCAGGTCTACTTATGGTTCCTAAAGTCTCAAAAAGCAGAACAGGAGTCAGAGCATTTAGCTATCAAGCTCCTCTCCAGTGGAACCATCTTCCAGTCTTTGTCCGGGAGGCAGACACTGTCTCTACATTTAAGAGTAGGCTTAAAACTTTCCTCTTTGATAAAGCTTATAGTTAGGGCTGGCTCAGGCTTGTCCTGGAGCAGCCCCTAGTTATGCTGCTATAGGATTAGACTGTCGGGGGACCTCCAAAGATACACCGAGCTCCTCTGTCTTTCTGTCCCTCTCTATCTGCACGCTTTCATGTCCTACCACGGCGTGTTACTAACTTAGCTCCTTCCCTGGAGTCTCTGTGCTTTGTCGTCTTGCAGGTTACACAGTGGCTGAATCTGGATTGTGGATTGCAGCTGCGTCTCCTGCCTTGGCCCTGCCTGACATCCACTGCAACTGCTACTGCTATTATTACATCCACTGTCACTGTTACTGTGATTGCATGTCTGTCTCTCTGTCTCTCTCTCTCTCTCTCTCTCCCTCTCTCTCTCTCTGACTGCATTTCTGTCTGTCTGTCTGTCTGTCTCACTCTCCAATCCATCCAATCCATCTTTATTTATAAAGCACAGTTTAAATAAACTCAAGGTTTCCAAAGTGCTGTACATTAAAAAAAAACCAAAAAACAATAAAATAAACAATAAAATAGACATTAAAACAGAAAACATAATAAATAAAGGGTAAAAAAGCTGTGCACATAAAATAAACAATCTAGGTGGTGTTAAAAGCCAAGGAAAAGAGGTGCGTTTTAAGAAGAGATTTAAAAGTGGCCACGGAAGAGGACTGCCTGATGTGCAGCGGCAGTTCATTCCAAAGCTTAGGGGCGGCAGTAGCAAACGCTCGGTCCCCTCTGAGCTTCCACCTTGTTTTGGGAACCGTCAGGAGCAGCTGGTCAGCTGACCTGAGGGATCGAGTAGGTGCGTAAGGGTGCAGAAGCTCAGAGAGGTACACTGGGGCAAGGCCATTTTGGGCTTTAAGAGCAAATAAAAGAATTTTAAAATGAATTCTAAAATGGACGGGTAGCCAGTGAAGTGAAGCTAAAATCGGTGTAATGTGCTCAGACTTTCGAGTGCCAGTTAAGAGACGTGCAGCTGCATTCTGCACTAGCTGCAGACGTGCAATGGAGGACCCGCTGACCCGCATTGCAGTAATCAAGCCGAGTGGTTACAAAGGCATGTATTACTGTTTCAAAGTGCTGTCTGTGCAGAAAGGGTTTAATTTTAGCAAGTTGTCTTAGCTGGAAGAAGCTGGTTTTTACCACAGCTTTAATCTGGCTGTCAAACTTTAGTTCCGCGTCCACTTTTACCCCCAGATTATTAACAGTGGGTTTGGCAAACTGCGCCAGGGAACCCAGGTCGACTGGGGAGGTCACGGAAGTGCCACCAAATCACTTCCGTCTTGTTCTCATTAAAATTTAAAAAGTTTCGAGCCATCCAAGCTTTGACGTCATCCAGACAATTTAGAAGTGGCTTAAGTGCAGAAGAGTCAGCCTTTTTAAGGGGGACATAAATCTGGCTGTCATCCGCATAACAATGAAATAAAATGCCGTGCTTCCTGAGAATGGACCCAAGTGGAAGAAGGTATAAAGAAAATAAAAGTGGGCCCAACACTGAGCCTTGTGGAACCCCGCAAGAGAGAGGAGCAGTGGAGGACACCGAGTCACCAAGGCCGACACAGAATGACAGGTGTGATAGGTAGGACCTGAACCAAGCCAGCGCCTGACCCCTGATGCCCACCCACTGCTCCAGGCGAGCAATTAGGATATCATGGTCCACTGTGTCGAAAGCAGCAGTTAAATCTAAAAGGACAAGAATTACCGAGTGACCAGAATCAGTAGATAAAAAGATGTCATTAAAAACCTTTAAGAGTGCTGATTCTGTGCTGTGCAATGTTTTAAAACCAGATTGGAAAATTTCAAGAATGTTGTGGTCATTAAAAAAGTCAAAAAGCTGAGAATAGACAATCTTCTCTAAGATCTTTGATACGAAAGGCAGTTTGGAAATGGGCCTAAAGTTAGCCATAACAGTGGGATCCAGTCCAGGTTTTTTAATCAGTGGCTGCACAACTGCATGTTTAAACTGAACAGGAACCACCCCTGATGACAGACTGCTGTTAATAATACTGAGTAAGTAAGGCCCGAGAGTGGGGAAAACCTCTTTAAAAAGTTGAGGAGGAACAGGATCATTGGGCGAACCAGATGGTTTTAAACCCCCCACAATCTCTTGCACAAACGCCAGGGTCACAGGCTCAAATGAGTCAAAGACAGCAGAACAGGGGAGAAACATTGAGGGGTCAGAGGCTGAAGGTGAAATAAGTGCTCTGGTAGAAGAAACTTTATCAATAAAAAATCGCAGAAAGTTTTCACACACAGGGGGAAAACACACAGACACATACACAGACACACCCACAGACACAGACACACACACACACACACACATACACACACACACACACACACACACACACACACACACACACACACACACACACACAAATACTCACAGAAATATTTAACCCTAACTTTTAAGATTTATGTAAAATAATTAGATGACAAAGTTCCATTATTTTTTTTTTAACATAAACCTATCTAATAAACTTTACATGATGCATATGCACCAGTGTAATAAAGCCTATTCATTTGAAATGCAAATTCACCAGGTTAATGTATTCAGTATTAATATAATTTATTGAATTCAAATGCATATTAATGAGATTATGTATTCAGAATATATTAAGTCTATTTGTTTGAATTGCATAATAATTAAGCTACCTATTCAAGATGAATAATGTGTATTTGTTTGAAATACATAATAATTAAGCTTAAATTGAATCAAAATGCATTAAATTTCAATATTTTTATGATTAATATTCTTTTTTTTCTATTTTCCATTCAACAACATCTCAATGATGCATACAATCAAAAAACCTTCATGATTCAACAAATTTATTGACATGATAGATGATGATATGTTTTCTAACTTAAATAGAACAGAGGCAGGTTAGGAAGGTTAAACAAAGTCTTAACTCATCACCTGACAGGAAAGGGTTTTCCTTGAAGTATACACCATCTCTTATGGAGCGATACTGCTGGTTTTCAAGCGGGTCAGTGTTACTGCCCTGTGTTCTGTGGCTGTCAATAACTCTACTCAACACTTCTGTAGAATCAAGTATCTGCTGCAACGATCGCAGTAATGGGATAAACTGAAAGGAACTGCTCTTTTTTTAACCAAGAAGGAACTCTACTGGCTCAACAACATTTAACACTTTTTTTAAAGTATCCTTTGTGACATGAGAACACAGAAAGCTAGAAACGGCATGTGTTCAGTCAACTGTGTGTTCAATATGTGTGAATCTTCCAGGTCATGAACGTACAAGAACACTATATACACATGGTTATCGGCATGTATGGCCAGTCTCTTCCTCAACTTCCTCCTTCCATCCCCACACCACCCCAAAAAAGAGTCAAATGAGATATTTGAGTGCTCAAATTCTTGTTTGTTTCAGTGCTCGTACTTTGTTGGAAAGTTTGGTCGATTCCAGGTCCATCAGGATCTTCTGGTATGCTTCGAATGTATTCTTCAAGATTTTAGGATAGCTTAAATTAAGTGCATAGATCAACCCATAAAGCATCATGCATGCATGGACACTCTGGAGGTTGTGAAGAACTTCGACGCCTTCCAGGGCCACACCAACATCTGCAAAGCGTCCACCAGGATCATCACCATCACCTCGAACAGTGTAGATTGCCATGGTCGCCCCTGTGACGTCTGCCTTGGCCTCATTGCATTCAATGTCCTGGAAGATGGAAAGAACAGAGAACAATGAGCTGTGTCACCCTATCCTTGACCTTTGACCACCAAAATCCAAGCAGCTCATCATTGAGGTAAAGAGTATGTTCATTTGAAGAAATTCCCTCAAGGCGCTGTAGACATAGCCTTCATGAGAATGAAATGGACACACAGACCTCTTTGACCCCCTAAAAGCCTGAAAAAGAAAAGTCAAAAAGTTACATTATGTATAAATGGAGTCAGTACATTCAATAATCATCAACAATTTAAATACGATAAAAAGTAGTGTTTGAGCACAACGTTGTTCCAGAGGTAAATTCCACTTTAAAGATCTGACAATTAAAGCTACGCTGTGTTAGTAGAACCAGACCAACTGCTAATTGAGCAAGGAGGAGCTCCGGAGCCCCAAGAGACACATTTTGACATAGGACACAGCATGCAAGCATGACTCGCTGGACCCCAGATGTGTTATCAAACTACTTTCTGAGGGAGCTGAAATTAAGCAGGATGCATTAAGTGTGAGAGCGAATTTGCCCACATCATGACAGCATTTTATCATGTTGTTAGTCATAATGAGGGTTGCGTTAAAGAATCTCGATACCATTCTTTACCGTGTTTGTGGGTCCTTGTAACGTCATCAAACACAGTAAAAAAAACGGCATGTCGTGTCTCATTGCTTAAAAGTAATACTCTTAATCCTCTGATTTTGTGAATTTTTAATGGTGCCCATGAAACATAATATAGTAACTTACATGTTCATAGGTTAGTCGTCCTCTGAGGGTAAGGTTCCGTGCTTCTAGAAGACGCAATGATTTCCAGAGAGACAGCAGAGACTGAACTTTATCCAATGAAACCTTTGACCTGCCACAATAAAAATGGAGTCAACAGAACATCCCAACTTAAATGTAAAAAAAGAAAAAATACAACACCAGGAACCCATTTTATTCAGAGATCCGTGAAGTAAATGAAAACCTTCTCAAAAATAGCCAATATCTGAAAGAGCCAAATAACAAACTGTTGATACAAGGTAGAGGAGAAAGGACAGTAGGAAAGAGGCAAACCTCTTTTGTCCACCACCCGCTCCCTCACTCCTACCCTCCGCCATCTCTCCTCACCTCCTCTCTCCTAATCTCCTTTCATTTGGTAAGTTTTACTTGTCCCTCCTATCCAACCCTCTATCGCACTGTACTCCCTCTCTCCTTACCTCCTTCTGTTTCCTGCTAGGAATTAGAACAAACTAACTTTCCCTATCCTGACCTTCTCTCCCCTAACCCCTCAACCCTTGGAATATTCCTCTTCTACTAAATAGAATCAGTCCCAACAGCCAAAACAAAAGAAAGTGTCCTTACAACTACACTGTTTTATGACTTACCTCTTGCCATTGCCATTACCTCTTGCTTTGGCTTTACCGAATACCTCAAATCCTCAGCTGCCTTTTGTCAGAGAAAAACAATAATTATCCCATTATTTCTCTCCATGGATATCAGCCCTTAATACACTACAAGGTATGGTAAAGGAGGAAGACAGGAATGGCATTATCTTTGTAAACTACATTGTAGAAAAAAAAGAGAATTAACACATTTAGCATTTAGAGAGGGAGAAGGCGGGGGCGGGGGGTCTAGGGAAAGAGAGAAAAACCAGGACTGAGAGACAGAGAGTGAACGTAGGTGGAGATAGACAGAGAAAGATGGATGGAGAGAGAGAGGAGATGGCCAGACACAAAAAGAGGGAGGGAGACAGACAAAGTGTGATAGGGATAGAGAGAGAGCAGTTGATCAGTCTTGCGTTGGTTAGATATCCAGTCATGTCCACTCACTTCCAATAACTTCAAGGAAGACAAGAAGGCTTCTTTCTGTCTGATGTTCTCAAGGCGTTGGAGTTCATAAGCAGACAGTCCACAACATCCACAACATCCATTGGTCAGTGTCAGAGGCACACTAACACGCATGTGCTGAGGCCAGCCAAGCCACTGACATTTCCCTCCTTGACCATCCTGAACTCACCTGGTTTCACCCCACTCAGTTAAAGCTCACACAGGTCTGAGCCTGTTCACCACACAGTATTTTTGAAGTGCCTATCCTTTTCCGAACCATTAACAAAGGAGCTCTCCCATATGGCTGAGTCAAACAAACCATATGCATATTCGGTTAGACCAAAAAATACTTACATTATCCATCTCTGCCATCACATCTCTGATCTTTTTTCCTGCGGCCATACCCTTGGGTATGGAAAACCCTGATCAGGTCGTCAGTCAGGTGATCCAGTTCTCCAAGGAATTTGGAGGTCAGAGGTACAGTCGTCAGTCGCATAAACTCCAAGTTTACAGGGGTAAACAGGGGTGGCTGTAGCTCAGTTGGTAGGGGGTCATTAATAGGCCGAAGGTCAGTGGTTTGATTCCGGGCTCTGACTGTCCACATGTCAAGGTGTCATTGAGCAAGGCTAGCACATAGCACGGCAGCTGGCTGCTGCCATTAAATTGTGAATGTGTGACCTGGGTGAATGAGAGGAAGCCATTGTAGTGCTTAGGGTTGGGTCCAGAAAAACGCTATTTAAGTGCACATTGAATACATGAGTTACTACACTTCAGATTCACACTTACCTCACTGACATCAAAGAGTGCTGGCCATTTGTTTAGGAACTCTGGAATCTTTGGCTCCTGGAGAATCTCCTGTCTCCTGAGCGAGAAGGTACGGTGCATCTTCTCCTTGATCATGACCTCATTCCCTTTCTTCTTTTTTTACCTGAAATCGAATGAAACTTCATTGTTAAATTTGGTAAGAAACTCTCTGCACTGTTTCTCAGTACAATTGAGAAACAGATAAAAGAAAGGGAAACACTAAGCTAGATGCTAGACAATATGATTAGGGAGTAAAAAATATTTATATTAACTGAGTGCAATAGATAAAGAAAAATTAACTGTGCAAAGTAACCAGAAAACAGTTGAAGTGTCATGGATAGGTAAGATACAATGTATTGCACATTATACCCCTGTCAGTAGAGCCACCCTTTCCACCTCTAAACTGTCTCTTGTTTCATCTCCCTTCCTGGGCTTCTTGATGTTGGCTGCTGGAGTCTGCTGGCCTCTTTGCTTATTTTTCAGGGAGTTGATGGCAACCTTGGGTTGTCCAGCTCAGCTGAGAAGAATATTTATGTTTTTTCAGCACCTTTCACTGACCAGGATCGCAAATTGCTTCACAATTTAAACACAATGGGCTCTATTTTGGTTTTGTCCTAAGCGCCATCTCTTTAATACATTTATGTATTAAATTTTTTTTAATCACATTTATGTAACAAAAGAGAACCCATTAAATAAAACACAAACCTCAGCTTGGTGCGGAAGTTCATTATTTTTATTTTCAGGTAATGCTTCCAGCCACAGTATCCGGTTTGTGTTGCTTTTTCAAGTAAACATGGACATGACTGTGTCAGAGCCTTTGCCACTTCTTCTAACTGCTCATCCCTCGGGTAAGCTGTGTACTTTATTATTTCCTCAGCAAGGCCTTCAAGAATATCTGATCGTACTTTTGGCGTAGGAGACTGGAAATTTCTGTGTGCCTTGAACTCATCATTTCCTGTCTGGAGCATAATCTCGGCACAGGATGAGAAGCGCAGCACGACAAAGGGTTTCGGCCAAGAGCAGGACCGGGTCTCTGGTGATGACAAGATGATGGTATCATTGCTGGTGTAGGAGTCTGAATCACTTGGTTCTTGTGATGTAAAGCTGGCATTGGAAGGAGTACTTAGGATTGCGGAGCAGGCATCTTCTGTGAGTGAAGCGGACCAGGGGTCTCATTTATAAAACATTGCGTGGAATCCATACTAAAAGTGTGCGTACGCCCAAAAGCTGGAAATGGCGTACGCCAAAAAAATATTCGGATTTATAAAACCGTGCGTACTCACACCTGCACGCAATTTTCCCTTTATAAATCACACTCCACCTGGAAGATTGCACAGGTGGATTCACCTCACATCCTGCCCCCGTCAGACCCACATTTTACCATGAATGATCAATGCAAAGTACCTCATGAATGTCTTTGCATATAAATATGCCTGCTGATCAATGGCATTTTACGTTCGATCATGGTAGAAAAAAGAAAAAGAACGGAGGGTGAAATCAAGGTGCTTGTGGGTGAGGTGGAGGCCAGAAAAGATATTTTGTTTGGTGGTCACAGTAGTGGCGTCACGAATAAAATAAAAAGAAATGAGTGGCAGCGCGTCGTCACCGCAGTGAACAGTTACAGTGCCACAGAGCGTTCTGTGGCAGAAATTAAAAAGAAGTGGTCGGATTTGAAGGTGGAGGCCAAGAAGAAAGTGGCATGGCACCGTCGAAGCGCATCTGCTACTGGTGGGGGCAAGGACCCGAGCCCACACCGCTGGACACCAAGATAGCCTCGATCCTTGGTACGGCCAGCGTGTATGGCATAGTGTCAGAGAAGGAAGGAGACACCGATTTGGCAGAGACCACAGAGGAGACTGGTAAAGTACAGTTTTATCTGTTTATTAAAGTAAATATTTTAAGACTTGTGAAAAGGTAGTTGACTTCTTTGTGTCCCCAGTCATTGTGGAGTTGGAAGCGGTGGGTGACGAGGAGGTTCCGGGCACAGCGTGTCCTGGCACCGTGGCTGAAGGCCTGGCTGTCCCCAGCACCAGTGCGTCCCGACCGCATGGTGCACCTAGAAGTGGTCGGATCCTGACAGAAAAACACAAAGGGACACCATCAGTGCCATTAATGAAGTCCATGACGAGCTCCAGCAAATAAGCACAGTGATGGGCAACATGTGTGAGGTCATGTCTGACATTGCCAGCACCATTAAAGATCTTGTTAAAAAATTAATCATACTTGCGGTCTTCTTTAAAACGCCGCATGACACCTTCACGGAGCCTTGCTCCCTGCTGAAATGTCGGGGGAGGTGGTTGTGGATCCGGGTCCTCGTGGTGTGGGGGAGGGAGGCCATGCGGGAGGGGAACAGCATTCCCCAGTGCCACATTGTGCAGAACTCCACAAGCCATTATTATTTTACACACCTTTGTAGGGTAATAAAGCAGTATGCCCCCCGAGGCATCCAAACACCTCCACCGAGCTTTGAGGAGACCGATGGCTCTCTCCACGACGCAGTGTGCGCGAGAGTGTGCCACATTGAAGCACACCTCCTCTGCGCTCTGCGGGTTGGTGAAGGGGGTGAGGAGCCAGCACTTTAGGGGGTAGCCACTGTCACCTGCAACGTATAACAGAAGAGTAATTATACATCAGGCTTTAATGGGTAGAATCTATACAATGGTGTTTATCCTTACCCAGGAGCCAGCCATCACGCGCAGCGCCTGCCTGCAGCCTGCTCCCTACACTACTGTGCGTCAGGATGAATGAGTCATGTGTCGAACCAGGCCACCGTGCCACTACATTCGTCAAGATCATGTCCGAGGTACAAATAATTTGTACATTGAGTGAATGCACATTTTTTCGGTTCACATAAGCAAATTCATTTTCACTCGGAGCCCTTATAGCAATGTGAGTACAGTCAATTGCGCCAATTACGTTTGGGAAACCGCACATTGCTGCAAATTGCCTTTTAATGTCGGCCTGTTCACCCACAGTGTAAAGAAACCTGATGTATCGACTGGTCATTTTTATAATGCCATCCAAAACGGCTGGCATTATGGCGCTGAGGGATGGCTGCGATATCCCACAGTTAAGGACATAATTTAACTGAATTATATCATACCCAAAAGGGGCTTTAGACAGACAATGTAACATTATATAATATTAATCATATCAAACACTTGTCGGCTAATTCCCGCTGAAAGGAGCCAGTCGCCAGGAACCCCAGAGTGGTCAGCACCTGGATATGCACCGGGATGGCGTGGTTCCAGCGGGTGGGTCTATCTAACACTGGGACCAGTTCAGCACATAGATCCAAGAGCACCGCTCTAGGGAATCTAAATCGGCTTATTAGCCAGTCATCATCACGGGCCAGGAAATCTCCGTGGTCCCTAAAACTTCTCTCCATCCTGATCCTACCATTTGCGTGATCTTCCAGCAGTGCCAGCGCATCCATTGTGCAGCATTACGCACGAGTGTCACCGCACTATTTATATGCTTACTCAGCAAATTGAATGATTGTTACACACCTTGTCACAATTACTACTAATCAATCAGTGCCATCCACCGTTCTGTATCATTTGAAGATGGAAGTATGATATATGAACCTTGTGCATAGAGTAGTAGGCCTAACGGTTCAGTAAAGGAACACATGTATAACACTGCAGACTTGGGTGTTTATGATTACGCGGGTCTATAAGTCTGATATGTGATGACATTAAATGTATGAGATCAGTCTGGCTTCAATTCACCACCTCACCATCTGCACCGCCAGTTCCCCCGGTCTCCAAAATGTTCGTAAGCAAGCATCAAAGTTGGCGCACCGGTACGCACATTCTCATGCTAAGTTTATTTTTATAAATCACAACCTTTGCGTAGGAAGTTGCGTACGCAACTTTTATGCCCCGTTTTGTGCGTAAGCAAGTTTTATAAATGAGACCCCAGGACAAACTCACGCTAAGTTTATTTTTATAAATCACAACCTTTGCGTAGGAAGTTGCATACGCAACTTTATGCCCCCTTTTGTGCTTAAGCAAGTTTTATAAATGAGACCCCAGGTTGTCTCACAAAGTATGTACACCACTTTCAAAGTACCTTTATCTTCAAGTTCTGATGTTGACAAGAGATTCATGAACTGATCATCCATGTCTTTGTCTTTGTACTGAAGTCTGAACTGCTCAGTGACTTTAAAGAAAGTCTTGATTTTAACAGCCAAGTCCTCCACAGTTCTTGGTATTCCGGATTCAATGGTGAGTTTTCATGTATCGTCTTCACCTCCAAAAAGGACTCTGAAGGTTACTCATCCTGCCATCCTGCTTAGCTAATCTAAGGTGGAGACACAAACACAGAGTAGACAGGTATTAGTCTTGTTATTCAAATACTCAATCACTCAGGCAGAATACATGGCCAGGACACGGTCATTGCCTAAATCTGATGAGGCTGGGAGAGTGAGGACTTAAGTAAAGAGCAGAAGCTAAGAGAGGTTAGTAGAGTGCAAGCATGTGTACAGAGAGGTACCCATAAAACTTATGTGGTAGACAAAAACTAAATTTATTACTTAAGAATTTTACATGACACTGTAACTTCTGAAATCCAAACCTCTGATGACGATGTATCTCTTCAGGGTCACCACACGTCTGGATCCAACTGTGTAGGCTACAAGTGGATAGCAATCTGTCGGCTCCTCAAGCTGAACAAGGGCAACCTCTCTACCTGGTGACAAAGTCAACTGAAAGGCTCTAAAATGGTCCTAATACCAAGCAAAATATAAACGAACTATGAAGGTCAACTCATCTTCCACTATACATATTTGTAGGATCTCTGCAAATTCAGGCATTCCAGCAGTTGAGCCACATGCCAAAATCATCCCATTTCTGTAGTTGATCCCTCTAGTGGTGACATTCTTTTACTTGACTAATGTCTGAATTCCTCTGTCTGAGAGCCAATACAACCTCCTCATTCAGAACATCAAACGGCACTATGGAGACATTTGTAACTTGCACATTTGATGCAATGAGACTGGATGAATGCAAGTCATAACTGATCAAATGCTGGTGTTTGTTTGCCAAAGTGAGTGCAGCATTCTTAAAATTATTTGTGTGTTGAGCAACTTGTTTAAAGAAGCTGTGTTTTGCTTCAAACCTTTTCGTCCATACACCCACAAGAGGCCCAAAGCACCTGATCAAGTGTGGATAGTGCTCGAGATAGTGCTGTTTAGGTTTCAGCGTCTCACCTGGGATAAGCTCAAGTAATCTGTGTCTGTGCTCAGACACTTTGACATCAAGGTAGGCAATTGTCTCGTGGGTGTGAACAGGTGCCACAACTAACTCTACGATTTCTTACGATTTAACTTGCCAAGCCAGCTCACCCTCTGGTATAAGGTCTCCTATGAGAAATGGAAGGAAACTTATTGAGCACCAATTCTCATGGGCGTTGCCACCTATTGTCTTCCTACTGGAATAGCTGTGTGGTATGATGTGAGGCTGATTTTTTTTGTCACTCCACTTGAAAGGAATTTTGAGTATACGCGTATTAAGAGAATCAAGACTAAAATACTTCTTGGAGATCAGAATGCTCAAACACTGTGCTCATTCATATGGGACAATACCCTCAAACAAATCGTGCACTATATCCTGGAGGTAGCCTGTGCTGACGTGAAAATGTTGAAGATGTTCAGTTAAAGGGCAAGCTCTCTTCACTCCACAGCAACTCGTTTCAGTATCCTGTGCAATCTTCAGATGTACGTCATGTATTTCTTTGGTTCGTATAGAAAAAGCACCTGAATGAACATCCTTTCACTGTATCTCTACTTTCTGGGCAGTACAAAATCGACAAATATATGGCCCAGAAAAGCTCTCTATAAAACCAGGGCCCATCATCAGTAGGAGCAGACAGAACAGTAACCTTAACTACACCTGCCTTAAAATCTGATTAGGGGATTATGTTTCTGATTTTTATGTGACTTAAAAGTACCATATATTTTTGTCTGAAATGCACATCCCCCCAAAAAGTTACATTTTCATACTGTCTGAGATGTTGATGGCTAAAGTAATCCTTCTCAGTTGAAAGTTCTTCACACCCACGTCTGACATGTGAACGTAGTTGACTGAGCACCTGCTGTTTCTAACTTTCTGTGTGTTATGCGCTCCTCAGCCTGCTGGTGGTGGGCTGTAAGGTGACCAACCTTTTTCTTTTGCTCTGCCCCTTTTAAGGTGGAGACGGAGGGTTCCTGATTGGGGGCAGGTCTTAAAAGGCGCTGCGGGACATGTCTCACTCTCTCTCCTTCCTGGGAAGCAGCAGGAGCTGCAGCAGACTTCAGTTGTGTTGCTATGTTGTGTTCAGTTTGTTTTTCTCTGATGGGTCCAGTAGTCCTGTTTTTGCGGCTTTATTTCCTTTGAGGGTTTAGTTGTTATGTTTGTAGGGTAGAGGAAGGATCCCGGATCCGACGGCCCTATGTGGGTTGGTCTGGAGCTCCTTCCTTCCCTTTTGTTTTGTTTGGCTGGCCCATCAGTTCTTTTGTTTGGTTGAGGTTGATGTTTTTTTTGGTGGACTGGTTTATTTGTATTAATAAACTTATTTTTGGCTGCTGCTAAAAAAAAACCTCCTCATTTTTATTATGTTAGACCTCCTTGGGTGAGCCTTTTTAGGGGGTCGTAACACTGTGTGTTTAATATATGTGACTCAAAAGGTTCTTCCAGGTGCTGAATGTGCAAGGACACTCTACATATACACATGGATATCGGCATGTACGGCCATGGTGAAAATGTCTCAGCCTCAAATGTTTTATCAACTCATACCTGGAAGATAGTAAACTGTGACAAACAGGTCTGTCCCCAACTTTTGCCATGGTCTTTCAGGGCACTCTGATGTGGCTCTTTGGGATTGTGCCACTCCTGCATGCATGTCCTGCAGTTGAGCACCATTTCGTTCACTTGCTGGCTGAGTCCCGGCCACCACACAGACTGACGTGCACATGCTTTGCACTTCACTACACCAAGGTGTCCTTCATGTAGTTTAGCGAGAACATCATTCCATATTGCTGAAGGTATTACGAGCCGTGTGTCTTTCAGCAGTAAGCCGTCTTTCACTGTGAGTGTAGCTCGCTCTGGCCAGTAGTTTCTCAGCACTGGTTCCTGTTTTGCATGCACTGGCCATCCTTCTGTGCACAGTGTCATGATACATGAGCAGACACTGTTGGCTTTCAGCTGCTCTTTCAGATTTTCCATGTATGATGAGCTGACAGGTAGACTTTCAATGACACAGTCCATGTAAATGTTGGTGCTCTCCATCAGCTCCTGCTCATCAGTGGACATGCATGATTTCACAGGTGAGTGTGACAGTGTGTCCACTGTCCATAGTGACTTTCCTGGTACATGCTTGATGGAGTATGAGTAGCGCATCAGCCTCATCCTGAAGCGTTGTATTCTTGGTGGCAAAAGATCAAATGCTTGAGCTCCAAGCAGGCTGACGGGTTTATGGTCGGTCTCCAGGCAAAAATGCTTTCCTATGAGGAATTCCCAGAACCTTTCGCAGGCCCATGTGAGGCCCAGGGCTTCCTTCTTTACCTGTGCATATCGTTGCTCGGTTGGAGTGAGCGACTGAAAAGCATAAGCCACAGGCTTCCATTCTTCCTCCCACCTCTGGAGAAGAACGTCCCCCAAGCCATATGATGATGCATCAGCAGATACTTTGGTGTGTCTGCCTGAGTCGTACATGGCGAGCACTGGAGGAGAGGATAGAGCTGTCTTTAGCACTGCAAACGCTGCTGCCTGGTCCACATCCCAGACCCAGCAGTTTTTCTTTGAGAGAAGGTCACAGAGCGGTTTATCTTTTTCCGCTAGCTGGGGAATAAACTTTCCCATCTGGTTGACCATACCGAGAAAAGTCCTTAATTCACTCACATTTGTGGTCTCTGTCATGTCTGTTATGGCCTCTGTCTTTCTTGGGTCAGTGCGGATGCCTGCAGTTGTGATGATATGACCCAGGAAGGCTACCTCACTCTTAGAGAGTTCACACTTGTCCACATTCCGTGTGATGCCTGCTTTTTCCAGTCTTTGTAGCACGGCATGAAGTCGAGCGTCAGCAGGATGGCTAGCTCCAGTGTCACTCATTTGACTTGCTCACCAAAACTCCTCTTTTTCCTTCCAGATGGACCTTTTCCCGTTCGGGTTACAGTTTCATGGCACTTCTGACACCATGTCATGTTCTTAAAGCAGTATTAAAAAAGTAATAAGCTCGTCAGACCAACTGTGCAGTACACAACTGTTTTTTATTTTTTCCTTGCTCGGCAATCACCCTAGACAATACAATACAGCCTGACACCACAGCGCCGCCACATGGTAACATGACTCAAGAACTCCCATAGCAATAAACCATACAATGAATCAACACACAAAAATACCACAGAATATATACATAAATGTGAGGTAAATTTAACCCAATTTATTTAAGTATTTCATAGATTTTTATTTTAATTATTTTCTACTCAATATATGGAATTAAATCTACCCCCCCCCCCCAAAAAAAGTCAATGCAAATTATTAATTAATCAAGCCCAAAAGACACACTTCCATTCAAGCACTAAAAATCCGATTAGTCAGCTGATGGTGAAGCTAACCAACCAGACCCCCATCAGCACTGATTCAACACAACACAACAGAATTAAACAAATTATGGCTCATGTAAAAGATCTATATTTAGAACATTGGAGAAATGAAACAAAAACCCAAAGCAGACTAAATTGTTATCTAACTCTAAACAGAGAATATAAACTGGCTGAATATCTCCAGTCTGTCAGAGATACAAAGCAGAGACAGATCCTGACCAGATACAGGCTCAGTGACCACCAGCAGGCAGTTGAAACAGGAAGACACAGACAGAAACGGCTGCCCAGAGACAAATGTATATGTGGTCACTGCCCGACAGGGGAGGTGGAGACAGAGATGCACTTCTTCCTCCACTGCAACAAGTTCTCTGCAGTAAGAGACTTCCATTACGGGGAAATAGCCAAGGAAATCCCAGATTTCCTCACTGCATGAAAAGTAACATTTCCGTCAATTATTGTCACTGTAAATTGCCGTGGAAGTTCTCTCTCAGCCCCTGTGACCATGAGGTGTTAAAATGCAAATGTAAATTCTGCAAGCTATACAAGTGCAAATTGGGATTGTGTGTGTGTGTGTGTGTGTGTGTGTGTGTGTGTGTGTGTCTGTGTGTCTGTGTGTGTTCTGTGCCTACAGAATACAAAGATTTTTTTTTTTCATGAGGATTTAAAAGTGTGTTTAAATAATTTTATAGGTTACATACAGGATAAGTGTCCTGACTCTCAAAAGCCTTTAATTTTCCACTTAAATTGCTAAATCAAATTGTGAAAATTAAAGCATCTACAGTTATTGGACACTGATCACAATTTTACACATTTTGCCACCACAACACCAGATGAACAATGCTTGCGTGATTAGCTTGCAAAATTCCAGCAGGGTCAGTCCACTGATGATTCTTTAAGTAGGAATAAAAAGGGAACACACCAAAGTAACTTTTCTTCTTTTTTTTTTTTTGATGATGTCAGTTTAAAGAAGTTTACATGTTTTATAAAATATTCAGGTACAAAAATAGAAAATCAAAGTACCTAACAAAATCACAGCATGTTTTCCTCTCTACGCAACAAAAATGGTCTCGCGAGAAACCTCGCATATGATTGGACGCCTCGGCGCGTCTGTGAACACGAATCGAGTACGGCTGTGTCCCAATTCAGGGGCTGCATCCTTCGGAGGACCCTTCCACGGAGGGCGCGGCCCACGGAGGACGCGGAGGCTCCTCTGTTGGCCGCATCAACCATCGGTAAATGGGACGGTCTAGCCTTCGGAGCATTTCCCGATTGCGTCATGACGTCATAACTTCTTCCCTCCTAACCCGGGAAAAACACATGTACAGAGACAAAAATTTAACAGACAACAAACGACACAACAGAAACATAACCGACAGACGACGGAAACATAACAGACAGACGACAGACGACAATGGAGCCAGAGGTTTTTAGACACTGGCGGCTCGTATATCTCTGGCTGGGAGAGAGCCGTGGGGAGGTAACATTAACCGGCTATTTTAACCCATATTAATGTTCATACATTACCCGTTAATAAACGAAACCGTTTAGTGACAAACGCTTGCCATATAAACTACGGACTGACATATATGTCATTTAACCATGAGTCTTGATACTTCTGTATGCGGTAATTTTAATGCTATGTTTTCAAGATCTGAAAAGTGCTTGAATTGAATAGTTAAATGTGTACGAACCCTGTAAATAACCCTGACATAATTCAATAGCCTATTAAAATGTTGTGTTATTAAACATCAGAACCATATTGAGAAGCCAAAGTGTAATAGAATGAGAAATGAAGCATTATTGGTCTAAGCTTTAACATTCACTAGAGTTGTCGTATCAACTAAAATTCAGTTGTGCTTGTTTAATCCTCCTGTTCTTACCCTCCCTTCTCCATCCAGGCAAGGGCGATGTACTGCTGCATAAACATCAGTGCTCCTGAGCTGCTATTATTTTTCAACGATCATGACACCAGACGAGAATTTAGGCTGAGCAGAGATTCCCTGGTGGTGCTGCTGGAGCTTCTCCACCAGGAAAGGCGACACGGATGCCACAAGAGACAGACCTTGGTCTGTCTCTTCTGGCTGGCGAGTGGGACATCCTCCAGTTGTGGTGGCAAGGGTGTTTGGGATGCCTCGCTCCACTGTTCACCGCATCATCCATCGAGTTACTGAGGAGGTGGTGGCCATTCGCCACAGGGTCTTCTACCTCCCCAAGACCACAGAAGACCTGGTGGCAGTAACTCATGGGTTTGCAGAGCTGGCAAGACACAGAGCTTTTCGAAAAGCTGCTGGAGCAATCGACGGCTGCCATGTGAGGATCAAGCCTCCAAGCGGTCCTGATGGTCACTGTTATCGGAACAGGAAACTGTTTGCTTCAATAATCTTGCAGCACGACCAGGGACTCCTGCTCAGCCTCAACTGTATATGTTCTCTGTAAATCTGCAAATCTCTGTAAATAGTCATTTCTGCTGATCTTTTGTAAATAGTTATACATTTTAAGAATGGCCACTTGTAAATAGAAATATTCATATTGTATCTTTGTAAATATCTGTAAATATCACAGAAAAAATAAACTAATTGTGTTGTCACAGAGGAGTAGTTCAATAGTCTACTTATATTGTAAATAAGAAATGGAATAGATAATGTAACAAGGTTATAAGATTTTAATTTAGAACACAATATTTTTAATTAATTGAAATCTAACAACACAAAACATAATCAAACATAAAAAAAAACAAAAAAACATCAGCACCTGTCAATCATTTTTTGTCAATCCCATTTTCTACAGGATTGTTCTAAACATGAGTGAAGCATGACAAAAGGTAAACACACAAGATCACATTATCACAGATATGTACAGATTCACAAACAGTGACATCAGGACAGACATAAATCCCATCCGAATCCCATTCCGAATCCCATCCCCACCCAAAAACAACATTCATTTAATGTGATCCAAAGATTATATTTGTTCCTTTATGTAACTTTCACATACAAATACAAATACAGTATGTATAGAGAACAAATGGGCATTTATGCCTCAACAGTTACCTCCATCCGAGTGTGGCCATGTTTTTGGCGCCTGTAAACAGGTGGTCGTTTTGACCACGCAATTTAATAAACTCCTCCGTCTGCTCCTTGCTCACAAAATGACATGCAAGCCATATTTTCTGTTGTGTCAACAGACAAAATTATTGTTCGATATAATAACGTCAATAACAATAATAATGGTGCTGCTGGTGCTGTTGGTCGCTATTGTTAAAAAAAAAAAAAGGTGCGTAACACATCTTGGGATATGTGAGGCCGCGAAGGATAATAGCGATGCATCCTCCAAAAACAGGGAAAAGGAGGACGCATTTATCGGCTGCATTTGGAGGACCCTTCGAATTCGGACAAATTGGGACAGCCTTCGCGCAGCCCTATGACGTAATCGGCCTTCAAACGCGTCCTCCGAAGGATGCAGCCCCTGAATTGGGACACAGCCCATGTATCAGAACAGTTACGTCTCAGGTCCTGCTAAACTTTAACTCTGTTCATACAATGGCCGGACGTCGTCTTCTGTTCCATCCCAGAAGGCACTCCTCTGCGACGAGTGGACGGCCTGGCTGCGGAGCGACCCTATCCAGAAAGTCCATTTAGAGAAGAAACTGCTGAGCGCCTTCAGTGGATTGTCTCAGCTGCTAACGCAGCTAACGCAGCTGCAGCAGCTGATGCACAATTGGCGAGGAGAATGGCCCTGATAAAAGCCAGACTGCTCGCTCTGGAGGAGCAGCCCCGACCGAACTGCAGCTGCGGAGACGAAGAGACGGGTGCATAAGTTGCAGTAAGTAACGTTAGCATTTAGTACTACATTGTGCAGTTTATAGGCCGCCAAACCTTTATTATTCTTATTGCACTACATTCCGAACGTTTGGTAGCCGTTCACGTTACATTTAACATTACAATGTATTTTGTATTTTAAAGGAAAAGGGCTGCGGTAAAGTTAGAAATATATTCACAGATTCGAACTTCAATCAATAACTCCCACGCGAAAATTTGTTACACAGCAAACGATACCTCTTTCCAACCGTGGTAACACAGACAACGAGCTACAACCTACTTTTTATCAAAATAAGCCGTCCTCTGTGCAGTATGAATTACATTGGTCTCTATGAGCAGCCGGCAGCGAGACCGGAGCGAAGGGACCGTCTACAAATGTCTATACCGATAAGAAACAATAAACGATTATTCAATAGCTTTACATCTGTTAAGTATAGTGCCACCAAAATCCCCACACACATCAATGGCCACCTCTTGTTTATACTACAATACTTAGTTTGGGAAAAGGTGCTTTTACATAATTTTGGAGAATTTTTATTGGGAATAATATTCAATAACTTCATATTAATAACATGTAGTGCCACCAAACTCCCCTCACACATCAATGGCCTCCTTCTGGTTACACCACAACACTTAGTTTGGAGAATTGTGCTTTTGCATAATTTTGGGGAATTTATATTGGGAATAATATTCAATAACTTCATGGTAATAGACTGTAATGCCACCAAAATCCTCTCACACATCAATGGCCTCCGCCTGGTTATACTACAGCACTTAGTTTGGGAAAAGGTGCTTTTACATAATTTCCGGGAATTTTTCAAGGGAACAACATTCAATAACTTCATGGTAATAGACTGTAATGCCACCAAAATCGCCTCACACATCAATGGCCTCTTCTTGGTTGTACTACAACACTTAGTTTGGAGAATTGTGCTTTTGCATAATTTTGGGGAATTTATATTGGGAATAATATTCAATAACTTCATGGTAATAGACTGTAATGCCACCAAAATCCTCTCACACATCAATGGCCTCCGCCTGGTTATACTACAGCACTTAGTTTGGGAAAAGGTGCTTTTACATAATTTCCGGGAATTTTTCAAGGGAACAACATTCAATAACTTCATGGTAATAGACTGTAATGCCACCAAAATCGCCTCACACATCAATGGCCTCTTCTTGGTTGTACTACAACACTTAGTTTGGAGAATTGTGCTTTTGCATAATTTTGTGGAATTTTTCAAGGGAACAGTACTCAATCACTTCATATTAATAACATGGAGTGCCACCGAAATCCCCTCACACATCAATGACCTCCTGCTGGTTATACTACAACAAATAGTTTGGAGAAATGTGCTATTACATACTTTTTGGGAATTTTTAAAGGGAATGATATTCAATAACTTTGCTTCTGTGAAGTGTAGTGACCCCAAAATCACCCCACACATCAATGACCTCCAGCTGGTTATAGTACAACACAGAGTTTGGAGAATTGTGCTTTTGCATAATTTTGGGGAATTTTCCAAGGGAATAATATTCAATAATTTCACCTCTATGACGTGTAGTGTAACCAAAATCCTCCCACACATCAATGACCTCCTCCTGTTTATACTACAACACTTAGTTTGGGAGAAGGTGCTTTTATATAATTTTTGGGAATTTTTCAAGGGAATAATATTCAATAACTTCACTTCTATGAAGCGCAGTGCCACAAAAATCCCCCCACACATCAATGGCCTCCTCCTGGTTATACTACAATACTTAATTCAGAGAATTGTGCAGAATTTTGCATAATTTTGGGGAATTTTTATTGGGAATAATATTCAATAACTTCATGGTAATAGGGTGTAGTGCAACCAAAATCCCCTCACACATCAATGACCTCCTACTAGTTACACTACAGCACTTAGTTTGGGAAAAGGTGCTTTTGCATAATTTTGGGGAATTTTTATAGAATTGGAATAAAATTGAAATGAAGGGAACAATTGAAGGAACACTGATCAGTTTCAGACTTGTACAAAACATAGAATACAGAAAGCTTACACATACTGTACATCAAAAGAAGAGCTATCACAAGTTGCTCTGGAATTTTAATACACAAATAAATAAATATAAATTAAAAAAAATATAGGCAACACCTGTTTCAGTGTTGATATGGACACCTGAGTGATGTTTCACAGCATAGAGAATAAAATTGAAATGATGGGAACCATTGAAGGAACACTGATCAGTTTCAAAATTGCACAAAACAAAGAATACAGAAAGCTTACACATAATGTACATCAAAAGAAGAGCTATCACAAGTTGTTCTGGCATTTTAATACACAAATAAATAAATATAAATAAAAAAAATATAGGCAACACCTGTTTCAGTGTTGATATTGACACCTGATCAGTTTCAGACTAGGGCTGAACGATTTGGGAAAATAATCTAATTGCGATTTTTTTTCCCCCAATATTGCGATTGCAATTTAATATGCGATTTTTTTTATTTTATCCTCTTTTTTTCCCCCCCCAAAAAACATAATGATTGATTTAAATCTAACCAACACAATATTAGATACATTTTGTATAAAATGTTCTTTCCCATAGGCTGGGCCAATTTGTTAGAATTAAATTAAAAGATGTATGACTTGAAATAAAAGACATTTTTATTTAAGTGCTCATTACAGAATACAGATACATTTAAGTAATTTAAACAAAGTCACTGTAAGAAAAAGGTAGTGTAAAAAGTAAAAACACAAGGCACTTTTTAAACACTGTGCAAAGTTTACATTCTTATGAAAACAATAATAAATTAAAATTATATGTATCTTACATTTCACACTACAACATAGAATTTGCCCCTACTACTTTGAAAATATTTTGTAGAATCAAAGTAAATAAAGTTATAAATAAAAAAAACAGAGAAATTCACTGTTAAATTAGACAAAAAATTCAATATTATGATATAGATCAACCTCACTTATCAAAAGAACACAACAATAACACACCACACAGACTAAAGTTCACATTGCGTATGGCACTGCCATATTGTTCTAACAGTTTTGTTCTCAGTGGCTCACAGGTTTTTTGCTAAGAAAACTAGCGTATTGACTTTTGCTGGCTTCAAAGATGAGCAAGTGCAAGTCTCAATATTCCCTCCTGTGCTAAAGAGACGCTCTGAGTGAGCGCTTGTGGCAGGTACACAAAGATACTTGCGGGCCATGGTGCACAGATGTGGGTAGCTTATCTTGTGCACCCTCCACCAAGCCAAGGGATCATCTTCTCCATCAATGGCAGGAGTCATCAGGTAACTGTTTACCTCTGCCTCTGTGACATCTTCAAGTTTTACAGGCAAAGATGGAGAGGCTGCACTGGTCTTGAAAAAACTGCCAAGAGACCTCTTCACCTTTTCTTCCACGGGCTGTGCACTTTGAGGCATCTGAGCAGTTTCAGTACGGGACCTCATCTCCTATTGGATTAAAAAACAAACAGCCATTAGTTTTCCAGTTAGATTTTACAGAAAAATTGTGTTTTTGGGAAATATGTAATTATCATTTACCTGATGATATGTACGTTTTGCTGAGTCTACCATCTCTGTCTTCAGTCGGGTCTTGATAGCAGGAATGTTGTCAGTACTGATATACTGTGTTTTGAACCTAGGATCCAGGAAACAGGCAACATCCAAAAGCTCCTGGATGTTTGGGTCTCCGTATTTATTGTTGAGGTATGCTAGGACTTTGGTTTTTATTGATTTAGTCAGGTCAGTGTCCTCAGCATCTTCAGCCAGGACTGATGTGGCAAAAAGGTGGCTTGAGGTAGGAGATGCTCACATACTCCTCTCCTGAAAGAGCATCTGTAAATTCCAGTAGTGGATGCAGTGCCTTGTGAATTGACTCCAACACGTCAATATCCTGCCAGGTTGGGATGAGGGTGCGCGCATATCGTTCACCAGACAATACCTGAGAAATGGCTTTGGCCTGTTCAAGCACTCTAGCAATCATCATTTCCTTAGATCCCCATCTTGTTGGGCACTCAGTTATGAGGTTGTGCTCAGGGAGTTTGAGCTCCCTCTGTGCCTCCGTCAGTGCTGCCTTCTTCTTCCAACTGTGGGAAAAATGCCCCACCAGCTTCCTGCACATTGCTGTTGCCCTTGACACTCTGAGTGCATTTTCTGAAAGACATAAAAAGTAATGTAATACATACAATGAGTTTTGTGATACAAGGCAATCAATTACCATTACACACTCATATTCTCTGCGCGCGCGCGCGCGCACACACGCACGCACACACACACACACACACACACACACACACACACACACACACACACACACACACACACACACACACACACACACGACATGATAACTTACCAACGGCAAGATGTAATCTGTGTCCAAAACACTGGAGCCTCATCCATTCATTCAGCTGTGCAGCCAGCACCATATTTGATGCGTTGTCTGTCGTGATACAGACATGTTTTTCCTCATGGAGATCCCTGCTGGCAAGCCCCTCTCTTAGGCCGGCTGCAATATTATCCCCTGTGTGGTCGTCTGGGAAATAGTTTGCTTGTAGGCAGCGAGCTTTAAGGTTGAAGTCCTCATCAATAAAATGTACTGTGAGACTCTGGTATGGCTCAGCTGTGCGGCTTGACCACAGATCAGTTGTTGTAGCAAAAAACTCCACGGTTTTAAGCTCCGCGGCGACTTTATCTTTGCACTTTTTGTACAGCTCCGGTATGGCAGTCTGGCTAAAGTATGTGCGGGATGGTATACTGTACCGTTTATCCAGTGTATTTATCAATGCTGTGAACCCAGGCTTGGTCACCGTGCTGAGAGGCGCCATATCTTTTGCAATAAACTCCGTTATTGCCCGAGTGATTTCCCCGTGCCATTTTGAAGTGCGCTCATACGGGGTGACACTTTCAAACATTTCGGTCAGTGATCCCTGCCTTGAGGTACTTGGCTTGCCAGGCGCGCTGGTGCTCGGCGTTTTGGCCAGACAACTGTCATATATGGTTTTGTGGTATTTTTGTAAGTGCTGGAACAAGTTCGTAGTGTTACCCCATGAAGTAGCAACGGTAGCACGGCATGTTCTGCACAACACCTGCCGCTGCGCAACATCTTTTTTGAAACCAAAATGGTTCCACACCACCGACGTGCTGTTCCTCTTCGAGACTAAAGTCTCACGTGTGTCAGTTTCTGACTGCTCCGTTGAGCCAGAGGCCATTGCGCAACAGGCTAAAGGGCAGGATGAAAAATTGGTGCGTCCGAGAGCTCCGCTGTAGCTCGCGTCTCGTGACCAACTTTTAATCGCGCAAGTTGCGGTTAGGAAATCTCGTTTTATCATATCGCGATATTATCGCAAATGCAATTAATCGTTCAGCCCTATTTCAGACTTGTACAAAACAATACAAACAAAACAATTACAAAACAATACAGAAAGCTTACACATACTGTACATCAAAAGAAGCCCCAACACAGCACAGCACACAATACCATGGGGTATCTTTGTTTGGTAATTGTGCTGCTGTAAATCCAAGGCAGTGTGTGTGAAACCACCTGAAACAAGTTCCACACTGAATCTACACGGGGATGAAAACATAACAAATAATTAAAAAAAAGATAAGAGTTTACCTTAAGTAAACTGTAATTCATACAATATTGAAAAGTATAAGTCTACAGTGATTAATGCTAACCCTTTCACTTTTGATCATCTTTAGATTTTATTGATGTTTTAAAACAATTAAACACTGAGTCTCACCCAAACAGTATCTTCGTCAGTTTGCAGCAAATCCTCGTTTCCACAAAGGGAACAAAAATTCTCCTTTGAAACTAAAAAGAGAAATGATAATAATACAAGCATATTACATTTCACTTAAAAAGAGGCTTTAAACATATTCATTTAAAATTTTGAAAAAATACCTGATCCTTCAAGAATTTCTTCTGACATTTCTCATCTTAGATTTCGAACGGATTTCTTCAATGACTTAATATGGAATGTCTGTGGTATGTTCGGAAATACCATCATCGTCATCTTGGCCATCTGTTTCAGATGGCAACAAAATCAAATCTACTGTTATACTGTGATCTTACATAGTACAACACCATGTTGTTTCTTCTGTCATAAAGACCACATTTGTCTTTGAATCACCTGCATCACAAACAAACCACAACTACTGTCATCGTTTTGGAAGGTGTGCGTTATCTTGCCAGGCTGCCACTTGATGTTAACCCAGTCCTCCTTTCCAAGTCTGTTCCGTCGCGTCTTGAAATACTGTCTGCAAGACAAAAGAAAAAATTGTTGTGGTTTACATTTGAGCTTACTCTATGCCTTGACTAAATTTGTGTGTAGCTCATTTATTTGTTATGTGTTCATTTATTTCTATATACCCAAATCTGTTGCCAGCCTTTCTGGAGTCCTCGAGCTCATTTGACCCTTGCAGGGGATCAACCACAAAAATGTGGCTTGATGGGGCATGAAGATACTGTTGGAAAAACAAATAAAAAGTACTTACAGCAACTAGCTATTTTTGAATAGTGTCAGCAGCAGCAGCAGCAACAACAAGGGGGATCCTGTGGGGGTACCACAAGGATCAGTCCTTGGCCCTTCTTGCTCTACATGACCCCTCTTGGACAGTAATTGTAATTTGCCAACTGAACTCTGCCAAAACTGAAACACTGAATATTGCCCCTGACACTGCCATTCCCCTCATAAAGCAGTATTTAGGTCAATTAGCTCTCTCTGTCCAACCTAGCCTATGTAATCTAGGAGTTTTGTTTGACAAGGACATGTCCTTGGATCACCACTGTAAACAGTTGGTGAAAAACTGCTTATATCACCTGCAAAATATTGCGAAACTGAGGTCCATGATCTCAAAATCTGAAATGGACATGATAATTCATACCTTTGTTTCATCTCGTATTGATTATTGTAACACTCTTTTTATGTGCTTTAACAAAAAGGCTGTAAATCGCCTTCAGACTGTGCAAAACACAGCAGCAAGGCTCATAACTGGCTCCAAAAAAAGGGATCATATAATTTTATACTCTATACACTGGTTACCAGTTACTTTTGGGATTCATTTTAAGAATTTAGTTCTTACTTTCAGAGCCCTCAATGATTCAATTTCAATTTTATTTATTTGTATAGCGCCAAATCACAACAGAAGTTGTCTCAGGACACTTTCCATATAGAGCTGGTACAGACCAAGCTCTTTTATCTACAAAGAAACCAACAATTCCCCCATGAGCAAGCACTTGGCGTGCAGTGGCGAGGAAAAACTTCCTTTTAACGGGCAGAAACCTCGAGCAGAACCAGACTCTGGGTGGGCGGCCATCTGCCTCGACCGAGGCAGAATTATCAAGCTCTGTACAGAACCGAGTTACTGAGACCCTACTCTCCCTCACGTTCCCTAAGGTCATCAGACCAGAAACTCTTGATGATCCCCCGCACCAAATTTAAAACACGAGGTGATCGCTCCTTTCAGGCTACTGCCCCTCGCCTCTGGAACGCAATCCCAGTGACCTTACGTTGCATTGAGTCCACTGAAGTTTTTAAGAGAGAACTTAAAACTTTTTAAACAGACATTGTTAATGTCTCCGGGGCCTCTGTGAGGTTATTTGTTGTTGTGTCGTTGTTTGTCTTTATGCTGTTGTCCAATATCCTCTGTATTTTATTGCTTTTATCCACACTGTAAAGCACTTTGTGATTGTTATCTAAGAAAAGTGCTCTTTAAATAAAATTTACTTACTTAACAACATTCATAAAAATGCAGCTGTATTTATGCAAAACTTCAAAACCACAGCCGAAAGATTGTTTTTTAGTCATGAATTTAAAAGAAATATTAAAGTTTCATTTAAAGTTTCTGAACTGATGTTACAAAGCTTAAAAAGAGACATTTATGTGCACTTGTATTAAGTTAAACTACACAAATAGCTAGGTGTAAGCTTACCACAAACTTCCAGTGGATATTTCTTATGTTGACAAATCCAATGACTCCATGATAATCATCAAATGAGACCTGAAAAAATGAATCAAATGAAAAAAAAAGCTGAATTTTAAAATAATGTACAGCAGCAAAAAGGTTGTCATACACACTGTGCACATTATGCAATTTATTCCGCAGAAGCAACAAAAAGAAAGAGAAGTTGCAATTCCAAAACTTGTGGTAACAAACAAACATATTACAAGAGGGTCTGTTTGCACATATTGAACCATTCAGTCTCCTGTTGGAAGCATGCTGACAGTAATCCAGACTGCAATACAAAAGTGAAAAAAGAAAAAGAATAAAGAGTGCACTTGTACTCACCTTTTTAGTCCTTGCCTGGCCATCTGCTCTCTTGTGCCATGCAATATTGAACCCATTGTGTAGTTGTTCATTTGGTAGAGTCGGCCTGCAGTTCTTGTCGAGTTGAGGAGAGCTCCTAAGTAACATTCTATCACCTTTTAGAGACATCGTTTTTTGGGGGGGGGGGTCATACATAGATGGCAAGTAACAAAATTAAGTCATGTTAATTCATGTTGCTGTAAAACATGTTAGAGCAACACTTCTGTTCTTCTGTCTGTCATACTCCAAACCTTCTGTCCTGACAGTCTATCTTTTTTTTTTTAATTTGCAGCACAAGTCATTACAGTACTGGAAAAAAACAACAGTTGTCAGCATTTTTGTTTCATCCGATGGATCCACTTAAGTTAAGGAATCTAGTACCATGAAAGTTATAATGATCAACTTGCCTCGCCTATGATGAGTTCATCAGGCCTCAAACTCTGAAATTCCCTGTGCCGCAGGGTAAAATTCTGCTTCTGGTCAGCAGGTTTTACAACAGCAACAACAACCTCAGTTGGTTTGCATGTCAAAAGGGCGTCAACCTACAGGGATATGAAAAATAAGACTGTAATAATTTCATGCAGGATTAACAAATGCATTCTTTTTTCAGTTTTACAATACTCTGCTGAAAATTGTGTTGTTCTGATAAGCTGTCATTAAACTATCCCTAACCATTTTCTATTAATGACTATTTGTTCCAATTTTGGAATTTTATTGCGACAAATTTACACAAGCAGAACTTTATCCAGGTATGAACACACTTTCTGTGTGAATACAGCTGACTCACAGATGATTTGATTATTTCTTAATACTCCTTTAATAATGATAAATGTTATAGTGCTAAGTGGTTTAAGGCTCTTAAGATTACAATGACTTGATTTCAATCTTAAGCATACATTTTATTTCAGTGATCAGCCAAACATTACCTCTGCAGAGGGCTCAGACGCTTTACTTGAGAGGCCATCTCTACTTTTCTTCTCATCTGTGCTCTTCGGATGATCTTTTTCTGCTATTTGAGTTGACTTTATTCTCTTCAGAACTGGAACAGTCTTGGGAGCAGTGTAAAATTTGGATTTGGCAGTGTTGGGTGTTGCTCCATTTCCCTTTGCCCAACCCTCCTGAGACTGAGTGATGTCTTTTGGCTCCGAGGGTTTAAGGAGTAACTGCTCAGAAAAGTTATGAGTAGGGCTGTCAGTTTAACGCGTTAATTAGATTAATTAATTATGCTGCAAATTAACGCGCTATAAAAATTAACGCAATTAATCATGAGTGGCAAGTCAATGCGCAAGCATTTTAAATTTGGCCCTTTGAGTGACCCGTAGGCTGCAGTGGCAGGTCGCATCCTACCTGCGCCACTAGTCAAAAGCAGGGTGACAACAGACATGCATGCGACACCGGAGAGCGAGGCAAGCCTACTTGGACCTTTGAACGGCAAGTTTATTTATAAAAAGAACAAAGACGGGACTATTAACAAGAACGCAGTGATTTGTACCTTGTGTAAAAAAGAATTTTCCTATCACCGTAGCAGCTCCAGCCTGAATTATCATCATCAACATGTAGTTGCTGCTAGTGCCGCTAGTGCTACCGTGAGCTCACTCCGCCAACCCACACTTGCTGAGTTAGGAAAACGAATGAGCAAAGCCACGACAGAAAAACTGACAAACTCAATCGCAAAGTGGGTTGCTGCTGATTGCAGGCCAATTTCAATCGTGGAAGACGAGGGCCTAAAAGAGGCGTTTCAGATAGCGTCATCTGACACTAATTTCCAGCTACCGTTTTATTGCATTTTTGAATAATGCACCTGGCCTAATTGGTTTGCTGATGTGCTTGACCTTTTTTCTTTTGAATTTCATTTATGAAGCACACTTCACCAATAAAAATGTGGATATCAAATCTTCTCTTCTTGGTGTATTCAATTGATTAGTCATGCACTACAATTTTGTTATGTCCTAGAATTCAAATTCTTTATTTGGGGACCTTTAGCAGATATGAGATTAAAATGTGATTAATTAGATTAATTAATTACAAATCCTGTAATTAATTAGATTAATTTTTTTAATGGCCTGACAGCACTAGTTATGAGACGTATTGTGTTCTCTGTATCTTCCCTGTAGAGAACCATACATTTTCCTGACAAAGGTCCTGGCCTCAGTTGCCTCTGCTTTCTCAGAATTGACTGTTTTACAATTCTAAACCATCTCTCTACATTGCAGTTGGTGTCCCTTGTTTTGCCCGGGCCAAAGGTGTCATCTTCTTTGTCAGATGCATACCTTCTCAAATTCCCCAACAGCAGACCACTCCAAAGGGGAAAAATGCCAATGTAGTTTTCAAAAAGGACATCGACAATGCCAGGGCAGAAGTACGGTTTTTCCTCTTCATGTGTACCTTCAGCACCCTCTTTTTCCAAATCATTCTGCACCTCCTCCAAGACCTTCTTGAACTGATGTGTGAAAGGAGATCTGCCAATGATTGTGTGTGCATTTCTCCTTTCTTCATCATCTTCCACCTCAGCTAAGGGGCTGTCCTCTACCTTTTCAACATCTTCCATGTTGGAGAGGTTGCCTTTGTTTATTAAGTCCTGCATGGCTTTAGGTCAGGTTACTCTGGACAGTGTCGGTGTTGTGTTTGCCTGTTAATACAGTGCACAGAGAGCAGAAGATTTTGAGTGCTGCAGTCATTGATGTACTATTTTGCAGCCTGGCAAATGCAAATGTTGCAAATTCCTTCAGACCTTTGTCAGCTGTTTTTCTTCCAATTGACTGTGAGACAGCTTTGATTATGTGTGCAGAGCGTAGGTGTAGCACTGTAAACATTTTGATGTCCTTCCATGTCTTCAGTTTAGAACAAATAGCAAAAGCCTGGTCGAAGTCTGGTATTACTCTCCTTGTTGAATGCCAGAAGAACGCTTTGGAGTAGTGCCCAGCTGTAATCAGTTCAACCTGATTTACTCTTAGCTTTGTGTACTGTGACAGTTTTCGAAGGAACTGCATTAGCCAGAATGTTATTGGTGGTATAGAGTGCTCATTTGTCAGCATTTCACAGACTGGTAGGGGAGGTGCGTTCCGACCACCTCCAGGAAGGGTGAGACAGTAGTAAAGGAGTCTTTTGGTCTGACCGGGAACTTTGGATGCAACATTACATTAATTACACTACACATTATTGAAGTCACATTCCTTCATAATTGTCTGAGTCAGATACATCTCCATGAAAACATCGTCATGAATTCTTTCTCCCTTTCTAACCTCTGAACTAATAACTTTAAGAACACTTTTGTTCAAACTTCGGGTTATGTTTCCTGATAATAGTTCAGCAATGGGAGTTTTTTTAAGTTTACTATAGTAGACTTGGCTCACTCCCTTTTGCAAAGCTCTTGCAATTCTTCCTCTTCTTGTGTATGCAGCTGGTCGGAATTTTCTTTCAGTTTTTTTGTGTGATTTTTCCTCTCTGTATCACAGATATCTTGATCTGAGTTTTCCCTACTGGCTCTTTCATCCTTTTAAAGGAGTATTTTGCATTGCATGAGGGGAATGTACAAACTGCACTGATATTCAAATATGGACCATTAATTTTACAACTTTGAGGAGATTTGACATGCTGACTCTTGAAGGCCAGGGTACAACAGGGATTTTTTTTTCTGAAACTCTTGTATAACACATTGGTCCATGGTTGCCTCAGTTTTGTTCAACCCGGAAGTGGGACTATTTTTCCCCATTTTTTTCTATCCACTGTAATGTTAAACTTCTTTGATATAACTGGCAACTTCCTCCATGTTTTTTTGTTCCGTGTTTTTCCATGTTACGTTTGGCTTCTTTCTTGAACACCACCTTCTGTTGCTTGTCTTCTGCATCACTTTGTTCTGTATCTTTATCTGATACCTGTTCTTCAGTTTGTCCCACATTCTGCAGTGGTACCTCTTGCTCGTCTTCTGCATCCTTGCATTCCATGTCGTCATCTGACATCTCAGTCTTTTTTGTCTCATTTGCAGGTAGTTTGTTTGTTTCACCAGCTTCAGCCCTCTCTGACCTTTCATGTTGTGAACGGATTAAATCTCTTACTCCATTTCTATTTTTGGTCCAAATGACCCACAGCCAATGACGGTTTTTGTTGAGATCTTCACCAAATACCTTTAGGGCAAGTTCAGACCACATTGCTGAAGAATAGCTTGCATCTCTGTTTAAAATACCAACACTCCTCATTGCTTCCACGAAAGCTTCTAGTCCACCAGACATTGCCCACAAATCTTTCCTCTGAGCTCTGTTTCCTTTTTTAAATCTTCCCATTGTCTTTTACCTAGTGAAAGAGGGACAGGGAAGGCTAGAACCTTTTATGTAATAAACACAATTAGCAATAAGAAAAACGTAATTCCAATTAATGATAAATAGGTATAACATCAATACTTTTACACATTGTGAACAAGTTCAACATGTATTGTGTCTTTGGCTTTGTATGCTACAGTATTTACTTAAGATAAATACCTACAAAAGTAATACCGTTGTTTAGCACTTCAATTTCTTAACACTTCTGTAGTGACATACAAAGAAGATAGTAGGTCAAAAGGCATGTGTATTTCAAAGTCTGAACAGTTCTTAAAGAATGAAAAGGAGAGGAACAGCAACAAAAACGACAGAAAGAGAAAAAAAAAATACTTACTATTAATCGTGGAATGGAATTAATTCCAAATGAATTAAGCATCCAAAGGTTTCTTTTTCCTGTAGTGGAGTGGTTTTGCAGACTGAAACGCAACTGCACCATCACTGTAATTAAAGCTTATCCTGTTCAGCATGAGCGTTATTGAATATTATTCCCAATAAAAATTCCCAAAAATTATGCAAAAGAACATTTCTCCAAACTCAATGTTGTTGTATAACCAGCCGGCGGTCATTGATGTGTGGGGTGATTTTGGTTGCACTACACACTATTAACATTAAGTTATTGAAAATTATTCCCAATAGAAATTCCCCAGAATCAGGCAAAAGCACAATTCTCCATACTAAGTGTTGTAGGACAAGCAAGAAGAGGCCATTGATGTGTAAGGCAATTTTGGTGGTACTACACTCTATTAACATGAAGTTATTGAATATTATTCTTTGAAAAATTCCCCAAAATTATGCAAAAGCACAATTCTCTAAACTAAGTGTTGTAGTGTAACCAGAAGGAGGCCATTGATGTGTGAAGGGAGTTTGGTGGCACTACATGTTATTAATATGAAGTTATTGAATATTATTCCCTTGAAAAATTCCCCAAAATTATGTTGAACCACCGTTCCCCAAACTAAGTGTTGTAGTATAACCAGGCAGAGGTCATTGATGTATGAGGGGATTTTGGTGGCACTACACTTAACAGAAGTAAAGCTATTGAATATCATCCATCCATCCATCCATCCATCCATTTTCTCCCGCTTATCCGGGGCCAGGTCGCGGGAGGAGCAGTCTGAGCAGGGACGCCCAGACTTCCCTCTCCCCAGACACTTCCCCCAGCTCTTCCGGGGGGATCCCGAGGCGTTCCCAGGCCAGCCGAGTGACATAGTCACCCCAGCGTGTCCTGGGTCTTCCCCGGGGTCTCCTCCCGGTGGGACATGCCTGGAACACCTCCCTAGGGAGGCGTCCAGGAGGCATCCGATAAAGATGCCCGAGCCACCTCAGCTGACTCCTCTCGATGTGGAGGAGCAGCGACTCTACTCTGAGCTCCTCCCGGGTGACAGAGCTCCTCACCCTATCTCTAAGGGAGTGCCCCACCACCCTGCGGAGGAAACTCATTTCAGCCGCTTGTATCTGGGACCTCGTTCTTTTGGTCTGCCGGAGTCCAACATGCACCGGGAACAGGTCCGACTTACTGCCGGCAATGTGGACCAAGCTCCTGCTCCGGTTGTACAGGGACTGTACAGCCCTCAATAGAGGGCCTCCAACCCCATACTCCCGGAGCACCTCCCACAGAATGACGCGAGGGACACGGTCGAATGCCTTCTCCAAGTCCACAAAACACATGTGGACTGTTTGGGCAAACTCCCATGAACCCTCAAGCACCCTGTGGAGGGTATAGAGCTGGTCCAGTGTTCCACGGCCAGGACAAAAACCGCATTGTTCCTCCTGAATCCGAGGTTCGACTCTCGGCCGGATTCTCCTCTCCAGTACCCTGGAATAGACTTTCCCAGGGAGGCCAAGGAGTGTGATCCCCCGATGGTTGGACCACACCCTCCGGTCCCCCTTTTTAAAAAGAGGGACCACCACCCCAGTCTGCCAGTCCAGAGGCACTGTCCCCGTCTGCCACGCGATGTTGCAGAGGCATGTCAACCAAGACAAACCTACAACATCCAGAGACTTGAGGTACTCAGGGCGGATCTCATCCACCCCCGGTGCTTTGCCACCAAGGAGCTTGCGAACTACTTCAGTGACTTCAGCCCCGGTGATGGATGAATCGACCTCCAAGTCCCCAGTCTCTGCTTCCTCTATGGAAGACATGACAGTGGGATTGAGGAGATTCTCGAAGTATTCCTTCCACCGCCCAACAATATCCTTAGTCGAGGTCAACAGCTCCCCATCTCCAATGTAAACAGTGTTGACAGAAAGCTGCTTCCCCTTCCTGAGGCGCTGAATGGTTTGCCAGAATTTCCTCAAGGCCGACCGGTAGTCCTCCTCCATGGCCTCCCCAAACTCCTCCCAGACCCGAGTTTTTGCTTCTACAACCGCCCGAGCTGCCACGCGCTTGGCCTGCCAGTTCCCGTCAGCTGCCTTAGGAGTCCTATGAGCCAGCCCGGCCCAATAGGACTCCTTCTTCAGCTTGACGGCATCCCTAACTTCCAGTGTCCACCACCGGGTTCGGGGGTTGCCGCCACGACAGGCACTGCCGACTTTACGGCCACAGCTACAGACGGCTGCATCAACAATGGAAGTGGAGAACATGGTCCATTTGGACTCAATGTCTCCAACCTCCCTTGGAATCTGGTCGAAGCTTTCCCGGAGGTGGGAGTTGAAAACCTCCCTGACAGCGGGTTCCCGCCAGACATTCCCAACAGACCCTCACGGTACGTTTGGGTCTGCCAAGTCTGTCCCGCCTCCCCCCCTGCCAGCGAATCCAACTCACCACCAGGTGGTGATCAGTTGACAGCTCAGCCCCTCTCTTGTGACCCGAGACATACTGCCGAAGGTCAGATGATACGACTACAAAGTCTATCATTGACCTCTGGCCTAGGGTGTCCTGGTGCCACGTGAACTGATGGGCACCCTTATGCTTGAACATGGTGTTCATTATGGACAAACTGTGACTAGCACAGAAATCCAGTAACAGAACACCACTCGGGTTCAGATCGGGGAGGCCGTTCCTCCCAATCACACCCCTCCAGGTATCACTGTCGCTACCCACGTGAGCATTGAAGTCCCCCAGCAGAACAATGGAGTCCCCGGTTGGAGCACTTTCCAGTACCCCTCCCAGGGACTCCAAGAAGGCCGGGTACTCTGCACTGCTGTTTGGCCCATAGGCCGATACAACAGTGAGAGACCTATCCCCGACCCGAAGGCGCAGGGGAGCGACCCTCTCGCTCAGCGGGGAGAACTCCAACACATGCCGGCTGAGCTGGGGGGCTATAAGCAAGCCCACACCAGCTCGCCGCCTCTCACCGCAGGTAACTCCAGAGTAGAAGAGAGTCCAGCCTCTCTCAAGGAGTTGGGTTCCAGAGCCCAGACTGTGTGTGGAGGTGAGCCCGACTATCTCTAGCTGGTACCGCTCAACCTCCCGCACTAGCTCAGGCTCTTTCCCCCACAGTGAGGTGACATTCCATGTCCCCATAGCCAGAGTCGTTGTCCAGGGTTTGGGTCGTCGGGGCCCCTGCCCACGACTGCCACCCATATTGCATAGCACCGGCCCCTTCTGATCCTTCCTGTGGGTGGTGGGCCTACGGGAAGGTGGGCCCACGTCGCTCCTTCGGGCTGTGCCCGGCCAGGTCCCGTGGGCAAAGACCCGGCCACCAGGCGCTCACCGGCAAGCCCCAACCCCAGGCCTGGCTCCAGGGTGGGGCCCTGGTGACGCCAATCCGGGCGACGTACGCTTCCTTGATTTAATCTTTTTCATAAGGGGCTTTTGAACTGCTCTTAGTCTGACCCGTCACATAGAACCTGTTTGCCTTGGGAGACCATACCAGGGGCATTAAGCCCCAGACAACACAGCCTCTAGGATCATTCGGGTGCTCAAACTCCTCGATAAGGTGTCGGTTCAAGGAGGAGTGAATATCATCCATCCATCCATTTTCCATGCAGCTTATCCCTGTCGGGGTCGCGGGGGGCCGGAGCCTAACTCGGCTGTCAACGGGCGAGCGGCAGGGTACACCCTGGACTGGTCGCCAGCCGATCGCAGGGCACATACACACACTATTCACACTCACACTCACACCTAGGGGCAATTTAGAGTCACCAATCAACCTAATGAGCATGTTTTTGGTCTGTGGGAGGAAGCCGGAGTGCCTGGAGAGAACCCACGCATGCACGGGAAGAACATGCAAACTTCACACAGAAAGGCCCTACCCGGGAATCAAACCTGCAACCTTCTTGCTGTGAGGCACGCGCACTACCTGCTGTGCCACCGTGCAGCCCGGAGTGAATATCATTCCCTTAAAATATTCCCAAAAAGTATGTAATAGCACATTTCTCCAAACTATATGTTGTAGTATAACCAGCAGGAGGTCATTGATGTGTGAGGGGAATTTGGTGGCACTCCATGGTATTAATATGAAGTTATTGAGTATTATTCCCTTGAAAAATTCCTCAAAATTATGGAAAAGCACCATTCCCCAAACTAAGTGTTGTAGTATAAACAGGAGGAGGTCATTGATGTGTGGGGGGATTTTGCTGGCAATACACTCTATTAACATGAAGTTATTGAATGTTATTCCCAATAAAAATTCCAGAAAATTATGCAAAAGCACAATTCTCCCAACTAAGTGTTGTAGTATAACCAGGAGGAGCCCATTGATGTATGGTGGGATTTTGGTTGCACGGCACTTCATAGAGGTGAAGTTATTTAATATTATTCCCTTGAAAAATTCCCCAAAATTATGCAAAAGCACATTTTCCCAAACTAAGTGCTGTAGTGTAAATAGGAGGAGGCCATTGATGTGAGGGGGGATTTTAGTGGCACTACATATAATTAACTTGAAGTTATTGAATATTATTCCCAATAAAAATTCCCCAAAATTATATAAAACCATCTTTTCCCAAACTAAGTGCTGTAGTATAAACAGGAGGAGGTCATTGATGTGTGAAGGGATTTTGGTTGCACTACATGTTATTAATATGAAGTTATTGAATATTATTCCTTTGATAAATTCCCGGAAATTATGTAAAAGCACCTTTTCCTAAACTAAGTGTTGTAGTATAAACAGAAGGAGGCCATTGATGTGTGAGGAGATTTTGGTGGCACTACACCGTAAAAAATGATTAGTTGTCTCAACTTAAAAAAATGAGTGAACTATTTGCATTAATTATTTTGAGTTTCACCTACTCTTCCATTCGTGGTGTCAGCATAAAAAAATCTGTTACGCGTACTAATGCATATTTGTCCCTTCAATTATTAAGAAGTTTTCCTAACATGTAATACTATGTTTTCCCAACAAATACTATCAAGTCTTCACAACTAATGTTAAGTTTTCCCAACAAATACTATCGAGTCTTCACAACTAATGTTAAGTTTTCCCAACAAATACTATCAGCTTTAAACAACTAAAATTAAGTTTTCCCAGCAAATAGTATCAAATTTTAACAACTAATATTAAGTTTCCCCAACAAATACTATCAGGTTTAATCAACTACAAGTAAGTTTTTCAAGCACAAGATTGTACAAAACAATACTGCTTAGTTTGTAAATGATGAGAATTTCAAATTTCAAGTTCTAATAGCATTTTATTCAGTATATTCACAACATGACCAAATTAATTCCTGAAAGGCACTTGCTGTTTCTTTCAGACCCCACGCCATTAACTTATCCAACAATACAATTACATTCATGACACATTTAACATTGCCCCATAAAAAAGTACAAAGAACAGTGGTGACGGAAAATTTGATCTGTCAGGATTCAAGTTAAAACATTAAATGATTGAACAGTTCCACAATGCATCCAGCTCTTTAATTTCAGAACAAGTAACTGAAAGTCTGACTGTGTGTGAGTAGGTGAATGAGTGTGAGTGAGCCTGTGTGTGCACGTGTGAGAGAGACTGTGTTTGTGTGTGACTGTGTGTGAGTCTGTGAGAACATAACAAATGAGCATAAACAAATGACACTAACATTTAAAAATAAAATGATTGAACCATTCCACTAAGTATCCAGTCTGTGAGTGTTAGTATGAGAGTGTGTGTGAGTGTGTGTGTGTGTGTGTGTGTGTGTGTGTGTGTGTGTGTGTGTGTGTGTGTGTGTGTGTGTGTTCCTATGCATCCAGCTCAAGGATTTAACAACTGGTCCAGCTAGTGACACTCAGTGACTGTCTTACTGGAGCAATTTATTCTTCAATCCATGTACCTTTGCACTGCAAGCCTCAGAGCCTATCCCCATGAAAACACGCTGGATAGTTTCAAATGTGTATTTCATCGCTTTTGGGTAGTCAATGTTAAGTATGTACAACAACCCCATCACTGTTGCCACAGCGTTTGGCATATCACGGAGTGCTTGCAGAACAATTTCTTCCTCCAGAATGACAGCAACATCAATGACTTCCTCAGGTTGTAGGAAGGCTTCTTCCACCTTTTCTGTGACAACAATAATTCCAACGGCGATGCCTCTTGTGACTTCGCCCTCAGGAACTGTTGGCTTAGAGATTGAAAATCATTAAAGATACTATATTCATTCATACATTTTGAAGCAATGTTATGTAAAGAAAACAGTTGTTTTATTTGGAAAAGCGAGATTGTAGTAGACACATATGCACTTCCATATAGGAATATGGGAGTTATATCATTTTGCTGTGCAGCAAAAAGCTTAAGTTGATAATGTTCCAAATATGGTGTGCAGTTAAAAACTTTTTTGTTTGCATTCGTTCACATTTAATTGTTTACAGAACATTGACAGGTGTGTGTGAGAGTCTGTTTGTGTGTGAGAGTCCGTTTGTGTGTGTGTGAGTCTGTAAGAGTCTGTGAGAGTCCATTTGTGTTTGCGAGTCTGTGAGAGTCCGTTTGTGTGTGAGAGTCTGAGTGTGATTCTGTGAGAGTCCATTTGTGTTTGCGAGTCTGTTAGAGTCCGTTTGTGTGTGTGAGTCTGTGAGAGTCCGTTTGTGTGTGTGAGTCTGTTTGTGAGATGTGAGAGTCTGTGTGTCTGAGTCTGTGTGAGTCTGAGAATCTGGTTGTGCATGTGAGTCTGTAAGAGTCTGTTTGTGTGTGCAAGTTTGTGAGTCTGTGTGCGTGTCTGTGAGTGTCCATTTATGTGTGTGAGTCTGTGAGAGTCTGTGAGATTCCATTTATGTGTCTGAGTCTGTGTGAGTCTGTGTTTGAGTCTGTGTGAGTCTGTGAGAATCTGGTTGTGTGTGTGAGTCTGTGAGAGTCTGTGTGTGAGTCTGTGAGAGTCAGTTTGTGCATGTGAGTCTGTAAGAGTCTGTTTGTGTGTGCAAGTTTGTGAGTCTGTGTGCGAGTCTGTAAGAGTCTGTTTATGTGTGTGAGTCTGTGTGAGTCTGTGAGAGTCTGGTTGTGTGTGTGAGTCTGTGAGAGTCCGTTTATGTGTGTGAGTCTGTGAGAGTCCGTTTGTGTGTGAGTCTGTGAGAATCTGGTTGTGTGTGTGAGTCTGTGAGAGTCTGTGTGTGAGTCTGTGAGAGTCTGTCTGTGTGTGTGAGTCTGTGTGATACAACCTCTAGCACAGGACAGAGTACATACCGCACATATCTTCAAAAAATTAGATGGGTCCTCTTTCAGGAAGTATGGCAGCCCCAGTAAGGCTGCTGCTCTCCTGCACTGGTTTGAGTCCTAACAACAAAATAACATAACCACAGAAAAATGAAATGTAATATACAATTAGTGGGCATTCTCAAGGAAAAACTGTAGAAAAGGGGGTGGCAAAAGCAAAGGCTGAGGCAGAAGCAAGATGTGTGGACCAAGTGTAAGTAGTCCAATTACAAGTTGCTACACTTACATTCCTCGATAGACTATCCATCAACTGCCGAAGCTTCCAGTTAGCCTCAGACTTCCGATCTGCATACAGTTCAAGGAGGCGGGGCATGTGCTGGTCTAGGCCATCAAAGAAAGCCCTCTTGAGGTCAACGGAGACCAGTCTGGTAAACTCAAGTGCAATCTCAAAGACAAAAATAAACAGGTAGAAGCAACACTTTAATCACTAATATAATTTAATGAATGTATCTGCACCATCATACAACTGGGATAAATTTCAAAAGGAGGACACAATATACATACCTGTGTCTCTGTGAAGAGTGCCGGCCATCTTGTTTTGATGTGAGATACCTGTGGCTCTTCCTCCACTATTTCTTTCCTCCTCATGGAAAACGTGGCTGTCATGGCATTGTCAATCAATGCCCAATCAGGACGTCTCTTCTTGACCTCAATCTGTATGAAGTCCCTCTCCTTTTCTTGACTTGATGCTGTCATTCCCTTCGGCGACATCGGAAGAAAGTTGGTTTCAGATCGCCTCGGTTTTTTCAGTTTACGCTTCTTTCCTCCAATATCTTGTGTATTTCTATCACTGTTCACAGAAAGCTCAGGACACCCTGCAATGCCAAGTCTCTGTCTGAAGATCCCCATCTTAAACTGCAGGCTCAAAGTCCATCCATAGTAGCCATGAGCTGACCCTGGCTCCTTCAGGCAGGGATGCCTTTCCACTAATGCCTGTGCAACTGCTTTCAATTGAGAGCAAGTGGGATAGGCAGAGTAGCTGTAGATCTTAGAAGCAAGTTTTTCCAAGACATCAGCCTTGATGTCCTTGGTCACAACCATCAGGGAACCATCTTCTTCAAACTTCCTATCTGCAGCTTCAAGTTTGAGGGCAATATCATGTCTGAACGTAGGTGTAATAAATTCTGCTGGCCAGGATCCAGATCTGCTTGACACAGATGATGATGAAGACATGGTTGCAGAATCATCAGCAGGGGCATTAGCAGGATTATCTGAAAGATCCTCAACTGGAATGGAAGCATTTCTGAAAATAAGCTGTAGTGTGGCTTTCTCCGGGGCAAGAAGACTAATGTTGGTCAGGTTACAAAGTTCAAATCCAAACTCAGGATCTTGATATTGAATGACAAAGGCTCCTTGGATTCCAAGCTCTCTTGCTAGCACATTTTGTAGTTCATCAACAGTTGCAGGAACATTCATGAGGTCAAGACGTCTGATATCATCTGCAGCGACTATGACACGCAACAACATCTTCACTGTGAACAGCAGCTGGGAAAAGAACAAGGACAGAACGTGTTTAAAAAGGACACAAGGAGAGAAAAAAGGAGGAGTATCCACACACTGAATTAAGGCTCCCAAAATCTTTAATCAGCAACGTTTCGACCAGTCTGGTCCTCCTTTTTTTCTCTGTTTGGATCACCTGATTATCCGGCACCTGACCTAAAACAGGATTGGATGTGCGCACAACTACTGTTTTTGTTTTTTAAGGACACAAGGGACACAAATTTGAGACATCCACAGAAACATATGCATGTGGAAAACAGAATCCATCAGACAATGACACTAAATGACATAGGCCTGGACGATTATGGTAAAAATACTAATCACAATTATTTTTTGATTGATACTGAAATCACGATTATTAAACACGATTATTAACAATTTTGAAAAAGCACTTATAAAACCAGAACTCAGCTTTGAATATAATTGAACAGACTAACCAGAAATAAATTAAAATCAAGTAAAAATTATGATAAACACAATAAAAGCAGCATGTAAAAACAAGATGCACCTGCTGCACCTGAAAACAAAATTATCCCGTTTTTATAATAGTCAAAAGCCAAAATCGAAATTACAATCAGAATTCGATTAATCGCCCAGCCCTAAAATGGCAGACCGCTGGATATGTCCTGTACAAAATTAGACTGTTGTGATGATTTGAGATAGTTATCAGGATCTGCAATTAAGAGTAGGTTAGTTATTTTGCAAATGTCGCCCAGAACCTGCAAAAAAAGACCAAATCCTGGACTCCCTGATTTTGCAGCTTTGACAAAAAAGATGAAAACACACCTGGAAAGTGAAATATGACTGAAATATTTAAATGTCCATAAACCCAGAGGGTACAAAATTTGAGGAGGGCACAAGGGTTAATACATATGAATAGCGCTTCACCGTCTCTCATCTCTGTCAGTCAACCACTCCACCATAGACATAATATACATAAACGCCTCATTGACTGACGCTTCCTATTGGAGCTGACATTCAGCGCGGCCGCCATCTTGGATGGGTCTCCCATGCGTCCCCAGTGCATGCATTTCTACAGAGGAAGGTGTATGTCCAGCTACTATAATCATCATAACTCCTCTAATTTTTACCCGATTTTCACACGGTTTGGTTTGTTACAAACGTCAGAGATGTAGTTATGATACAGGACGCTGTCACACATTAAAAACAAATGCTTTCATGCTGAAATACTTTGTCTTTGTTAAAGAGCATAATACAAACATATGGTATGGCATATTAATAAATGTATAAATTAATTAATTTTAGATTTTAATACAGAAACAGTTTGATTGTTTATTTGATTTCTCTCTCTCTCTCACACACACACACACACACACACACAAAATCATGGCCCTTCTGTACACACCAATAACACAAGAATTTCTTCATTTTTGTTTTTGAGCGCAGAGTTTATTTAATGTAAAGTTAAGCACAGGCACATGCACGCGTGCGTGCGTGCGCGCGCACAACACACGCACAAAAACCAGACATCTCGCATAACCTGTTGACATGCGTATTAAACTTTGAGTAAGTTTTTATTCTCATTTGTGTTGGAATAAAACACTACCAAAACAAACTGTCGAAACGAGGAAGGTTTTTTCTTTTTGGCCAACTCATCATGTGTCGGCCCACACACACACACCCTGTCCGGCCTGACGTGTCTAAATTTAAACAACTGTTCACAGCTTTAGGATGACAAAGATTCTATAATAGCCTGGACTGAAACTGCTGATGTTTGTGATATACACTGATTTTAATACATACATACACACAAAGCTCCCATATATTCCTGTTCAGAACATTTTTTCCTTCTTTCTTTTTTTTTTAAGGCCTGGAAAAGTTAGCTTTAAAAGTCCAGGTCATTCCAGCGTCTTACACTACCCTGTTAAGCTTGTAACTGGGGCTGGGAAGCTAAATAAAATAAAATAAATAAATAAAATAGGGGCAGTGTTGCGCTTGGCTCTGGTGCTAGCGGAGAACCCACCCAATATGGCGGCGACGCTGGATTATGCTCCAGCACGTAATGAGGCGTCTACGTATATTATGTCCATGCACTCCACCTGACGTCTCGCTCTCACGTGGAGGCACAGCACAAACACACACGCACATGCGCGCGCACACGAGTACGTGGATGAACAGGTCATGCTTGGCCGCTAATAAACGGTAAATGCGCTAACTTAAATCGCGCCAAAATATTCACATTGACCTGTTTTAAATGTGACCCCATATACACGACTATGAAACCTCAAACATCCGCAGACAGTGAGCGCGGAGTCAGCAGCACTCAGTAACATTAGCTTAGCCGCTCACGTTAGCACAAAACTACATCGACAACAGCAATGCTAACTGGATAAACTTTAGACTATATTGTTAAATCATGTATGTGTCAGTTGCCACTCACTAGGAGCAAGCTGACGATGATTACCCCTGACTAACGGATCAAAGGTTGTAATTGACACTAAAGTTAGCTTGATATGAAGTTAGCAAGACTCCTGACAATGAACCTGAAGCACGCAATGAAGACAGTAAATGTAGACTCTGTTGCTGGCAGATAAAATCACAATACACACACAAATAAACTATCAAATTATTCTCAAATAATTGACTCACCGTTTTAGTGTCCGTGAATCCATATATCCGTGTGTCAATATGTCTGTGTCCTGTGCCAGTGTCCGGGTGCTCCCTAACATCTGTTTCCCGGGGTTATGCCAGAGGCTGCACATACAAGTTCAACCTGCAGGGGCTTTGCACATACAGGTTCAACCTGCAGGGGCTTTGGACATACAAGTTCAACCTACAGGGGCTCTCAATCATTTTCATACCACGTGACCTGTCACAACTTAACAGAAGTTTTCAAAACTTAAAAATATTTGTTGAAGATCAAGTTCTGGCAACTAGCCATTAAAATAGTCAGAACAACATAATATTTCAAGTCCCATTAATATATATATTTTTTTGGTTGACACAACATAACATATTATGTATTGCTGGCAAAAAATAAAAAACCTTTTTTACAGTGTACATGTTATTAACATACATTTCTTAAATATTATGCCCAATAAAAATTCCCCCAAATTATGCAAAAGCACAATTCTCCAAACTAAGTGTTGTAGTGTAACCAGAAGGAGGCCATTGATGTGTGGGGGGATTTTGGTGGCATGACACATTATTAACATGAAGTTATTGAATATTATTCCCTTGAAAAATTCCCCAAAATTATGTAAAAGTACATTTCTCCTAACTAAGTGTTGTAGTATAACCAGCCGGAGGTCATTGATGTGTGAGGGGATTTTGGTGGCACTACATGTTATTAACATAAAGTTATTGAATATTATTCCCAATAAAAATTCCGCAAAATTATGCAAAAGCACAATTCTCCAAACTAAGTGTTGTAGTATAAACAGGAGGAGGTCATTGATATGTGAGGGGATTTTGGTGGCACTACACAATATTAACATGAAGTTATTGAATATTATTCCCAATAAAAATTCCCAAAAACTATGCAAAAGCACCTTTTCCCAAACTAAGTGTTGTAGTATAACCAGGCAGAGGTCATTGATGTGTGGGGGGATTTTGGTGGCACTACGCTTCATAGAAGTGAAGTTATAGAATATTATTCCCTAGAAAAAATCCTAAAAAATATGTAAAAGCACCTCTTCCCAAACTAAGTGTTGTAGTACAAACAGGAGGATGTCATTGATGTGTGAGGGGATTTTGGTGGCACTACACATTATAGAAATGAAATTATTGAATATTATTCCCTTGAAAAATTCCCCAAGTATGCAAAAGCACAATTCTCCAAACTAAGTGTTGTAGTATAAGCAAGAAGAGGCCATTGATGTGTGGCAATTTTGGTGGCACTACACTCTATTAACATGAAATTATTGAATATTATTCTTTGAAAAATTCTGTCAAAGCACCTTTTCCCAAACTAAGTGTTGTAGTATAAACAGGAGGAGGCTATTGATGTATGGGGGGATTTTGGTGGCACTACACTTCATAGAGGTGAAATTATTGAATGTTATTCCCAATAAAAATTCCCTAAAATTATGCAAAAGCACATTTCTCCTAACTAAATGTTGTAGGAAAACCAGGAGGAGGCCATGGATGTGTGAGGGGACTTTGGTTGCACTACACACTATTAATGTGAAGTTATTGAATATTATTCCCTTGACAAATTCCCAAATATTATGCAAAAGCACATTTTCCCAAACTAAGTTTTGTAGTATAACCAGGCAGAGATCATTGATGTGTGAGGGGATTTTGGTTGCACAACAAGTTATTAATGTGAAGTTATTGAATATTATTCCCTCTAAAATTTCCCCAAAATTATGTGAAAGCACGTTTCTCCAAAGCAAATGATGTAGTATAACCAGCAGGATGCAATGAATGTGTGAGGTGAGTTTGGTGGCACTACACTTAACAGAAGTAAAGTTATTGAATAATCTTTTATTGTTTTTTATTGGTATAGACATTTGTAGACGGTCCCTGCGCTCCGGTCTCGCTGCCGGCTGCTCATAGAGACCAATGTAATTCATACTACACAGAGGACGGCTTATTTTGATAAAAAGTAGGTTGTAGCTTGTTGTCTGTGTTACCACGTTTGGAAAGAGGTATCGTTTGCTGTGTAACAAATTTTCGTGTGGGAGTTATTGATCCCGGAAGTTCGAATCTGTGAATATATTTCTAAATTTACTGCACCGGAAAAGGTGCAACGTCTGCACAATAGTGACAGAAACGACAGGCGATATGAACCTGAGCAGGGGTAAGTTAATAAAATACACAGAAATATATAGGAAATATTCTGCAGAATGTAAGTAACTATAAACGTTGCATGACGTGTTGTACTTTTTGTGTTTTACAGACTAAACTCACCCCACAACGAAATGGTGACGTCATATTTGATGCCGACTTTAACTGGGAGTCCAGACATGGATGGTGTGGATGTGGAAGTCTTTTTATGTATGTTTTTTTTAACCCCTTTCTGTTGTTTCTTGTTGTTGTTTTTACTGAAACCTGTCTTAATTATTTCAAACGAATATATATTTTCTTCCAGTGGCCTGTAAGACATATTATGAGATGGTGCGGAGGAGCTTCAGGTATGCCCAGCAAGCTCTTTCAGTTCAGGCAGCAGCTGTGAAGATTTCAGATCGCAGCGGACAGAGAAGGAAGCAGGTAAGAGTTACATGAATACCGCTTTATTTTCACAACAGTGTAAAAATAGGCTGAATTTTATTTATTAGCTGCATTGTTTTTGACAAACATGCTCACATATGTTATCATGTGTTATTGTTTCTTAGCAGTACTAATATTATATTAATACCTGTATTTATAGCTGCTGGAAGCAAGAAGGAGTGTCCTAGCTCTCCCAGTTCTGCCAGACACTGCAAGAGCGGCTGGAGAGATGCCATCCAATCGCATGATCACTCACTCATGTGATTGGAGTTGATATCCAATCACATCCTTTTAAAATGCCTGTGGAATCATCCAATGGTTGTTGGTGAAGCCAGCAGGCCAGCCTGAGAAGATCAACGTCGGTAGCATTCATGTGCTAATTAGAGCTATTTGCACCTTCGCAACAGATGGTTCATATTCGGAGCCGGCAAAGTTCCCCGTAAACTTCCCGTAAATTGCCGATAATCAACGAACTTCGCAGGGGTTTACTGGTCGTAAATGTGGTTTTTCATGCAGTGCCTGATGCTGACCCCATAGGGGAAACTGTCCGCCCTCCTGGGTGAAAGGACAACAGCTCCTCTGGCAGCTAAACATGTCTCTGCCTGCCACAGCCTGAGAGACTAAAACCACCATAAGATCCCAAAATGTAAAGAACTGGACTGTATAACAATGGACTGCCTCAGTAGAACATGCATATATGACACCTGTTTATTTAATATGTATATAAAATATGTCATATATGTGTGAATTTTTGTGTTTCATGTTTAATGTGTGAATCTTTTCTTAAATGTTTAATATGTAAACTTACTTCTGCTTTGGCAAGAACATATCTTTGTTCATGTCAATAAAGCTATTTGAATTTGACAGCCAACACTGTCATAGTAAACAGGGTTGTAGTGAAAGACAGATTTGTCCCGGTGAAAAGAGCGATGCTGTCAAACATTCCTCTGTTCATAAGTGATGAGTTGATTGTAAAAGAGTTGGCCAGATATGGGGAAGTTGTGTCTCAGATAAAAAAAGGCAATTCTTCATGATCACGAACAACAGCAACCGTGAGATGGGTTTAAGTACACATTTTATGTAACAACAGAGAACATGAAGTGTTATGGCTGCGGAAAGGAGGGGCACCTGGTTAGGGATTGCCCAGGAGAGTCTTCAGGTGCTTGGAGGAGTGATGCTGGGAAAAGTGTGAGGGGAAAAATGCCATGGGGGCAAAATGTCGATGGTGGAACAGAAAAGGGAAATAAGGATGGAGAGGTCTCTAAGCAGACCGATGAAACAGAAAATCGCAATAAGGATGGAGAGGGGTCTCTGCAGCCAGACGAGAATGAGGGGGGTGGAGATGTGGAAGAAGCTCAAATAGTCAGGGAAAGTGGTGGAGATGGTGGAAGAGATGTGGCTTGTCAGTAGAACTGAGGCTGATCAGTGCACACAGAGTGAGGAGGTTTGTGACAACAACAATGATGCAATACTCAGGAATACAGCAGTCCTACTGTAAGACAGGTACATTCAAGAAGAAGTGATGCAGGTAGGGAGGGTGGGGCGGAGGAGGGGCTGGCAGTAGATATGGACATAGTGGAGGAAAAGGAGAGTCTGAAGATGACTCGGCAGAGAAGAAAACTGAAAGACACAGTAACTGGGTCGCAAGCAAAAAAAAGTGACTGGGGTAAAGAGAACCTAAAAACACAGAAGGATACAGGGCCTGAGCTCAGCTCAGGGGAGGGGTCTGATGACTGGGGAAGAGACGTGTCCTCTGATGGGAAAACAAAGAACGCTTATGGGGTGGAAGAAATGAAACTGTTTCTACAGAAAACAAAAATGTGAAAGGTGTGAAAGTGGAGCATTATTTCCCAGACAAAGAGCTGTTCATCAAGTCAGCCAGGTTAAATATGAAGTACAGAGGGAAAGGAGGTCTATCTGAATGAAAAAGAGTACAGGCTGAGGAAATTTGTACACAAAGTCAGACAAGAACTGAATAATGATGATGGAGAGGAAACAGAATAATGTCTTTGTTCTTTTGACACTGTGTATATGGGTAGTCCTCTCCTCTTTTCTCATTAGTAAGTTTGGAGTTGCCACTTTGCATTTAAGTGGAGCAAGGGATGTGAGGAAAAGAGTACTTTTGTATGAGTTTACAAAGATGAAAGGAATTGATGTGATGTTGGCACAGGAGACACATAGTGATGCAGTGAATGAAACAGACTGGAAGGCAGAATGGGAGTGTGAGTTGTGTCTGAGCTCTCTGACTTCACTGAGTGGGGGGGTTGGCATCCTAAAAGTTTTTTACCAATCTCATATGAGGTAGAGCACAAGATGGAGGGGAGACTCATGGTTGTCAAAGCCAAGTTTGAGCATCACACTGCTGTCTTCATTAATCTATATGCACCTGTCGTTGGTCCGGATAGAGCAGGAATCTCCAATGTGCTGAATGACACACTGATGGGTTGTAATTCAGATGATTTTTTTTGTTCTTGGGAGGAGATTTTAACTGTACTCAGAATGACCATGTAGATAGGAGCCATGTTGAACCTCATAGAGCATCACAGAGAGTGCTGAACCACTTTGTCAAAACACAAGATCTGGTGGATATCTGGAGGAGACTGCGTGACAAAAGGCAGCACACACAGGCTCATGTCAGAGACAACATTATTTCTTTAGCTCGGCTGGACAGGTTTTATTGTTTTAATCATCATTTATCATTTATTTTTCATAGGCATTCTGGGAGGAATTGGGTGAAGACATGCTGGCAGTGATGAATGAAAGCTGTAAAGAAATGTCTTTGCTCTGAAGTTGCAGGAGAGCTGTGATAGCCCTGCTGCCCGAAAAAGGAGATCGACAGGACATAAAGAACTGGCAGCCAGTTTCTCTCCTCTGCATAGACTACAAGATGCTGTCCAAAGCTCTGGCTAACAGACTCAGAGAGGTGCTGGACCAGGCCTTTCCTCTAGACCAAACCTACTGTGTGACTGGCAGGTCTATTGTAGACAATGTGTCTTTTATTAGGGATGTTTTGGACATCTCTAGTTCTTTGAGTTTAGATGTTGGTCTCATTTCATTAGATCAAGAAAAAGCGTTTGACAGGGTTGCACACCTCTACCTTTGGAAGATCTTGGAGTGGTTTGGTCTCAACCCAGGTCTCGTAGCTATGATCAAAGTTTTGTACCAAGACATTGAGAGTGTGCTGAAGATCAGTGGAGGGCTGATGTATGGAGCCACCTAGTGGCTTAATTAAAAACAATACAGGCAATTTTAGTAGATTTTTTTGGGACAGACTACACTGGGTACCTCAGGCTGCTTTTTTCTTGCCTACGGAGGAAGGGGGGCAAGGTTTAATACACGTTGAAAGCAGGATAGCAACTTTTTGTATTCAGTTTATTCAGAAATATCTCACATCTTGAGGCAAAGCTTTTGTTTGGAAGGATGTTGTGAGTGCTATTCTGAGTCAATGGTCTTGGGATTGATGATGCTTTGTTTAATGGATGTAAATCTTTTAAACTTGTCTGAACTGTCTCCGTTTTAAACACAGCTTTTTAAAGCATGGAATCTTTTTAAGTGGAAAAGGCTGGGGCCTGCTGCTACATACAAATATAAATATATAAATATACACACACACACACACACACACACACACACACACACACACACACACACACACACACACATATATGTATATATGTGTGTGTGTGTGTGTGTGTGTGTGTGCGTGTGTGTGTGTGTGTGTGTGTGTGTGTGTGTGTTGATGTTGAAGGATAAAATTGGCGAACTGCAGGAGAGTCATCAAAATAGCACAGTGCACTGTAAAAAAAAAACAACTAAAAAACGGGAAAAGCACTGGCAGCAAAGTTTCCAAACAGATACCGTAAAATTACAGTAAATAACAATATCACAGAAGTACATACAATAACTTTAAAAAAACAGAGCAGATTTTTACAGTAAAATATAATTAAAATACAGCATATAATAGTTGATAAATGCCCATTATACTGTAAAATATCATACATATTATGTCAAAAAAAATTTAAAAACAGATAACCTTCAGGTTAATCTGTGTAATTTTACAGTATTATAAAAACTGTAAAAAAAAAAACTGTAAGAGCACTGGCAGCAAAGTTTCCAAACAGATACCGTAAAATTACAGTAAATAACCATATCACAGAACTACATACAATATTCAATAGTCAAATTTAATTAAAATGCAGTGTATTACAGTGATAAATGCCCATTATACTGTAAAACAACATGCATATTACCGTAAAAAACATTAAAATCAGATACCTTTCAGATTAATCTCTGTAATTTCACAGTATACATTATTTATTTTAGGAAATAGCCAAGTCTATCTACAGTAACTTCATGTTAAAATACTATTTTTTCCATGTACAATAACAAAGTTAGAATGTATATAAAAGAACTAGGTTCATAAAACTGTTCATAAATGTCTGCAAATTAACAGTATTAATCTGTGGACAGTGGAAAAACAAGCTAAATACATTACACATACATCGAAAATAGCTACATTTAATGCCTCTCTCTTTAAATTAAGGGTATTTAGTATTTTTTTAATGGAGTGGTCTCGTCTACCTAGAGTAATTTCCTGTTTATTGTTCTTTCATGTACAATCACTAAGAAATAATGTATAAAAATGCTAAAAATGCATTAAACGAACGATAAATGTCTGCCCATTCACAGTATTAATTTGTCATTTTAAAGAATTACGAGATTTAAATATGTTTATTGGACAGTAGAAAAAAAGCAGAATATATTAAAAATACATCAAAAATAGCTATATTTAAGGCGAATCCCTGTAAATTAAGAGTATTTAGTAGTCATTTCATGAAATTGTTTTGTCCATCTACACTGATTTGCTGCATTATTGTGGTTTCCCCAAGTACAAAAACAATGACACAATGTATAAACAAAATATGCACCTTTAATCAAATAGGAATTTCTGCACATTTACAGTATTAGTTATTTTAAACAATTGGACAATGGAAAATTAAACGCTGTACATCAAAATACATCAATATGTACATTTAAGGATAATATCTGTAAAAACTTCACAGGGCAAAACTGGAAACACCCTTCATCTATAGGTAACATCAGCATAAGAACTACCTACCTACCTACAAAACAATTTAATTAAAATAATAAACACGTACTCCGGAGTTTTTTTGAGTTTGGCCCATGTTCCACTTGACAACATCGAGAGGGTGGACTTTAAGTCCTATACTACAGCCAGCCACCAGGGGGGTGATTGAGATGTTGTGGCTTCACTTGAAGAGCTGTCATGCTATCCATCATACTGTATTACTATTGTGTGTACTATTACCATGTACTACCATGTACTATTCATACAAAGCATGTTAGATTGATTATGTAGTGATCCAGCTGCATAGTATGTGGATTATGTAAGCAGGAAACGCCCCTATGTATACTAAACTATCAAGAATTTTTGAATATGCAGTGTGAGCTGACTGCACATACTCAACTTAATGCATTGCTGGCCTGATTGGCTATATTGGATTGGCCTATATTTGGCATTTTATGCAATTTCTGTGATCGGCCGTAATGTCTCAATTCACCGATCCGATCAATGACATTGTTGTGTTGAAACTTTTTGCAGATGCTCCCGTTGCATAGATTACAGATGGCTTGTGTTTTATCTGTCTCACTTACTCCAAAGAAGTTTCATGGCACAGACATGTTTGTTTGTATCTGAGAGCTAATGATTTAAAATTGAAAAAACTTTATTATCCATCTTTGTGGCTTTTGGTTTTGACTCCTGTCACTATGTGACAGACAATAAAGTTTTTTGAATCTTGAATCATTAGCTGTCGGACGCAACATCCATGCTGTCAGATACAAACAAACATGTCAGTGGTGTGGAACTTCTTCAAAGTGAGTGAGACAGATAAAACACAAGCTATCTGCATTCTATGAAATGCTACAGTACCTCGTGGGGGAGCATCTGTAAAAGGTTTCAACGCGACAAATTTAATTAGGCACCTGGATAAGAAACACAAGGAGGAGCATGCCGAGTTCCAGAAACGGGGCACGGAAAAAGAAAAAAACAAAAAAAAAACCCACAGAAACTAGGGATGTCCCAATCACCTTTTTTTTGCCCCGAGTCCGAGTCCGAGTCATTTGATTTTGAGTATCTGCAGATACTGAGTCCCGATCCGATACTTCTATAAAACATTATGAAACGAACTAAGAGCAGAGAATAAGATCCAGGCTGTCCTTTTTATTTTTTTTAACCAATGGCTCTTATATTAACATGTAACACTTACGCACAATTGTGCATACATGCAGTGTGTTGTACTTCTATGAAGTAGCTTGAATTACAGTCTGTTTGTTTTAATGTTTGTTTTCTTCCTTTAAAATCTTAAGTTTTTCACAAGAAGCGCCTGAGTGGACTATTTAATATCGCTCGTTGTGACGCGTTGTCATGGTAACCGGCTCTGGCCGCAGCTGTTATATTAGGCCTAATCAGTGGAGGGAAGTGAGATGATTGCTTAACATTATGTTACTTGATACAAAGTATCATTTCAGAGGGCAAGTGCACCTCTTACCGCGCGTGTGTCCTCTACTGCCTTGCCGTTGTGATTAATAAATTGTGAAACAACGTATGTTAACGTATGTTCTGAGTTTCTGTTGCCACGGTTACCAACTAGCGTTTGAGCCAGCGCAATCGTTGTTTACTTTGAAATATTTCCACACAGCAGACATAAGCAGCATATCACGCACCTCAGCTTCCAAACAAACTGCTGCATTGTGCCATGTTCCGCGCATGCACTGTTCAATGGCGTCTGTCACAGACACAGACCCGCCCTGTAAACGTTGGTATTTAATAAATACTATTTTATTCTCATTTATTTTTAATCACTAGCCCATATATTGTAAATGTGATTAAAAATAACAATAAATATACATATGTATATATATATATTATTTATCCGATACCTGATCAGGACATAACGTCCGAGTCTGCAGTCACATGATCGGCCCCGATTTCCGATCACGTGATCAGATCGGGACAACCCTAACCGAAACGGATGCTAAAGCAAACATCTTCAGACAGTGCCCGTCCGTATAGGCGTGACAGTGAGAAGGCAAGGGGTAGTACAAGGAAGCTTAGGGAATTTATGGTGCTGGCTGACCTGCCTTTCAATGTTTGCTGGCATACTTTGATATAGACATATTGCTACCTCACGTGATCAGATCATGATCCGTTATCAGTTTATTTAAACTCACTGATCAGCTATCGGCCCAAAAATCCTGATCATGTAAAGCTGTGTAAAGTCATATGGTAAGTCAACATTGCATATGTATGGTATGAATTCTTTTTTCACTGCAGTGAAAAAGTAATCTATCCCCATGGGATGGCGATTAAAATTTGACATAATTGCATAGGTTTTTGTAAAATATAATAGCAGAATCTACTTATTGCATGTTATTTGCAATAAGAGTAATTTTGAGGCCTTTTTCTCAATGCAATGAATGTGTAGTAGGAGCTGGACTCTGTTCCACAATTGCCAAGCACAGGAGTAGCTTATTAAGATGCACAGTAATATTTGGACTTAGGTCATGGCCATTAAACTTTGTAACTATTTCTTGCAAAAGAAACAAATGTAAAAATCATTTTAGGACACATTTAATTTGGGCAATACATACTGTGTGTGAGAAATTGTTGTCAGATCATTTCAAACTGTCTGTTCACTTGCTTGGCTGCTGGGGCCTCCTTAAATATCTCTGATTGTCCATCTAGGGAAAAAACAGACATTTGTTTAGACATTCCATGTGAACCTATTGGCGTTTTACAGTCAAACATGAGAACTGAAATTAGCATTTCTAATTTGAGTTGTTTTTTTCTTATCATACATTACCAAAGTATTTACAGGAATCCTGAAGTTAATTTCAATGCCTTTTCAAAAGACCTTCTAAAAATATTTTAAGACCTCATCACCACTTCAAGCTGTAATCAGCAACACATCTTTAACTTACTAAGCAGTTGTAGTTTGCAATTAAATTTATAAAGCACAACCATACAACAGAACTCAGATAAGCTGGGAAAGAACAAAGTTCAAAAGAACAAAACAAACCAAAGGCAAGGATTGGACTGAGGAAGAACTGATATATGGAGAGAGAAATTTCCAAATAGTCAAATTTAAGTAATAAGGATTGTTCCAGATGTCAAATGTCACAGGTATGGTGTGTGGGATGCCTTTTCCTGTTTTGCTGCGGAACAAATCTACCTATGGGTACCAATAAGGTTAACTTGAACTTGATTATGCATAACAAGCTGATCTGGCAAGGACTCTGACTGTGAGAAAAACTCTAAGCCATCTTTCCTGTGTATCACTGAGGATAGGCTTCTATCTGGCCACTCTGCCATAAAGCCCATATCGGTGGACTGTTACTGTGATGGCTGACCTTCTGGAAGTTTCTCCCATCTCCACACAGGATCTCTGGAGCACAGCCAGAGTGACCATCAGGTTCTTGGTCACCTCTCTTACCAAGGCTCCTCACCCCTAATTACTCAGTTGTGCTGGGGGGCCAGCTCCAGGAGGAGCCCTTGTTGTTCCAAACTTCTTTGATTTAAAAATTATGGGACCACTGTGCTCTTGGGAACCTTCAATGTAGCAGATTTGTTGGAGAGGCTTCCATCGGGCCACTCTGCCATAAAGCCCCGACTGGTGTAGGGCTGCAGTGATGGTTGACTTTCTAGAACATTCTCTCATCTCCCGACTGCATCTCTAGAGCTCAGCCACAGTGATCTTTGGGTTCTTCTTTACCTCTCTCACCAAGGCTCTTCTCCCACGATTGCTCAGTTTGGCCGGACGGCCAGCTCTAGGAAGGGTTCTGGTCGTCCCAAACGTCTTCCATTTAAGGATTATGGAGGCCACTGTGCTCTTAGGAACCCTAAGTGCAGCAGAATTTTTTTTTGTAACCTTGGCCAGATCTGTGCCTTGCCACAATTCTGTCTCTGAGCTCTTCAGGCAGTTCCTTTGACCTCATGATTCTCATTTTGCTCTGACATGCACTGTGAGCTGTAAGGTCTTATATAGACAGATGTGTGGCTTTCCTAATCAAGTCAAATCAGTATAATCAAACACAGCTGGACTCCAATGAAGGTAGAACCATCTCAAGGATGATCAGAAGAAATGGACAGTTCCTAAGTTAAATATATGAGTGTCACAGCAAAGAGTCTGACTACTTATGACCATGTGATATTTCAGTTTTTCTTTTTTTTAATAATCTGCAAAAATGTCAACAGTTTTGTGTTTTTCTGTCAATATGGGGTGCTGTATGTACATTAATGAGGAAAAAAAATGAACTTAAATGATTTTAGCAAATGGCTGCAATATAACAAAGAGAGACATTTAAGGGGGTCTGAATACTTTCCGTACCCACTGTACATGCAGTGTCTTATTCATGTACAGATATTAGTGCTCATTTTCAGGTTGCGGTAAGTGATAAATTGATGAAGTGCACATTAGGAACTGACCAAACTCTGTGTATCCAAAAACCCTTAACTTAGACTAAACTATGTAACATCAGTGGGGCTATTCTTGTAAATTAGTCAAGGAAAGTTTACCACTTTCTACGACTTTTTCATAAAATATTGCAACAACTTTTCCTCAGAATTGTTTTCATGCAAATTTAAAACTCTTGTGTGAAGTATTGCAACACACACACACACACACACACACACACACACACACACACACACACACACACGTGTATATGTATTTTATATATGTGTGTATATATGTATTTATGTATTTTTTTATTTATTTAATTGTTTTAATTAGAAATGCACGTCATTCACCTCATGCAATCAGACTAGGCAGATTCAAATTTCAAAGTTGGCACCTATTTCCAGTTTGCTTCGTCCTGCTCATAACGACCAACCGACCAAGCAAGTGTCCGTCCAATCAGGTTAATAGTGGGCATGTCATGAGTGATGCATGTGAAAGATTTGCCCTCATGGGCACGTGATCTTTAAGGAGGATGTATGAAAGAAAGCCACAACGGACATGTCAACCAAACGCCCCTTTGAGGTAAGTGTCCCAGATAACGCATGTAAACGATATTGTAATTCATTTTCATACCTGGAGTGGACAGCCTTGAAGCTAACGTTAGCATCCCTCTGATAAATTGCTACCATCCCATAAGCTGGTTTTATGCATTGGTGCACCATCTGTTGCATATATAGATGCACAGACCCCCACCTCTGCTCTTACCGGAGTGACTGTTGCGGTCCTCTCTGTAAACAATGCGGCCAGCTAGCTCGATAGCAGCATCCGGTGTGTTTGAATCCAGCCACGTCTCTGATATTATCATCACACAGTGCTCCAGGGAACCCGATGTAATCCGCAGTCTCAGCTCGTCCATCTTGTTGTGGAGTGACCGTACGTTGGCGAGGAAAAGGCTGGGGATCGCTGGTCTGTGAGGGTTAGCTCTTAGCCTAGCCTTTAGGCCTCCTCTCTTGCCTCTCCTGCGCCGCCGTCTCCGTAGAGCCTCTCTGTGGGTTGTTGTTTCGCTGTGGGGGCGCCGGATCTCCGGTGGAATAAAGTCCCAGTTAGACGACGATGGGACTTTTCCTGCTATCGCCAGCAGCTCAGCTCTGCTGTAGTTTCGAGCTTCAGTCAGTCTGGTGAGAAGTAGACATCCACATACAAACACAATCAAACAAAGAGTGCTGAGGCGAGAGCGCTTGGCTGCTGCGTCCGACCGCGCCGCCATAGTCAATCCCGAATTTGCACAGTAGAGCCATCAAACATTTTGTCCTTTTACCATAGTTAGCTTGGAATGGGCACTGGGAATGGCTGAGCAGGAATCCAAATAATGACAATTTCTGATAATGCACTAATAACTCATAACACTCATAACAACCAATGGTTCTGAATATCGTGCCATCATAGAGCCAATGGTCAATATTTAGTCAATATTTTACAGCAGCCCCCTGACACTTCACAGCTGGAATCCAGATTCTTGATTCTTCTGCCAATAGCAAGCAGTTTAATTTATGATGTCACAACATTTCATACTGCCTCTGAAAGAGGGTGGGGGTGCCTCTGCTGCCAAGAGGCCAAATGGTTCGATCACATCTCCTACTTTAACCACATTACAGGAGCTATAACTAATAGGTATCCTGTTTTTTATTCCAGGTTAATGATGACATAATGAGGTCCCCACTGTACAGAGGAGCATCTGTTACTCTTGGACAAACCATCCTACTTTTGATGGCTTTTGCTGGAGCAGTGGGATTGACACAAGATGGTCTGCAAACACTTCTCCAAATTGTGATACTTATTCTGCCACAAACTTTCCTCTTGCCATCCACCAAATATCTGCTCAAAAAACTTTTCAAAACAGGGAAATATGATTTTCATGTATATTGGCCCAACTGCTTTTGTGCTTTGGAAAACAATGCATGCAAGACTTGCCATCAGGTATTTGACAAAAATGAACTAATGAAAAATGGTAACTTTGTCTTTACCTTATCCCTTGTGGCCAACTGAAACATGCCCTAGAGACTCTAAATCTTGGAGAGTTCTTTCAGTACATACAGTACTGCATTACTTTCAAGACTACATCTGGTGTCATTATTTCATTCTTTAGTCCAGCTTCACTAACTCATTCAGTCAAAATAAATACTTTTAAATGCCTACCATCTTTGTAGTGTATGTATTGCCGTTATACAGATTCTATATGTATTTATCATTTATCAATATTGCTTTGTGTTTGTCAGTAATCAAAGTACTGCACTTGTTTAAAATGTTATGGTGAGACCTTGAAAATGTGCAGTATTTCTTACATATGTGACCTGCCACGAGAAAACCAGCAACAAGTCGGCCCGGTGCAAGTTGTGTAAGAAAATTTTTTTTTTTTTTTTTTAAACAATTAGTGATTTTCATTTGTTTGCAGAATATATAAGTTGAAATCATGAAGAAGCCACTCCATGTTTCAAGTAACAGTACTGGGGGTCTTAAAACCATAAACTTTGTATTTGAATTTGGGGTGTTTTAGAGGAAATTGTTGGTCCTAGTTGGGGGTGTGGCGATGGTATGGTATGGTATGGTATGGTATGGTATGGTATGGTATGGTATGGTATGGTAACATGATTTCCACATGTGCTCCATATGTTGCAACATGGTAAAATGTTTGCTACACTCCACATTACCACATATTAACAACATGTGGAAACACATTTTCCAAATGTGCTCTATATGGTACCACATGTTACCATGTGCCTCTGTGGGAAAAACACATTTAAAGTGTTGGCATCTCATCAAGCTCACGTCTGCATTTTGACCCACGGACACACACACACACACACACACACACACATTTCACATGTGTCCACATATAGTAACATGTGGTACCACATGTTACTATATGTGATAACGTGTGGTTACTGTGTAACCTTGGTTCTCTGAGTGAAGAGACTATCTCTCCACTCCGTTACATATTCCATATGTACGGGATATGAACCCCGCTGCTTGTCAGGGTACTTGGATTCAGGGTACTTGGATTCTTTAAGACACACCGGCTTGCCCGGCCACGCCCTATAAAGCGCCAGCGCTGGCGTGCAATCACTAATAGTTTGAAACGTGTCTCCGAGCGGCCTAAGGACTGGAGAGATAGTCTCTTCACTCAGAGAACCAAGGTTACACAGTAACCACACGTTCTCTATCGTCTCGAGACTATCTCTCCACTCTGTTACATATTCCATATGTATGGGGTAGACCTTTAAGACACCCCGTGAGGAGACGGTGCAGCCCACAATCCCACACCACAACGTGCAACAGACGAACTATGTACAAATATACAATATATACAAGACCCAGGAGTAGGCCCCGTCAGGCGCTAGTGCCCATCCTGGGAGGGAGGGGGGCGCCATGGAAGCGCGCAAGACGCAAGGCAACCAAAGGGAACCAGCCAGGAGCCCCGCAAGACGCAGGGGCTAGGCTGGCCACAGGGAAGCCGCTCGCTCGGCCCGCAAGACGCAAGGCCGAGGGGAGACCACGTGTCTACCGTTGGGCCGAGCCCTGGCAGCGACGTTAAGACGGTAGAACCTGGTAAAGGTCGACGGGGATGACCATGTAGCGGCAGAGCAAATGGAGGCGAGGGAGGCCCCCCGCCATAAGGCCCAGGAGGCAGCCACCCCCCGAGTGGAGTGCGCCAGGACCCCTGATGGAACAGGCACACCCGACAGAGGTCTTCCCAGATGTCCCGGGTCGTAACAGACAAAGAGCTGATCGGACTTCTGGATAGCCTGAGTCCGCCGAATGTACTCCGTCAAGGCCCTCACCGGGCACAGAGCAGACCGACCCTGCTCAGCGTCCTCACCAGCATCAGGAAAGGAGAGAGACCTAAGCTCTACTGATTGAGACAGGTGGAACTCCGTGAGGACCTTAGGCAGGAAGGCTGGGTTGGGTCTCAGAATGACACTACAACCATCCGAGGAGAACCAGCAGCAGTCGCCATGCACTGACAATGCATGAAGTTCACTCACCCTCATGGCCGAGGTAATAGCAAGCAGAAAGGCGGTCTTAATGGAAAACGACTTCAAATCAGCACCCCCAAGGGGTTCAAAAGGGGGACTCTGAAGAGCCCCAAGGACGACATCCAAGTCCCACAAGGGACCAGCCTGAGCCCCACTGGAAAGGGGTGGAACAGGGTGCCATTCACCTGGGAGAGAAGGTCCCTCCGGCACGGGAGCTCCCATGGTGGTCTGTCCAGCAGAGGTGGAATGACTGAGAACCATGCCATGTGGGGCCAAAGAGGCACCACCAATATCACCCGCACATGCTCCACCAGAACTCTTCGAAGAAGAGGCTGGAGAAGAGCGAAGGGGGGAAAGGTGTAGAGCAGAACCCTGGGCCATGGGTGAGCCAGAGCATCCCAGCCCAAGGGGGGATTGTCGTTCCGCAGAGAGAAAAGGAGCAGGCAATGGGACGACTCCCTGGACGCGAACAGGTCGACCTCTGCCCTGCCGAAGCGACGCTTTATCTCGGAAACCACTTCCGGATGGAGCCTCCATTCCCCCAGCTGAGGGCCCCCCCTCGACATGATGTCCGCTGCGGAGTTCAGTACCCCCGGCACATGCACGGCTCTGAGTGAGAGGAAGAGGGGGTGAGCCCACTGCCAGAGAACTGTAGCCAGCTTGCACAGGACCGGGGAGCCAAGCCCCTCCTGCCTGTTGATGTAAGCGGCCGCCACTGTGCTGTCGGTGCGGACAATGACATGATGACCCCTCAGTCTCGGCAAGAAGAAGAGCCGTCCTCAGCTCCAGGACATTTATATGCTGACCCTGCCACCGGCCGGTCCAGACACCGCTGACCCCACAGTACACCAGCTGGCGATAGACCACTGGACCCAGATCACGGCCCGCCCTGATGTTCACAGGGACCTTCCACCACAGAGAGACCAATACTTTGGTCTTGTGGGACCTCTGAGGGCACAGACCCAAGCTCAGCAGACACCTCTGTACAGGCCGCATGTGCAAGAGGGCAAGTGGGACTACCTGCACCATGGCTGCCATTAGGCCCATGAGGCGAAGGCAGAGACCCCAGTTGACCAGAGCGCGCAGCCGGAACAAGGCAACGCAGGACCTGAAGGCCAGCTGCCTCTCCTGGGTCAAAGCAACTGTACCGCTCCTCGAGTCCAGGACCATAGCCAAGAAGGAGGTCACCTGGGCCGGTTCGAGCCTGCTCTTCTTGTAGTTTAGGCGCAGGCCTAAACTCCGAATGTGGTCCAACAGCAGGGCTACGTGTCAGCGGCATTGCTCCTGCCCTCCATGCCCTTGCACCTCAGGGGGGAGAGAACCGCATCCATACATCGAGTGAAGGTGCGTGGTGCCAGAGAAATACCAAACGGCAGCACCTGAAACTCGTACATTTTGCCGGCAAAGCCGAACCGCAGGAAGCGCCAGTGACCCCTCCAGATGGGTATCTGGAAATAGGCATCCTCCAGGTCTACAGTGGCGAACCAATCTCCTGCAGAGATTGCCTGTCTCACCCTGGGGACCGTCAACAACCGGCATCTCAGGGGCCGTAGATACTGATTCAGCCCCCTGAGGTCCAGAATAGGGTGAAGCACTCCATCCCTCTTCGGGGCCAGAAAGTAGCTGGAGAAAAACCCAGCCCGCTGATCCCCTGAGGCCACCTCCCTTATGGCCCCTTTTTCCAGGAGAGCGGACAGCTCTGCCTGCAGAACCGCCCCCTGGAGAGGATCGGCCATTGTTGTAAACATGGGTGTTCTTGTAACTGGCGGTCGGCGCAAAAACTGAATGGGGTACCCATGGGTCATGGTGGAAACCACCCACAGGTCGGCCTCCAGGGCCAACCAGGGCACCCTGCGAGCAGCAGACGAGGAAACCTGGTTGGCCCGAGTCCGATGATTGTCAGGAGGGTTGAGGGTGCTTGGAGGACCCCTCTGCCATAGCAGTCAGTCCTCTGCCCCTGCCCTGGCGGTGGCGCTTATGCTGCCAGGAGGCTTCTAGCTGGAGTCTGAGGTCCCCTTGACCCCATGACAAGGCCTCAGGAGCTGGTGCTGGCCGAGAGCGATAATGCAATAAGGCAGTGGCGTGAGCGCCAAACATGGCTGTGGGTTCCACCGGCACTTTAAGCAGGCAGTCTCTATCCCCCTGTTGCAGCTGGGATTGAAACAGCCACAAGTGGCGTCTAGATACCAAAAAGGAAGCTAAGGCACTGCCTGCCGCCTCAGCCTGCTCCCTCATCACAGAGGAGAGGCATGAGGAGGCCATCTGCAGCCCCTCACCGACGCTGGTGTCGACCTGAACCTGCCAAGACAAGTCACAGAGGTAAAGGGACAAAATAGCGCCTGTATTTGCCAGCCGAGTCTGCAGCGACATGGCTTTATGTAGCCTGGCGAGCAGGCTATCCATGACACTGCAGTTTTTACTCGAGCAGGTGGCGTTGCCAAGTATGGAGCTAGAGGGGGACACCAATGGAGTGAGGGCTCGGTCCACTGGGGGAAGTGTCCCACAAGCAATCTGGTCCCTGTCGTGCATGTTTGAGAACCGGCGACATGCTGCAGACCACTTGTGGGCAGTGGCTGGAGTGTGGAACTGCTGGCACAACAGCTCCTTAAAATCAGGTAGGAGCGGCACCTGGGTAGAGGCAGGGCGCACCTCCGTACCCTCTTCAAACCAAGAGGATGTAGCCCTGGGGTTCTCGGGAAGGGCAACACCCAGAGCCCTAGTGGCCCTGCTAATTACTTCCTCAAAACGATGGGCTACCTCTCCCCTAGTCACCTCACTCACAGACGGCTGTGCGCAAGAGAGAACATTATCCTCGGAGGAAGAGATGGTCTCCACATCTACGTCCTCTTCCCCCGCCTCCTCTTCCTCTTCCCCTAAGGGAGGAAAAGAGCTCAGCGGAGGCCGAACCGTGATAGGCTGAAGAGGAGGTAATGGAGCCTGCCAGGCACCAGAACACTCCCCCCTCCCCTCTGAAGCCACCACCACTCTCCTAGTTTTAAGCCGTGGTCCCTCATAAACCTGAGCACCCATACACTTTGGAGCAAAAAATCGGCAACGGGCCTCTCTGGTACATGCAGGCAGAATAAAACAATCCATGCACGACTGAAGGTTCTCTCTCGAAACTAAAGCATGTTCATGCCCCAGATATAAAACACAACTATCATGCCCATCCTCTAGGGGCATTGCCACCCCGCAACCCACACAACAATGTCCCTCCTGCGCCATACTGACCCAGAAGTACTCTCTCACTTCCTGTTAGCCATAGCACCGAAGCTAACTCACTTATTTATCCTTTTTTTTTCTCGTTTTTTTCCTGTTGGAGAGGGAAAGGCCGGCGTTCGCTGCCAAGCGCGTTAGGCCGCATTACGCCAACAAGAGGACACCGCCAGAGCCAGGAGCCGGAGCTTCGGCTCTGGCCCGACCCTCAGACGACCAACATTGCAGCTGACACAGTCAGTACCTAACCACCGAACGCTTCAGCTCACGAGCCGTGAATAATACGTTGGGGAGAGATATATGTTGACCCAGTCAGAATGAGTCATGGTTGGTAAAAACTTTTCAAGACTGACTTTAGTGATGTAGTTAGGTGTAAAATATGAATAAAATGACATGCTGCATGACTGGCTTTATTTTCACTCTCACATTTAACTTCATTACGTACAAATTTACAAGTGGATCGCCGATATTGTCTAGTGTATTTTGGGTAAAATCGTCATCAACTGTCCACCACGTCATCATCAGTCATTTGTCAACAGAGTGCAAGCTAGGTGGAGCATTTTTACGGACTGAGCTAAACATGAGTGGCAGTTCATTTAAGCATAAAAGTGGAGCGACAAAGCGCAAAGAAAAGGAAAAAAGAGAGCAAGGAAAAGCCAAATTACAAAAACTGGACACATATTTTGTTAATCCTCCTGGAGATGAACCTGACATTGCTGTTGGCAGCGATTCAGGCCTGCCAAATCTGGCAGCACAGTCAGGGAGCCAGATTTTCAGGTAGCAATTCTAGCAAGCACTACACCACAAACAATGTGTGAGCTGTTGTGAACCGTTGATGGTTGTTATTTCTAGTAGCCCAGCTTATATCCCCTTCTTTCTGTCTCGGCTGTATAGTGGTGATGTTAGGGACTCAGCAGTTGCTAGATGCTCCAGGGTAGAGCCAGCAGGATGCCAACAGTAAAAGATATATCCTTAAGATGGGCCCATGCAGACCAAAAGGTTCATTTCCCACCGATAACTACAATCGGTGTTTTTCGGAAAGTCATTACACCTCTACCACTAAAGTTGGGATGAAACTTCCCCGCAGCTGGATGTGCTATTCCCCCAAATAAGACTGCTGTTACTGTGAGCCTTGCTGGCTTTTTGCCAACCGAAATGCCCCATATTACAACAATGCATGGGTAAATGGAATAAGAGACCGGAAACATCTTTCCGCCAAAGTTAGTGCATGCATCGTCTATGAGCAGTGGAAACTCAACAGCACAATAGACGCCAATATGGAGAGGAATGTGTGTAATGCAGCCTTCTTTTGAAGACAAGTCGTGGAGCGCATTGTAAATGTAACTCTCACTCTGGCTTCATGCAACCTGGCTTTCAGGGGGCACAGGGAGGTTCTAGGAAAGGGAAATGCTGGCAACTTTTTGTCAATAATCGAATTATTAGCTCAATCCGACCCTGTTTTGAAAGAGCTAATCAACCGACCAGAAGGGTCAGTGAAATACCTAAGTCACCAGATACAAGATGAGATTATTTACATATTATCTCAACGTGTGAAAGCTGACATAACTAATGAAATAACTAAGCCCCGTTTTATTCCATTATCATGGACACAACGCAAGATGTGTCAAAGATAGACCAGCTGAGCCAGGTTTACCGTTACGTTACTGTTGTTAAGAATGACATGGATATTGCAACAGATATACAGATCAATGAAGTGTTTTGGGGGTTTGAAGTGATTGTGGGCTCATCAGCGTCAGAACTTGAAAACCAAATCCTGGGCTCTATAGAGAAAAATGGAATAGATCTGTCAAAATGCCGTGGACAGGGCTATGATGGGGCTGCAAACATGAGTGGTGTGTATTCAGGCGTACAGGCAAGAATATCAGAGAAGGAGCCCCTTGCCCGTTATGTTCATTGTGCTGCTCATAATCTCAACCAAGCTCTCAACGACTCTGTTAAAAACGTCCCTGGGATGAAGCAGTTCTATGACACTGTAGAGAAGCTGTACAACTTTTTTGGTCACAGTATCAAACGATGGGCGCTCCTTGGTGAGTTAATGACGCCAGAGAGCAGAAATGTCACATTAAAACGCTTCTGTCCCACTCGCTGGTCTTCTCGACATGATGCGCTTTTTGCGTTGAGGCACAGATATGGAGACATTATAAAAGCCCTCATCAAAATATCTCACACCAGTGCACTCAAGAATGCCATAAGCAAATTTTCTTTCATATTTTTGGTCAACATGGAAACCAAGATTCTGGAGTGTATCACAGTTACTGCAAGCAAAGGATGCGGACATTCTGAAAGCATCTACTCTACTGCAAAACGCCATCATGGAATTTAAGGAGCAATTTGATGAGGCTGCCAATTTGCATGAGGATGAAGTCTGCCACTCTTGCTCTAGCTTCTAAATGGGGAAGTCAAACGTAGTTTGAAACAACCAGGGCCAGAAAAGTTAAGCGTCACTTTGATGAACTGTCTGAGGACAGCCGCCTCACTGACGCAGAGTGCAACTTCCGGGTGAACTTTTTCAATGCCTGTCTTGACATCATCATCCAGCAACTGTCCCAAAGATTAACCATCTTAAATGGAACTGTGAAGATGTTTGAGGCAATTCACCCCAACACAATGCTGAAAGCAGGAGATGAGGATTTATATCAAGCTGCCCAGCGGCTTAGTGAGCACTACAATCGGGACATCGCCCCCAGTTTCCCTGGCCAGCTGCTTTCTTTTAGAACCTCTTTCAGGAACCAGATACCAAAGCAAAAGTCTGTTGCGGATCTGGCAAAAATGCTCATTGTCAACCACCCTGCAGTAACTTCTACATTCAGTGAGGTTTGCACCGCCCTCCTTTTATTTTGACTCTTCCTGTCACCGTTGCAACCTCTGAGCGCTCATTCTCCAAATTGAAACTCATTAAAAACCACCTGAGGAGCACAGTGGGACAGGAGAGACTGAGTGGACTTGCCATGTCGTCCATAGAGAATGAGAGAGCAAAGAAAATGGACATACGGCGCATCGTGGACGAGTTTGCGGAGCGCAAGGCTCGTCGTATGCCCTTCAAATAGTGGTGAGTAGGTCTAGTACTTCATATTGAATTTGTGTTTGTACGTGAACATGTGGGCCGCTGTGCCAGTTTTACTAAACTTTATAGCTGTTGATACATTAGCCTACTGTGCTCTCATTAGTTGAAATAGTTCAAGTGGGTGTCAGAATGTTGTGGTCGCTATCCGCGGTGCTGAACTACTTTGAATTTGTGGTGTTTTATTATTAGGGGCCATGTAGCCTAATGTTTTGTTCTCTTGGTTTGTTAGACTTCATGTCAGTTTGATTGACTTCAAAATGACACCGTTGCTCTCCGTGGTGCTGAAGTCGGGGCCACACAAGCACGCCTAGAGCTTGTGCATGACATTGCTGAGCTGCTGCGTCTTTCGCGTGTGTTCCTGTTCACATATCCTGCATCTCATCTGCGTGTCTGCAGCAGCGCAGCAATGCTGTAAAGCGATGTTAACATGAGCTTTACATCATGAGCCGTTCATGTGCCCCGCCCCCAGCCCAGCACTGATTTGTTCTGCTACTGATCAGGAATGTATGTGCAATTCAATTCAATTCAATTCAATTCAATTCAATTCAATTCAATTCAATTCAATTCAATTCAATTCAATTCAATGTAGCAGAACTGGCCTCTAACTGACCTTTTCTTACCCTCTCTGACTTCTCATGAGAAACGGAGTTGTAAACCAGTCTAACCGATTGAATTATAGACCATCTGGTTTGCTTATAAGGAGATGTGATTTCGGAGAGAGACAGGATGTCCAGTTCAGTGAACTCTCCTTGACACTCTTTCAGAGGGGAGAGCGGAAAGGTCAACGCCTTTACCTCATGGGCTATCTCCTACCCAGGATGTCCCATGTCAATGCTAATTCTTCCCCGATAGCCCCTAAGGGCTCAAGACAATTAAACTGTCTGGAGGGACAAATGCCATGCCTCATAGGAATCCACAAACTGGATGGGGCTGATGGGTTGTAAATTGGACATTCCTGAAGCAACTTGTGCTGTATGTTGTGTGCTTTTCCTACTACACCAGGATAACCAAATCTCCATGTTAAACTTAACTTCTGATGTTTTCACCTTGCAGGACTCATTTTACGCATAATGTTGATGTTTTTGAGTTCCTCTAACTTGAAGAATGACGAAATTGCGATTTGAACTGTTTTATAAAATTTGTCTGAATTTCTACCATGGAACCATACTGCCATTTAGAGGTTCATAACAATATGCTTGACGTGATGCATTTATTAATAAGTAACCGTAATAGTGATAATCATTTTGGGCAAATATAGTCTGCCTCTTTTTCCTTCTTTATTTTGTGTTAGTTATACCGTGAGTCATCATACATATTAGGATGAAATTGTTACCATGATTATCTTTAATGTTGTCATACAATCATAGGAATTGCCTAATGCATGTTGTGAACAATGTTGAAATGTCCATTCAACATATATGTGATTGACCATAGTGAGAAGCAGATGAGCCCCTCGTATGAATCATTAATTAATTCCAGCTCCATGAGGTGAGATTACAGATTAGATCACAAACCATCTCACGTGTGTGACGGCCTGCCCATTAGACACGCCCTGGAGCGAGATTTAAATGTCTGCAGCTGCAGCATGAATTCAGTGCGTGTTACTCAGTCTTGTCTTAAGTTATGTTACGTTATGTTTTAGTTTTGTTTGTTACTACTTAGTTGTCTTAGTCTTGGACAGTCGTTTTGCTCTTTAAGTTTTTCCCGTCTTCGAGCTACTCAAAAGCCATACCGAGTAGCGTGATTTACTTTTCAGAAGACGTGTTTCTATAGTTTTGCTGTAAACTTTCATTTTTCTAAGTCACACGTTTTTGTTTTAGTATCTGTAAATTTTAGTCAAATAATAATAATTTTGTAGACCCTTTTCGACCGGCCATCGAAGAGACCATCAATTTTGTTACTATCCGTCTAAAATAATCCCTCACGGACTCAACCGAACCAAAACCCTGCAGCCAGCTGTTGATCCTTGGTCTTAACAACCATCCGGAGCCGTCCCTTATCTGTAACCGACACCGTAGAACCCAGCTTGAGAGACATCACCGTCCAACATCAGCCCTTCACCTTGGTGTGCCTGGGCATCTTTGAGTTAGTTCTGACCAGAATTTACCAGGAGGTCATCAACCAAGTAGGCATGCTAAGCGGGTTTGAATAAGAGTTGGTCCGTGAGGTTAAGATACTGCTAATTTATCCAAATTCTCTCAACTGCTCATTTAATCCCTTAACTTTACGTTCACGTCCCTATTATCCCCTTACAACTACTTCTCACTATCGCCAAACTGGTTTGTCATCGCGTTGCCATAAGTTTCTTTTGTGTTCTGTCATATCACCTCATATCTTCTGTCGTACCATTCATGATGTATCATTCATTATCCATAAATGTGCTTAATAAATGAAATATTGATTTAAGTCCTTGTTAGACGGTGTCCTTTTGAGCTGAATATATACGATCCCTGTATCCAGAGTTTACACTTCAGATTATCAGACTGGTTTACTGTTAGTTCATTCGTTAGTATATTTATCAGCGTTATAGCAGTTAATTTCTGCAGTCCTTCTTAGCTGAGGAAGGTGGTGCCCTGTCATTTTATCAACGAATGCAACATCAAATTAAGGTAGTTCCCCTACAATCACAACAAAAGTTGTCTCAGGACACTTCCATACAGAGCTGGTACAGGCCGAGCTCTTTTATCTACAGAGACACAGAGACAACAATTCCCTCATGAGAAAGCACTTGGCGACAGTGATGAGGAAAAACTTCCTTTCAAACAGGCAGAAACCTCAGGCAGAAGCAGGCTCTGGGTGGACGGCCATCTGCCATCTGCCACTTCTACACCAAGGGCTCTATTTATGACTCCGGCGCCGGCACGGCGCAGGCTGTGCCGCCAGCGCAGTGGTATTTTTGAGTGGCGCAGGCAGGCGCACGGCGCATTTGGTATTTTGGTAGACCGAGGCGTACAGAGGTGCGCCAGGATGGGCGTTGTGGCACAATAGGGGGGAGGTGTCAGCATAATGAGCCGGCGCATTGGAATTTTCGACCATTTCAGTCTGCGCCTGCGGCATAAAAGTGCGCTGAAAGTTCGCCACCTCAGACCTGGACAACTCTGTGCGCCGGCGGTGCAAGTGGATTTTCGTAAACCGGCGGAGTCGGGCGCTCACGTCACCAACACCTCACAGTCAGGTTTCCACAGTGTCTGGCATTTCACTGCGATCAATAATTAGCAACAACCGCAATTCAATGCAACTATCAGCACATACAGTCAGACCTAAATTTGTATATTTTGATCAGTATCTCATCTGACCACATCGAACGCGCGTTCGGCACGCGTAATGGTCACTCAACCTGACCGAATGTACACAGGTGAAACATGGATGTCTGGTGATCTGTGACTCAAATTGCCTGGTGACAAACGTATATGCCACTTTCCCCGGGTTGGCACATGACTCGTTCATCCTGGCGAATTCTAGAATCCCTACAGTCTTTCAGGGGGACACCCCTCTGGATGGGTGGCTGCTAGGTGATAACAGCTATCCACTGAAAACGTGATTGATGATGCCATATATCCCACGTCAATAAGACGGCAGCGTGGTTTTAACGGTGTTTTCAGCAGTGCTCGGTCAGTCATCGAACGCACACTGTGATCAATAATTAGCAACAGCAATGATTCAATGCAACTATCTGAGTCAGAGCATACAGTCAGACCTAAATTTATATATTCAGTATCTCATCTGACGACATCGCAAACGCGTTCGGCATGCGTAATGGTCACTCAACCTGACTGAATGTACACAGGTGAAACAGGGATGCGAACTAATCGGTTAACGCCGCTGTGCCAACCAGAAACAGCCATGGCATCCTACAGAGCATATATACTGCATCTATCTCAGAGCACTGGAGAGACAGAGAGAGACAGACACATGAAAAAACGTAAGTGATGATCGTTGTCCGCTATTACCCACTTCATTTCATTCCAAATACAAATGTTGCCGTTGTAATGCTTAACGTTATCTACAAAGATGGAGTACATCATTGCTTTGAGGAGGATGAGAAGGAGGAGGAGGATTTACCATCTAAGGACCTCATACTTAGACATCAGAATCAGAATCAGAAATCCTTTATTTATCCCCGAGGGGAAATTGTTTTTGTTGCAGTGCTCCTTACAAGAGTAGAATTAGAAAAAAAATTAGAAAAGTAAGAAAATAGAGAGAACTATAAACATAAAAAGCAAATATAAAAACAATATATATATATATATAAACAAAATATACCACAAAATATAGAACATCATATAAAACAATATATATATACTGAGAAAAAATAAACAGTATATACAAACGGGTGTGCAAAGTAATACAAACAGATGTCAGGAGACATGAGTGACGTCAGTCTCCTGGAAACTTGTCATGTGCTTTGCCAGCGGTGTTCTTAAAGGTGAGGGGAGGAGCTGCTGTGATTGGTGAAGATTTGACTCGGCTGTGCCAAACCCACTCCACGCCTTCTCCCCTCCCTCTTTCCGAGTTGCGTTGCTGGGTGGGACTGAGATGAGAAGGAGGTGGAGATGCGCCAGGGCGCAGCTCACGAAAATACCAAAGACTGTGCCGCCACGCCCCATCGGCGCAGTGGACCTGACTTTGCGCTGCGCCTGCACCTGCGCCTGCGCCGTGCCGCCGGCGGAGTCGAAAATAGAGCCCCAAGAGTGTGGATCAACCACACACTGTAGAGGCTCAAATTAAGTTTAGCTGTTTGTCATGCGAATTTTTTGAACCCTGCACTGAAAATGAATACTTTGCATATTTGTGGAGTACCCACCTACAAGTAAATCACAAACTTTTAAAGAATGTAAATTTCAGAGCAGTGTATCTCCACTTTCAATGTGCATAAAAGCCAAACACATAGAGAGCATACTTTGAAGATTTCTAGTCTGAAATAATTGTCAGAATAACCAATGATGCTTGTGATGAAGTAGCCCATGAAAGTCAAGGTGAGCTAGAGCAACTGGCAACTTCTGACATAGAAGACCTAGACGTCATGGAAGAAGCCATTGTCCAATCCACCACCTACTGTCACAGCATGGGATCTACACTACAACAGACACCTATACATGAACACACAAAAAATGCCTCTAACAGCTTGTTTACACAAGATTATCTAAAATAAAACCACTGTGAATTATAAAAACCATAATATTTATGAAGACCATGAAGCTGATTGTAGACAAATTGCTGTGTGTCTTATTTGTTTTACTGAAATAATTCTACAGAGGACACATTTTAGAAAGTTAGAAAGGTTTGTTTGTTTGTTTTTTGGCCCTCACTGCACAGTTGTTCTTCATGCTACTGTTCTTAATGCCTGTGTAGCAGAACTGGCCTCTAACTGACCTTCTCTTACCCTCTCTGCAATACTCCAGAGAAATGGAGTTGTAAACCAGTCTAAGTGGTTGAGTTATAGACCACCTGGTTTGCTTACAAGGAAGGTGTTAATTTCAGAGACAAGATGTCTGGCCAAGAGGAATTCCCTCCATGTTTTCTTTTCGGGGAAGCCAGAGACACAGACACCTCAACATCAAAGGTTGCCTTCTCCTCACCTTCTCCTCACTATGTTTCTCATGGCAACGCTAATTCTCTCCTGATAGCCCCATGAGAGATCGGGACAATAAAACTGTCTGAATGAATGGTGCCAGGCTCCAGAGGAACCTCCAAAAATCAGATAATGTTGATGGGTTGTAAATTGGGCATTCCTGAAGCAACTTGTGGTGTATGCTTGTGTGCTTTTTCCTAATACTCCAGGATAACCAAACTTCTATGTTGAACTTAACTTTTGATGTTTTCACCTTACAGGACTCCCAATATGTATAATATTGATGTTTTTCCAGTTTCTCTAATTCGAAGAATGACAAAGTTGTGATTTTAACTGTTTTATAAAGTTTGTCAGAATTTTTATCATGGAACCATACTGCCATCTAGAGGTTCATAACAATACGCTTGACGTGATGCATTTATTATTAAGTAACCGTAATAGTGATAATCATTTTGGGCAAATATAGTCTACCTTTCTTTCTTTATTTATTTTATGTTAGTTATACCTTGAGTCATCATTCATATTAGGACGAGTATTATAAATTGTTACTATGATTTTCGTTTAATGTTGTCATCCAATCATAGGAATTGCCTAACGCATGTTGTGAACAATGTTGAAATGTCATTGAAAAACGTCCATTCAAAATATATGTGATTGACCATAGTGAGAAGCAGATGAGCCCCTCGTATGAATAATTAATTAATTCCAGCTCCATGAGGCGAGATTACATCGTGTGCCACAAACCGTCCTACGTGAGCGACGGCCTGCCCATTAGACACGCCCTGGAGCGAGATTTAAATGTCTGCAGCCGCAGCATGAATTCAGTGCGCGTTACTCAGTCTTGTCTTAAGTTATGTTACGTCATGTTTTAGTTTTGTTTGCTACTTCTTAGTTGTCTTAGTCTTGTACAGTCGTTTTGCTCTTTAAGTTTTTCCCGTCTTCGAGCTACTCAAAAGCCATACCGAGTAACGTGATTTATTTTTCAGAAGATGTGTTTCTATAGTTTGGCCATAAACTTTCATTTTTCTAAGCCACACGTTTTGTTTTAGTCAGTAAATTTTAGTCAAATAATAATAATTTTGTAGACCCTTTTCGATCGGCCATCGAAGAGACTATCAATTTTGTTACTATCCGTCTAAAATAATCCTTCACGCACTCAACCGAACGAAAACCCTGCAGCCAGCTGTTGATCCTTGGTCTGGGCTAACAACCATCCGGAGCCGTCCCTTATCTGTAACCGACACCGTAGAACCCAGTTCGACCGTCCAACATCAGCTCTTCACCTTGGTGTGCCTGGGCCTTCCACCGGACCACCGAGCAGATCGAGCCACGGACAAGCACCTGAGCATCTAGTTCGGAGCAGAACTCACCGGGACCTCATCAACCAAGTAGGCATGCTAAGCGGGTTTGAATAAGAGTTGGTCTGTGAGGTTAAGATACTGCTAATTTATCCAAATTCTCTCAACTGCTCGTTTAATCCCTTAACTTTACGTTCGCGTCCCTATTATCCCCTTACAACTACTTCTCACTATCGCCATACTCGTTTGTCATCGCGTTGCCATAAGTTTCTTTTGTGTTCTGTCATATCACCTCATATCTTCTGTCGTACCATTCATGATATATCATTCATTATCCATAAATGTGCTTAATAAATGAAATTTTGATTTAAGTCCTGTTTAGACGGTGTCCTTTTGAGCTGAATATATACGATCCCTGTATCCAGAGTTTACACTTCAGATTATCAGACTGGTTTATTGTTAGTTCATTCGTTAGTATATTTATCAGCGTTATAGCAGTTAATTTCTGCAGTCCTTCTTAGCTGAGGAAGGTGGTGCCCCGTCATTTTATCAACGAATGTAACATCAAATTAAGGTAGTTCCCCTACAGTAGACTCCATAAATGTTTTCTATTGTTGATTATTTAAACCATTTAAGTATATATGACTTAAAATTGTTAAATTCTGTAGATTTAAGTTGACTATACTTGAACAAATTCATTTTCTCTACCATCAGTTACTTAAACCATTTGAGGCAATCACTTAACACAAATGGTTTAAGTACAATCAACTTATCCAGGTTTACAGTGCAGAGGGAAATTCTTCAAAAACCTATTTTGTCTTTTCTGTTGAATTTTCAAAGTCAATGTCTCGACACAGAGCATCCTCATCTGCTGGACCAAAGGCTTCAGATGCCCCGGACTGGAGGGTGAAGACATGGTGAAGTTACTGAAATAGGCCATTCACAGGAGAGGGGTCAGTCTGACTGCTGAGGCTTCATCTTCACTTCATCGCTGCATTGTTTACTCCAAAGATCAGCTGATCACGCCGAGGCCAGCCGGCTTGTCGGCCAGAACATCAGAGATCCCTGCTGAAATCTGGAGGAAAACACACAGAGGATGCAGGGGAGGACTGAAACAGCAGAGGAAAAGAGCTGGATCGAGACAACAGAGGTTTATGGAGAAGAGGAGATATAAGCTGTGTCTCTCCTCTGTCATCATGGGCAACTTGAGGTCGCTGGCAAATGAGGATGAGCTAACAGCACTTGCCAGGAGTCAGGAGAAGTACCGGTACCAGTCTGATGTGTTTTACGGAGAAATTGGCTGCACCAGGACAAATCTGACGACAACGTCTCCATCAGTGGCTTTCAGACTTTTCGGGCCAACCGGGATTGCACCGAGAGCGGTAAGCGTAAAGGAGGGGGGCTTGCCATTCTAGTTAACAACTATTGAGGAAATATTGTTAACATTATGGTGACACCTTGCACTGTTTCCATTTAAATAGCTGAGTAGCCACGGCCTGTACCTAACAGATGATGCCAATGTGGCCATATTCCCGGAAATGGATGGCCATTTTCAGCACGGTTAGCCTTGTTGACAAAGGCCACTATGAGGTCCACGGGGATAGCACAGAGGAATCAACCTACCAGCCCACCCGCTTCTCATTTCATCGACAACCAAGTGCAGCTGGCTCAGCGTCATCAGTGAGGACTTCTGCCACCGCAAGAGCTGCAGTGGCAAAGGCATTTCAAAGGTGATTAAATGAACCTTGTTCTTGGTTTTATTTACATTTTGCAGCATCCCAACTTATTTTTGGAAAGGGGTTTTTAACAAGCAACTGTCAGACAAAGGTAGTTGAATAAACAAAAAAAAAGGAATATCTGGAAGGTAGTGGGGTAGAAGTCAGGACTATACCTTGACTTTGAGTTCAAGCACAGTAGTAGAGGACATGTATTCCATTTAGTGCCCATTCCCACAAGTCTTTTTGCATAATTTAAGCACATGCACTGTGTCACTGCAATAATGGCAAAAAATGTGAAATGAGTAACAAAGGGCTGTTTTCACATCAAATTTTAGGAACATCTACTTAGCTGAACTCATCGGCGGCAAGCTGGAGACAAGCCAAACCCTCACAGTGTGTTTTTCAGAGTTTGAGGCCTCTGTCGAGGGCATCCTTAGTAAAGTCAATGATGCCCTTGGCCAAGAAGAGTCCTTCATACTCACTGATGGTAAGGGGAAAAAGATCATGGATTCCGAGGGAACCAGAGGTACAGTTGAGCACGTCACCTCTAACAGTTTAGTATTTAATACATAAATTGAAATCTGATTCTTAAGAAAACCACCACGACACCACATCTGCTGAAACATTTGCACCAGTAATGAACTACTTTCTGTACAGGATCGGCATTCTGGAAACAGAATGCCAGGAAAGTGTATGCTGTCAAAGAAGAGGACTTCCTGCAGCTGCAAGGGCCTAAAAGAAGGAGATTAAGGTACTTCAACTGGATTTTTTTTTTATTTATTTATTAATTTTTTTTTCATTTGCATTTGCACTCATGGATGGTCTTGCTGAAACTCATATTTGGGGTGTTTCTTAATGTATCTGAAAAATGTTTTGCCAGTATACAGGTCCAAGTGTAAATAGTAATATACCATATTGTCCCAGGTAAAAACTTAATTGGATTAGGTGATGCCCTCAGTTTCTGGGATGTTTTTGGGATGTTGTGCATTCCTAGGTAAACTGAATTACCTGCAGGTGACCTAGTGCATAGAAGAGTGCATTGAAATACAGTGTCTAAAATTACAGGAGTAATAACTGACAGGGTCGGTTTTAATAAGGAAGCTGTTGAGAACAAGTAGAAATAAAATTAGCTTGTCGTGTGTTTTGTCTGTTTTCCAGTCGACGGGAAGATACTGGCCTCGATGCCGTTTATGAGAAGATTGAAGAGGTGGTCCTAGCCTCGCAGGGACTGCAAGAGGTGTCCACCAAAATGAGGGAGCTGATCCAGTTGGCAGACTCAGACCAAAGAACAACTTTGTTGTGGTCTTGATTTTGTGTTTATTTTTGATTTTGCTCCGACTGACTTTCTCTCTCCCTCTCTGGTAGTGCGAGTGACGAGGGGCAGGGCGATCTCCTGGAGCGCTGTTTCTCCCGGCACACCTGCAGCTCGTTCTGCCTAATCATCTGGCTTCTTAAGCCACCCTCTGGTAGTCTCCAGTGCAGGATAATTCTCGCTGATCTCCGCACGCTCAGCGCCTCCAGAGTTTTCCTGCCTCTCGTCTCGAGTTTGTTAGTCAATCAGTTTCTCAAGTTCCAGTTTTGCACTGTATTACTTTTGTTGCACTTTGATCCCGGCTTTTTCCCTACTAAAGGTGAATTTCTGTTGGAGTTTTAGTTGGTACTTTTCTAGTGAGTATTTCTGTTGTTACTTTTGTTTTTGCTGTCGTTCTTTTTTGTCGTTGATTTTGCGTTGTTACTTTGAGAATAAATTATTTCTTTTGACACTTTGCTCCTGGGTCCTGCTTCTCCATTGTCTGGCCATAACAGAATTATCCGGCCAACATGGACCAAGCAGAGTCGGAGAGTTTAAAACGTACACTCTCCTCACAAGCTGCCCAAGTCAAACAACATGAGTCCTCCCTGATGCAGGTGATGGATCACCTACAGCAGCTTACCGCCAGCGTCGCTCAACTGGGCGGTCAGATGGCGGCTCTGAACGACCAGCTCGCTCCACCTGCCGTTTCCGCCGCTCACCACCATGCGGACGACCAGCTGACCAGCCCAGCTCCTCAAGCCTGTGAGCCCTACATCCCAATACCGGCGGTATTCTGGGGACTTAGGCACGTGTTCTCAGTTTTTACACCAGTGTAGTTTGGTTTTCCACCAGCAACCCCACACTTATGCCACACCACAATCCAAGGAAGCTTCCGTAATGAGTTTACTCTCCGGACAGGCGGCAGCCTGGTCCCTAGCCATATCCTCCCAACAGCAGGAACTTATTCAGGACTATCACAAGTTCACCGAGGAAATGAGACAGGTTTTCGATCATCCTGTTAGGGGTAGACAGGCCGTGAGCCGCCTGCTCGATTTACAGTGTCTCAGTGTCGCAATATGCGGTGAACTTCCGCATTCTAGCGGCCGAGAGTGGGTGGGACAATTCGGCTCTTCAGGCCATTTTTCTTAAGGGGTTGGCGGGGGATGTAAAAGACGAGTTGTCGGTTCGTGAGGAGTGTAACTCACTAAATTCCCTGATTGATCTAGCCATTCACCTAGATAATAGATTGAGAGAGAGATTTAGGGAATGACAGGAGACGAAAAGAAGACAACCTCTACCCAACATCCAACCCAGTTCTTCTGAATCCACCCCGGCGCATCCTGACACCTCTAACTACGTTCACGAGCCTCGACCTCCACCTGCCGACGAACCCATGCAGCTGGGACGGGCCCACCTTACCCCAGCGGAAAGACATCGACGAAGGACCAGGAGGCAGAGCTGCAGTCCTACACGCTTCTCTGCGCCTCCATTAGAGCAGTTACCCACCCAACACTCCATAGAGACTGTGTCTGCCCCCCGACCACGTAAACAAAGTAAACCAAAAGTAAAGAGAAGAGGAGTTAAACATAAGAATCTAATTAAAATTAGAACAACCTCTGCAATAGTACAACAAGATAGGAGAATTAAATGTGGACTCCTTAACATCAGATCTCTGTCCTCTAAAGCTGTTCTAGTAAATGAGTTAATATCAGACCATAATGTTGATTTATTTTGTCTGACTGAAACCTGGCTGTGTCCTGAAGAGTATGTGAGCCTAAATGACGCTACTCCTCCGAGCCATATTAATACCCACATTCCTCGAGGCAGCGGCAGAGGAGGTGGAGTTGCAGCCATTTTTGACTCAAGCCTTTTGATCAACCCTAAACCTAAACTCGACTATAACTCATTTGAAAGCCTTGTTCTCACTCTTTCTCATGAGAAATGGACAACAGTGCAGCCACTTTTATTTGTTGTAGTATACTGCTCTCCTGGTCCTTACTCCGAATTTATAGCTGAGTTCTCGGAGTTTCTATCAAGTTTAGTCCTTGAAGCAGATAAAGTAATTATTGTAGGTGACTTTAATGTACATGTCGACGTTGATAATGACAGCCTTAGCACTGCGTTTATCTCAGTATTAGACTCAGTTGGCTTCCGCCAGAATGTACATGAACCGACTCACTGTTTTAACCACACCCTCGACCTTGTTCTGACATATGGCATTGAAATCGAAGACTTAATAGTCTCCTCACAGAATCCTCTTTTATCAGACCATCATTTAATAACTTTCGAATTCATATTACCAGACTACCAGCCAGTAGGCAAAAATTCTTATACCAGACTCCTGTCTGATAGTGCTGTAGCTAAATTTAAGGATATGATCCCATCAGCATTTAATTCAATGCCATGTCTCAATACAACAGAGGAGTCTTATGCTAACCTTAGTCCCTCCCAGATTGACTACCTGGTTGATAGTGCTACAGGATCGTTGCGTATGACACTTGACTCTGTTGCTCCCCTAAAAAAGAAGAAAATTAAACAGAGGAGGTTAGCTCCATGGTATACTCCTCATACCCGCAAATTAAAGCAAACTTCACGGAAAATAGAAAGGAAATGGCGTTCTACCAATTTGGAAGAATTTCGGTCCGCCTGGCAAGACAGTCTTAAAATATACAGGAAAGCCCTCCGCAGTGCCAGGGCAGCCTATTACTCTGCACTAATAGAGAAAAATAAGAACAATCCCAGTTTTCTCTTCAGCCCTGTAGCCAGGCGGACAGAGAGCCATAATTCTGTTGAACCATGTATCCCTTTGCCATGATGGCCTTTATAATTTCATCATCAAAATCATCAACCTGTATTTTAGATCCCATCCTGACTAAGCTGTTCAAAGAAGTATTACGTTTAATTGACTGTTCAGTATTAGACATGATCAATCTGTCTTTATCAACAGGCTACGTACCACAGTCCTTTAAAGTAGGTGTGATAAAACCGCTACTTAATAAGCCTACTCTTGATCCAGGGGTTTTAGCCAACTATAGACCGATATCCAACCTTCCGTTTCTCTCAAAAACTCCTGAGAAAGTAGTTGCTAATCAGCTGTGCGACTTTCCACGCAAAAAAAGTTTATTTGAGGATTTCCAGTCAGGATTTAGAGTGCATCATAGCACAGAAACAGCACTGGTTAAAGTTACAAATCGCTTCTAATTGCATCTGAATCTGAAATCTCAAAGGATTTGTCTCTGTACTGGTCTTATTGGATCTTAGTGCTGCATTTGACACCATTGACCATGGTATCCTATTGCAGAGACTGGTACACTTATTTGGCTTTAAGGGAACTGCACTAAGATGGTTTAAATCCTTGTCAGATCGCTCTCAGTTTGTACACGTTAGTGACGACTCCTCTGCGCTCGCTAAAGTCAGCTTTGGAGTTCCGCAGGGTTCTGTGCTTGGACCAATTTTATTCACCTTATATATGCTTCCTTTAGGTAAGATTATCAGGAAGCACTCAATAAATTTTCATTGCTATGCAGATGATACCCAGCCATATTTATCAGTGAAGCCAGAAGAAACCAGTCAGTTAACTAGACTACAAGCATGTCTTCAGGACATAAAGACCTGGATGATCTGCAATTTTCTGATGCTAAACTCAGACAAAACTGAAGTGATAGTAGTAGGCCCTAAACATCTTAGAAAGTCACTTTCTTATGACATATCAGTTATGGATGGCATTGCACTGGCCTCCAGCACCATTGTAAAGAATCTGAGAGTTATCTTTGACCAGGACATGTCCTTTCACTCCCTGTAAAACAAATTTCAAGGACCTCTTTTCACCTACCTAATATTGCAAAAATCAGGCATATTTTGTCTCAAAATGATGCAGAAAAACTAGTCCATGCATTCATAACTGACAAAAACCAGGAAGAGAGATAATATTTCTCCAATACTAGCCACTCTGCACTGGCTCCCTGTAAAGTTTAGATTAGAATTTAAAATTCTCCTCCTTACTTACAAAGCCATAAATGGCCAGGCACCTTCTTATCTTAAAGAGCTCATAGTGCCTTATTACCCCACTCGCACACTGTGTTCCCAGAATGCAGGTCTACTTATGGTTCCTAAAGTCTCCAAAAGCAGAACAGGAGCCAGAGCATTTAGCTATCAACCTCCTCTCCTCTGGAACATCTTCCAGTCTTTGTCCGGGAGGCAGACACTGTCTCTACATTTAAGAGTAGGCTTAAAACTTTCCTTTTTGGCTCAGGCTTGTCCTGGACCAGCCCCTAGTTTTGCTGCTATAGGATTAGACTGTCGGGGACCTCCAAAGATACACCAAGCTTCTCTGTCTTTCTCTCCCTCTTCATTTGCACGCTTTCATGTCCTACCATGGTGTGTTACTAACTTAGCTCCTTCCCCCAATTCTCTGTGCTTTGTCGTCTCGCAGGTTCCAATGGACAGTGGCTGAATCTGGATTGTGGATTATAGCTACGTCTCCTGCCTTGGCCCTGCCTGACATCCACTGCTACTACTGTAGAGAGAGAGAGAGAGAGGATATAATATATCCTCTCTCTCTCCATGATGCTAAATATCCAGTTTGTCATTTGGAATTATGAGAATAGCCTAAAATTCTATTGAGGTTCTGAGCCTGGAGCCTGTTGATCGCCAACTAGTAGTGAAATCATCACAGATCCAATGATTTTGGTTGGATTTTTATAATTTTTTCTGTGGAATGAGTATACGGTTTGGTGAAAAGAATGACATATTGACTGATGTCATAACTTGGGGGAATAGTTGATTGCCAATGAAATAAAGATGAAAATATTGGAAAAAAAAGTTTAAAAAAAAAAACACCCAATTTTTTTTGCATTAAATTGATGCCAAATCATGTAGAAATGTGTTTTAAAAGTTATTTTTTTCAGTGGATGTTGTCAGCACATGTGTTCTGTGTGTCTGGAATGTATTTTTTGACAGCCTACCCAACCCACTGAGGATTTGAGGAAAAACATAATTTTTCACATTTTATCGATTAAAAAAATAAAGGGTGCATACACTAAAATGGCCACAATTTTTTTTTTGCGATATAAAAAATAAAAAACACAAATAAAAAGTATGGCAGACCATGTCAGGTTCAACCCATTTTATTCAGCTTTTGAGACTTTGGCTCCCCAACTATCATGTTGACCTGGTTTAAATCCCCAGCAGCAATGAAGAAGCCCTCAGTGTGAGTGGATTGCAACTCTCGATAGTCCGAAAGAGAACACACATAGCCTCCTTTGTGTTAGCGCTGGTGGGGACATACACAGCAGTGATGGAAACTACAGTAAATTCCTGAAGCAGATAGAATGGTCTGCAGAGTAAAGTCAAAAACTCAATGTCTGGAGAGCAATAGCTTGAGACGTAGTGTAGCATCCAGTCGAAAGAAGTTAGCCAGGACTGATGGTTTAGTGACTTTTAATGTCCCTGTTGCAGGTCATAAACCGACGTAAGAGCTCCATGAGATGAATAACAAAGAACAAAAATATATATTAGTTTACTAACATAAATAAACACATTTCTTTGTTTGATTTATTTCTGTATTACTTGCAAAAGATACCAAAATACACATAATAAATCAAACAAACCTTGTTCCCACTCTCGACTGTAGCTAAACTTTATCTTTCTCTCCCGTTCGTCCTCAAACACCGTTTATCTGCCGTTTCTCGTTAGCTTTTATCTGCACCGTTTTTCTTTAGCTTTTATCTGCATCGTTTTTACTTCCCAGTTTTTTGTTCACACATTGACCTTTCAAAATAAAATTCTGGCAATTACAGGAAACACCAAACAAAAACATGCAAAAGTATTTTACAAACACAAACTTTACCTTGCGGTCCTTTACACGTAGCATTATTACACCAGTTATTGTTGATGTAGATACACAACACTAGTAACTAAAAAAGAAGTCAAATGAAACCTTATTGTCCTTTAAAAGCATTCCCATTTTAGTGTTTCTCAAGTGATATTGTCATTCTAAGACAGTTTGACACATAAAAACAGCTGAATCTTAAATAGTGACATTCACTGCATTTTACTGTTAAAATCACTTTCTGAGCGAGAAAAGCACAAAATTAGACAACATGAACACATGTTGCATTTTTCACAGTATCTCAAAATGAAGTCAAATTAAAGCATGTTGTCCTTCAAAAACATGCACAATTGAATGTTTCTAAAGTGGAACTGTCATTCTAAGAGAGTTTGATGCATAATAACAGGTGAATCTTAAAGGTGACATATTATGAAGCTTTTTCAATAAGTTACATAGGTCTATGATTTCCATAAAACATGTTTCTGAAGCTGTTTGCTGGAAACAGCTTTCAGGAAAAGATTCTTGCCTCCCTCTATTTCCCTCTGTTTCAGTCCCTTTCAGAATGTGCTGTTTCTGGTGTTTGTAGCTTTAAATGCAAATGAGCTGCTGCTGTCCCACCCATGTTTGCTGCTGATTGCTAACTAGAAGCTAGTGGTTAGCGTTAGCTTGTGCTATATGGCAAAACGCTACTTTGTTAGTTCGTGTAGAACTGAAAAATGAACACAGCTAAACATTTGTAAATGCTGGCATCTCCCTCGGACATGCACTAAATCATTTACAAGACCAGGAACGTGGTGTGATGTACCAGAAGCTACGGTAGCAGCGAGCTAACGTTTGACGGCTGAAGCCGTAGTCTCGAAGCTAGCGGTTAGCCTTACGTCCTTCTCAATGGCAAAACAAACACGCTACAACACGCAAGAGTTCGTGCTAATCTACACAAGAAACACACAGCGAATTATTTGTATACACGTCCTTCCCCTGTAGGTATTCCACGCGAAGTTGGAAGTGAGCCCTCCTTTAGATGAAGTCTCTCGGCTAATCCTGCCTCGCACTGACCGAGGTTTGAAAAAGAGTCAGCCTTGAAGTGGTTAGCACACATCACATCATCACAACATTTTTGCCAACTGTAGCGGGGGCATTGCCTTCAAAAATGAATTCAATCCATGCCGCTCTTTTGTCCTCTGCGGCTAGGAGCCGATGGAGCGATTTGTGCTGGTCTTTACAGCCAACAACAGAACAATGCGTGTAGCGCCTCAACATGATAACTTCTTACACGGTGCTTTCGATAACGAAATGGCGTATCTGTGGTAGCGCTGTATGTGGTGGGTGGAGAGACACCAGGGAGATGGGGAGGGAATTTTAAATAGTGACGTTTATTTGATTTTACCATGAAAATCATAATATATGAGCGAAACGAGTGTTTGCTTGAGGACATGAGGTTCCTTCAATGTAACAAGATGTTTTATGTACCCAAGTGTTTTACCTAATAAGATGTTGGTTCTGTAATGTGAAGTATGGTTATTATCATATAGGAAGTGATTATATACAACTTTTTTACACGAGTTTGTTTTTTTTAATCGCAACAATCACAAAAAAATTCATACAGTATATTGTAAAAACTTAGGAATTTCCTGTTTGCAAATCGAAAATATGTATTAAAACAGGCTGATGGAAACACACATTTCTGACTTTTTTAAGACTTTGTGTGAGAAATATTTCTCTAAGTTGATTTAAATAATAAACGTAAAATAGTTGAGTAACTGTGACTGCCTAGCTCGTAGCCGGCTGGGAGCTGGATGGCCTCTGGCTTGGAGGGGAATTTCGAGGCTGCTACATCTGTATCATGTCAAATCTCTGTCAAATCTCCTCTGTGTCAACATAAAATGTTGACATTCTATCATGTCAACATAAAGAATGGAAGTCATATGGACACACACGTTAAAAAATACCCTCCAAAAAGGGAAGATAATAATAAATGGTAGATCAAAGACATTAACTGCTGAATGAAATGGTGATACAAAACTAGACAATTTCCCCTAGAGAAATTTTGAAAGGGTCACGGGGGCTACTGATGGAGTGTGACAATGCTAACAGCTGCTAATGCTAAGCTAGCATTAGCATGTCAAATAACGCGTTAAAAATATCTAAATCACTTTTAGGATGCATTTAATAATCATTTTATCATGTTAGCATGTTAGCATTAGAATGCTAACATTAGCAAATTAGCACAACAACCTCATATCAAAGTCAAACCTGTTTATAGGACCTCATGTTAGCGGCTAATGCTAAGCTAACATTAGCATGTCAAGTAACACCTTGAAAAGATCTCAAAGACCATTAGAATGCATTCAAGAATCATTTTACCATAGGTTAGCATGTTAGCATTAGCATGATAATCATTAGCATGTTAGCACACCAACCCGACATCAAAAGTCAAACCTGTATGCACCAACAAGTTCATAGGACCTCATGTTAGCATTAGCATGTTAGCATTGTGGCTAATGCTAACAGGCCAACATCATTCATTGCATTACATTTCAAACTCACCAGTAATAATAGGTAAGACAAGTGGCTCCTTATCAAGCCACTGCAGAAGCTTGATGACAAGCTGATCATTTGAATCAGCTGCATAGCTGTCTGGGCTGGTTGTCCCCAGACACCTGATATTTTATGACTAAAGGCTGAGTCACGTTCTTCAAACCATGCAAACATAATTAAAAACACAAGGTTCCTTCAATGTAACAAGATGTCTGATGTACCCAAGTGTTCTACCTAACAAGTTGCTCTATGTATCAAATTTTTTACGTAACAACGAACACAAAATGAACACTTCTTGTTTTTTTTCACAGTATCTCAAAATGAAGTCAAATTAAAGCATGTTGTCCTTCAAAAACATGTACAATTGCATGTTTCTAAAGTAATTTTCTAAATTGTCATTCTAAGACAGTTTGACACATAAAAGCAGCTGAATCTTAAATAGTGACATTCGCTGCATTTTACTGTCAAAATCACACTTTCTGAGCGAGAAAATCACAAAATGAGACAACATGAACCCTTGTTGCATTTTCACAGTAACTGCATAGGGAGTAAAAATAAACCATGTTGTCCTTCAACAACATGCACAATTGAATGTTTCTAAAGTGGAACTGTCATTCTAAGACAGTTTGACACATAAAAACAGCTAAATCATGACATGCCATGCTGGCCTTCAAAAACATTCGCATTTGAGTGTTTTTCAGCTGCAGGTTTAGTTCTGAGACAGTTTGACACATGAAAACAGCCACACTTTCAATAGTGACTATTGATATTAATGTGTCCTCTGGCTATTTGCTGTGTATGTGCAGTAACTGTAATGTAAGTCAAATGACGTCATGTTGTCCTTTTTTTTCATCATCCACAATTGAGTGTCTGAGATGGAAATTTCATTTGAAAAAAGGTTTGTTTTGTTTATGTGCTCTTTTGTCCTTGTGTGTGTGTGTGTGTGTGTGTGTGTGTGTGTGTGTGTGTGTGTGTGTGTGTGTGTGCGTGCGTGTGCGCGTGCATGTGTGCGTGCTACCCCTTTAGAATGTGTATATTGTAGAGATCTCATGAAGCTCATCTGTTCCATCTGATGCAGCCACAGGTAAGTGGCTCAAGTAAGCTGAGCAGTAGATCACACCCTCCTCAGATGAAAGAGATCCTGGATGGCCATGTTTCACTCCATGTCGTTCCACAGAGGAGACTAATAAAAAAAAAGCAATACAGGAATAAATAATTCAATTATTATTAAAAATAATAATCAGAATAATATCTTATGGATAGATCTCATACAGCGCTTTTCAGGTTACTTAAAGACACTGCAAGTAATGAAATAAATGAATAGATCAATACATACATACATACATACATACACACACACACACACACATACATACATACATACATACATACATACATACACAAATATATGGCAGTGCTTACAATCTTTGGCTCCTTTCTTCTCTAAAATGGTAAAAACCTTTAACAATATACTCCACTGCAAGAGCTCTCCAGATCACTGTCTCTCTTTGACTTTTCTCAGCAACAGTCAGCAAGGTAATGTGCTTTTCTCCAAGGTTACTAGTGTTTTCAATAACAGGCAAAGAGGGTGTTAATGCTCTCTCTGCTGATGTGATATTTTAACTACACTTGTTAAAATTTACTGGCTGGTCATTTTATGTGGGCCACACTGATACCCTTCAAGAATATCCACAGTTGAGTGTCTCTGAACTGGAAGTTTGATACTCAGGCCTAATGGCACTTCATAAGAGCTTCACCCAAAATAGTCATGTTCATTTGATTTCAGTGTCAACATCACATGACCTCATTGTCGGAAGCACAAAATAACATTTGCTTTATGCAGGGAACATTTCCAATTTAAGCAAAACAAAACCAAGCCATACTTCATTGATACCCACATTTGAGTGTGTCTGAGATGGAAACAGTTTACCAAAGAGTCACTAAAAATAAAAGAGAAAGATAAATATGAATTTAAAATGAGAATAAGGGAAGACTAGACAGTACTGGGATGTTCCTCAGTAAATTAACAAATCACCTCAGGGATGTGCCATATCATATCATATATTCATGATAATGCCAGTATAATTTCTGTGATTACAAAATTCATGTTGTCTTGTCTCTCGTCTCATCGTCTTCCACTTATCCAGGTCTGGGTCACGGGGGCAACAGCCTCAGCAATGAAGCCCAGACAGCCCTCTCCACAGCCACTTCCACCAGTTCCTCCTGAGGGATCCCAAGGCATTTCCAGGCCAGCCGAGAGACATAATCCCTCCAGCGTGTCCTGGGTCCACCCTGTGAAGTTGAAAAAAAATCTGTTTGTATGGAACTGCATTTTATCTTTGTGGATTGTTTTGATGCCAAATTGACAAGAAGACTGCCGACATATAATGCCTTTTATCTTGTGTTTCTGGAGTAATGTGTTTTTGCGGACACATAAGGAATTGTTAATACATCATATTTCTTGAAGGGAGATTGGCATAATGATTTCCCCAGAGACCACAGGGAGTTCAAATACTGAATATATATTTTCCAACGTTTTGTCACAACCACAGAAATGCTAGGTAACTGCTTAAGTCTGGCAAAGTTGTCTGACAGCTTAGTTATTGGTTTGATTAATGGTTCACAGTCTAATAATATGTTTTTATTGAATACTGACAGTGGCTGAACAGGCTAATGATCAACTACAAAAGCTAATATTTCTCTATGTTTATTTCCTCTTTTTGTCAGCTGCCGTGTGTCTGCAGTGTATCCAGTTCCAAGAAGAGAAAAACAGGTTTCTCGTCGGTGTGTTTAATGTTTAGCGTGTCAAAAGGGATTTAATTCATTTTTGTGACTGCTCTTATGAGCTCAGACTATTAGAAATGCTAATAGTTACATGGGTGCTACCACCTTGTTGCACTGACCTCCACCATCATGAAGTGCTTTGAAAGGCTAGCCATACAACAAATAAGATCCAGCCTCCCCTCTCTCCTGGACCCATTTCAGTATCCGTATCAGGCCAACCGGTCCAGCGACGATCATCCCTCAGCCAAACAGCTTGGCCTGAGCAACCTCCTCTGGAATTGGTGGCAGGACTTTGTCGCAGAGAGATCACATGCAGTACAGGTCAGCATCAGCAACAGTGATGAGTTGAACTACAGGGGCGAAGTGAACCCACTGGCCATGTGCTGTGGACATACCAATCTCGCCCTAAATGTGGGGAAAACAAAGGAGATGCAGGCAAGTTAAACACAACAAGTATATACAAAATGGTGGGATAGAAAGAAAAACGTCATCCTAAAAAATTTGTAAATAGTATTTACATACTGTTATGTGCCGGTAGTATTGCACAGATTATTGCAAAGGTTATTGCACAGGTTATTGCACAGATTGTTTCACAGGTTATTGCACAGATTACAGATTACATACATACATACATATTATACTTTGATTACTTTGAGCAGTTTCTGTTGTACATTCTGACGGCTGCAGGAAGGAATGACCTGCGATAGCGCTCCTTCACACACTTTGGATGTAGCATCCAAAGTGCAGACCTCAGTGCAGTGAGTGTGTGTTGGAGGGGGTGGGAGTCATTGTCTGTCATGGAAGACAGCTTGGCTCCCCCACCTCCTCCACCTGTTACAGAGGGCATCCCAGGACAGAGCTGGCCTTCCTGATGAATTTGTCCAACTTCTTTCTGTCAGCTGTTGTGATGCAAATATAATGATTTGTTTGCATTTTTAAAAATCAGCCAAGACAGAATTCTGAGAAAAGGTTGAATATTCAGGTTGCAGTTTGAAGGTCAAGTGAATTTTATATAATTTTATTTTCTATATAGCACCAGCTCACAACATCAGCCGTTTGAAAATACCTTTCCTATAGAACAGGTCTATACCTTGAACTTTTATTAAACAAACTGTGGCAGAACTGACCTGTAACTTTCCCCTTTTTGGCATTCCTTCAGGTAAAATGGATTTGTAAAACATCCCAACTTTCAACCGCTATTGACCATTTGAACTGTTTACAGGGAAGTGTTAATTTAGAGAGATACAAGGTGTCTGGCTGGAGGACAGTTTCTTACATTCCTTCGGGGGAGCAAGAGACACAGACACTTCAACATCAAAGGTTGCCTTTTGCTCACAATGTTTCTCATGGAGATGCTAATTCTTTCTTGATAGCCCATGGGAGATATGGACAATTGGTGAGGGGTGCCAGGTCCCAGAGGAACCTAGAAAATCAGATAATGCTGATGGGTTGTAAATTAGACATTCCTGAAGTACACTGTTTTGTATGTCTGTGTGCCTTGTTTCTAATACACCAGGATAACTGAATCTCTATATTTGATTTAACTTTGGATTTTCTTACAGTACAAAGCCCATAATCTGTATGATGTCAATGCTTTTCCGGTGTTTCTAGCTTGTAAAATGACAAAGCTGTGATTTTAACTTTCCTACAAAGTTTGTCTGAGTTTCTACCATGGAACCATACTGCCATCTAGAGGTTTGTAGCAGTTAGGTTGAATATGCTTGACATGAGTCAGTTATTAATAGTAACCATAGTAGTGATAATCATTTTTGGGCAAATAGTCTGCCTTTCTTTATTTCTTTGTTATGTTGTGTTAGTTATACCCTGAGTCATCATATATATTAGGATGACTATTAGAAATTGTTATCATGATCATTGTTGAATGTCGCCATCTACGCATAAGAATTGTCTTATGCATGTTGTGAACAATGTTAGAATGCCTTTGAAAGTTAATCATTCCAAATATATGTGATTGACCATAGTGAGAAGCAGATGAGCCCCTCGTATGAATCATTAATTAATTCCTGCTCTGTTAGGTGAAATCACATTGCACGCCCACGAACCATCCCACATGCACGATGGCCTATTGATTAGACACGCCCTGGAGCGGTTAATACCGCTATTGTCTGCAGCATACAGATTTGTCTTCTTCTAGTCTAGCTCTCTTCTCTGCTTCGTTTTGAGTCTTAATTTTTTCTTTGCCTCTTGGTTGTTTTCTGCTGAGTTTCATCCAGCCTTCTTTTGTCTGTAGTCTTGTTCAGTCATTTTTGTTTCGTCATTTTTCTCAGTCTTTTGTGCTGCTCATAGCCACGCTGAGTAGCTTGAGTTAATTCTTCAGAAGACATATTTTCTTTTGTGAAACTTTCATTTTTACTCACCACGTTAAGCCACATGATTTTTTTTTTTTTTTTTTTTTTTTTTTTTTTGAAATTCTAGTCAAGTAAGAATAATTTTGGAGACACTTTTCGACCAGCCATCGAAGAGGCTATCAATCTTATTATTATTAAATCTAAAGTTGTGCTTCAGTTACCAACTAAGCCAAAGACCTGCAGCCTGCTACTGGGCTAGACAACCATCCCAAGCCGTTCGTTGCCTGCCGTTGACACCATAGAGCTCCAGCTCCTGAACACCCCTGTCCCACATCGGCTCTCAACCTTGGTGTGCCTGGTTCTTCCACTGGACCACTGCACAGATCGAGCCACGGACGACCACTGGAAGCCTCTTCGTGTCAGTTCGGACCAGGCCTCAACAAGAACGTCGCTGATATAGTAGGCATGCATTAAGCGGGTTTGAATAAGAGTTGGTCCGTGAGGTTTTGATAGTGTTAATTTACCTAAATTCTCTCGACCGTTTATTCAAGAAATTAACTTTCCATTTGCGTCCCAATTTTTTCCTTAAAACTACTTCTCAACTACCCAAACTCATTCTGCCATTGTTTTGCCACAGGTTTCTCTCTGCAATTGTTTGTGTTATTTCATATCACCCATATCCTCTGTCATACTATTCATGATACATTATTCATTACCCATAATTGTGCTTAATAAATCAAACCTTTTACTCAAGTCGTGGTCAGACGGTGTCCTTTTGAACTGGATATAAACGATCCCTGTATCTAGAGTTTATGCTTCAGATTATCAGACTGGTCTACCGTCAGTCCATTCGTTAGCACTACATCAGAATTTCAAGAGTTAATCATTTCTTCTTAGCTGAGGAAGATGGTGCCCTGGTATTTTATTAACGAATGCAACATCAAATTAAATTAATTCCCCTACAAAACTAAAAAGCCTTATGTTATTTATCTTATTTACAGAAGGGCATGTTATTTCTGTCTCTACATAGTCGCACATTTACTGTTCTCCTCTGCTCTCTGTATAGCCACAGCAAAGTTCCAAAAGCAGACAAAAATATCTGTGTTTTATCTTGATAAATGGACCGGATGTTTCTGACTTCCCATTTCAAGAGGGCCTAGACTGCTGTCATTAAAAGAAACACATGAACACCATTATTCCTTTAAGTGTTTGTGTCGGTGAATGTCTGGATGGTAGATGTGTGCCAGTTTGAGGTGAAGTTGTGGCTTTTTCATTTGTGTGGAATCTACACACACTTTCGTTGATGAAATTGTGTTTGATTAGCAAGTCTTGCAAAGGTGCTTTAGGAAAAAACGGTGGTCTCCGTTTGCAGGCATGACTGAACTTATTACAGGCTAATTTGCCATATAGTATGGTGGATGTGTGGCGGTTTAATTTTTAAGATGTAACATTATTGCTGTTTCACTTATGGAGAATCTGTTCACTTGCATTTTCGTTGTAATAGGTTGAAAGCTGGTGTTTTTGTTTGGTTTTGTTTTTTTGGGGGGGGATGTGCTGCATTCTCACCATAATGGGACATTGTGAGTCTGTGATTAGCGAGTCTGGCAAAAGTGCTTTTGAAAAAATGTGGTCTCCATTTCCAGGCATGACTGAAATGGGATATTGTGAGTTGCACAGGATATGGCAATAGCAACATGAAAATGCTAGTGAACATCTGTGTGGTGGATTAAATTAGCAATTTTAACTGCCCAGTGAGACCATGCAAAACTGTTCATTTTAAAATCTTCATTTAACCTTACTTGCCAAAGGTCCAGTAAACACAGACATGTGAGTTGTGACTCTTTCAAAGATACCAACTCTAAATGTTCCTTTACATTTTTACAGCATAGAGTAACTGCCATACAGGAAACTGTCAGTGTGTCAGACACTGAGGACATTGTTGGGGACATGTCTTATTTCAGTGATCTGTGTTGCTAAAATGTGTGTATGTTTTACATAAATTTAGAGGGATGGTATTTTATTCCTGCCCTGCGATTGACTGGCGACCGGTTCAGGGTGTACCCCACTTCTCGCCCGTTGACAGCTGGGATAGGTTCCAGCCCCCCACCCCGCAACCCCCGAAAAGGGATAGTCTTGTATAGAAAATGGATGGATGGATGGATGGATTGCATTTCATTCCAGCATCTGCTTTTCTATAGAAAGTCTCCACAGAAGAAGGCTGTGAAGATCTGGACTGAGGAGGCGTGTGAGCAGTGGCGGATCTAGGATTTTTCTAAGTAAGGGGCCATCAAGGGGCCACATTTCTCACAGAGGGGCCAAGTATTTGTCCAACAGGCATGCAGTCACATCTATGATAAAGCACACCCAGTCACACCTTTTTCAAACATTTTAATTAAAAAAGTGTAGACAGTAAAACTCATTTTCAATTTCACATTTGAGGATGTGAGCAACTTCAAAGGAAATAAAATAGTATTCGAAAACATGTTTCACAATTTATTATTCAAAAATATGCACTTTTTTTTATCTTACATTGGACAAGTATAACCTCTTCTTACTTTTTTTAATCAGAGAAATCACCAACACTGTCACTTTGAGAACATCTCTCTCACACATAGTACCATGTGAGCGACTTAAGGTAGAGGCAAGATCCAGACAATGCTGCTCTAAACTGACTATACAAGGCTCATCTCAAAAAAGCATAATTCTGCAGTTTTTATGACAGGAACTGAAACGTCTCACAAATTCAGTCATATCTAAAGACTTTGCCTGTTGGAACTCAATGCTCAGGACCCCAAGGTGATTCAAACGACTATCTGCCATTGTTGTTCTAAGTTTGTTATTAATTAAACTTAGGGCTGAAAAGCTCCGCTCACATGAGGCACTGCTCACGGGTATAACAATGGCAATCCTTCCTAGCCTAAACAGCTCATGAAACACCTCCTTGAAAGGTTCTAGGAATACTACAAACTCAAGAAGTATAGTGAACCTCTGCATCCCATCTTTTTCTTTCCTCTCCAAAACTCTCTTGATCTGATACGGTTTGCCTGTGGTATTGTAGTCACGATCGCTGTCGCGTTCATTCAGACGATAGTCTTCATCTGTCAGCTTTATTGACGGTGGACCTGCCTATTTGGTGCACTACTGCCACCAATGTTTGGGCATGGAATTGCATTCACCTATAATCTGATGGTCATTGTGTAGCAAAACGACAGATGAATGACAGGACAGGGGCACTTCAGGGGGTCAATTAGATTTCAGATGGGGTCAATGCCCCTGTGGCCCCACCCGTAGAACCACCACTGCATGTAAGCAACTGAGGGACTGCTTTAACACCACCGACTGGGACATATTGTGCAGCTCTCATGGAGAGGACAGTCTTGTTAGCTTTGAAGCTCGGTTCTTTATTGGAAGCTCAAGAACGGTCGGAGAAGTCTTCAGTTCACAGTCAAAGTATTTATTGTAGGTCACAGGTAAAGCAATGCAGTGCTGGACTCAGACTGACAGAGCTCCCTCAGGATCTCAGCCAGAATGAGCGCCGTTCACACACAATCGTACACATTTAAGGAGTTGGGATTGACCAGCCCCGTACATTAATCAGTTCAGGACATTCTAGACATCTTCAAGTACTATCCTCTAAACATGTGATAAGTAATCCATATGTGTGTATGTGTGTTGTGTCAGGCGTGAAGATAATATTTGCAGACATCGTAAATAAGGAGGAGAGTTGCCATGAACATCTTGTTTGCCACTACTGATTGTCTCTGGGGACATGATATTTATGACTCAGGGCTAAGAGTCAGGCCTTCTATCACAGTGACAAGATGTTTTTGTATGCCAGAGCACAAAACAGGATGTTAGAGTGTTAAACAAGATGTTCCCCGTAACAGTCTGACTCACTGCATCACGGACTATATCAACTTCTCTGTGGAAAACACTGTGCCATCCAAGAGAGTGTGGTGTTTTCCCAACAACAAGCCCTGGGTGACCCCTGAACTGAAGTCTCTGCTAAATGAGCAGAAGCAGGCCTTTATCTCAGGAGACAAGGACGAGCTGCGGAGAGTACAGTGTAAGAAAAACTAAAGAGAGAAACTGGAGCAGCGCCTGGAGAAGAACAATGTCCGAGATGTATGGAGAGGTCTGAAACATATCTCGGGCCATGGCAAAAGTGGGGATGGACAAGCCACCACTCGAGATCAGGCCTGGGCAAATGAGTTAAACTTGTTTTTTAGTAGATTTGATTCTGCCCCTACTCCAGCCCCCTTTCATTGGGGCCCCACTTCTTCACACCTCTCCAGGCCAGTTGTCTCCCTTCAGCTGCAGTCCTTAACACCTCAGCTCCCCTCAGACCACTCTGCTCCAACCCCCCAATGTCATCAAGGACCCCCCACCACCATCACCACCACCACCTACAGCTCTGGACTACCCCCCACAGTCACCCCCCTCCACCCTCTCCATTACTATAGACCAGGGGCCTCATTTATAAAACTTGCTTACGCACAAAACGGGGCTTGAAAGTTGCGTACGCAACTTCCTACGCAAAGGTTGTGATTTATAAAAATAAACTTAGCGTGAGGATGTGCGCACCGGTACGCCAACTTTGATGCTTGCGTACGAACATTTTGGAGACAGGGGGAACTGGCGGTGCAGATGGTGAGGTGGTGAATTGAAGCCAGATTGATCTCATACATTTAATGTCATCACAAATCAGACTTATAGACCCACGTAATCATAAACACCCAAGTCTGCAGTGTTATAGATGTGTTCCTTTAGTTAGCTGTTAGGCCTACTACTATATGCACAATGTTCATATATCATACTTCCATCTTCAAATGATACAGAGTGGTGGATGGCACTGATCGATTAGTATTAATTGTGACAAGGTGTGTAACAACTGGGTGTACCTCAACAGTAAACTGGACTGGGCAGACAATGCTAACGCCCTGTACAGGAAAGGCCAGAGCCTACACCTGCTGAGGAGACTGAGGTCCTTTGGTGTGTGCAGGGCTCTGCACGGACTTTCTATGACACTGTGGTGGCCTCTGCAGTGTTTTATGCCATAGTGTACTGGAGAGGGGGCAGTATGGACAGAGACAGGAAGAGACTGAACAAACTGGTTAAGAGAGCTAGCTCTGTCCTGCCACTGGACTCCATTGAGGAGGTGGGGGACAGAACGATGTTAGCCAAGCTGACATCCTTCAAGGACAGCTCCTCCCACCCCCTGCAACGCAGTGTGAGGACCCTGAGCAGCTCCTTCAGCTAAAGACTTTTACATCCCCATTGCAGGAAGGAGCGCTACTGCAGGTCATTCCTGCCCACAGCCATCAGATTGTATAACAGTGCAAAATAACATCCACTCAAATGCAAGTTGTACTGACAACCTGATCACATCTCACAATTTTCCTCTGATTTTCATGTGTATTGTACATTACCATAGGGTATATAACACTTTTTTTGTCTTCTTGTCCTCTGACTTCTTGCACTCTGTCTTGCTGCTGTAACATGTGAATTTCCCCATTACGGGATAAATAAAGTCTATCTTATCTTATCTTATCTTATCTTATCTTATCTTATCTTATCTTATCTTATCTTATCTTATCTTATCACAATACTGAGGAGGAGATTCAGAATATACATGAGTGAGGACAGACATGTACTGTCTTGAACAGATTAAATTTGTGTCATTTGAAGAATTGTAAAAATGTATGTTTCAGTCTTTCAGAAAGACATTTTGAGGCCTATTTATCAGCTTGGTCCTCCTGCCTCACAAAGTAAAGGCAACTTGCTGTGTTCCTCTGAACATGTTGAAGGTGCAGTCTCACAGTTTAGCTTCACTGAGATATTTAATACAATTTTTTGTGTAAATATGCTATATTTCATAACAGAGGAAGGACAACATACAAGAAGGGCTGATTTGTTGTCACTAGGTATGATGAATTTAATGAACTTGTCCTCATTGTAATGAAAGATGATTGACATAAGACGAGATAAGACTTTATTGATCCTACACCAGGTAAATTTATTTTGCACTCTTAATGCTCTTTTCTCAACTATCCTCTAAATCAGTGATTCTCAACTGGTGGGTCACGGTCCAAAAGTGGGTGGCAGATGGACATCAGGGCAGAACTCCGCCATGCGCAATACAGAGAGCAGAGGACCATGCGTGACCATGTAGAGACAGAAATGACATGCCGTCGTGTAAACAAGATAAATAACTTAGTAAAAAATGATAATAAAAGGACCAGATATAGACCTGTTCTGTAGGAAAATTATTCTCAAATGGCTTATGTTGTGAGCTGGCACTATAGAAATAGAAGAGAAAATTAAATAAAACACACTTAATATTCAAACTGCAACTTGAATGTTCAATCTTTTCACAGAATTCTGTCTTGGCTGATTTTTGAAAATGCAAATCATTATATAAATTGTTATTGTTATATTTCAACAATAAAATTAAGTCTATAGATGGGCTACTGGTCAAAGTCAAAAATCAAATTTTTGTCGATTACACCACATGTACAGGACATAAAGAGGGTGTCCCCCCCCATAAAAAAAAATGTATGAAGGTAAAAACAATAGGACAAAAACAGGACAAGTGTTTAAAATAAATACAGGGGTACAAAACTACTGAATAGTACCAAGACATAAAATGTGATGACAAAAAAATGTGAGTTATGAAAATCTCATATGTATGTCGCTTTGGAATAAAAGCATCTGCAGAATTACAAATTAATTGTAATTGTAAAAAGTGTGAGGATAAATAGTTTAGTCTGGTGGAGCTTGCATGGCGCCTCAGTAGAAAGAGCACATGATGGGTGCTGGGGCTCTCACTCTCTTTAAGTAGAGGCGCTGCTGGGCTTTCTTTGCCATTGATGCAGTGTTTTTTGTTCAGGAGAGGTCCTCAGTAATTTGGTGCTGCTCCACCCTCTCACAGCAGTACGATTTGTGGTAAGTGGGGGGTGTTGGGGGTGGGTTCTCCAGAAGTCAGTGACAATCTCCTTTGTTTTCCCAACATTTAGGGCGAGATTGGTATTTCCACACCACATGGCCAGTGGGTTCACCTTGCCCCTGTGTTTGGTCTCATCACGGTTGCTGATGCCGACCAGTACTGCATGTGATCTCTCTGTGACAAAGTCCTGCCACCAATTCCAGAGGAGGTTGCTCAAGCCAAGCTGGTAACTGCTGAGGGATGACAGTGTTGGATGGTAAACTGACGTCTGTGAACAACATTCTCATGTAAGATTCTCTTGTGTCCGGGTGGGTGAGGGCTGAGTGGAGAGCAGAGGAGACTCAGTGGACCAGTTGGCCTGTAATGCAAACTGAAATGGGTGGAGGAGAGGGGGGAGGCTGGATCTTATTATTTGCATGGCAAGCTTTTCAAAGCACTTCATGATGGTGGAGGTCAGTGCAACAGGGCGGTAGAGTTTCAGCACCCATATTAGCATTTGAGTCTGAGCTCATAAGAGCAGTCACAAAAATGAATTAAATCACTTTTGACATGCTAAACATTAAACACACAGAGGAGAAAGTTGTTTTCCTCTTCTTGGCACTAGATACACTGCAGACACACAGCAGCTGACAAAAAGAGACATAGACAAACCTTCTTGTCATTCAGTAAACAGCAGGTGTACACTGAACGAAATTTCTATTGCAACAGGCTCAGTGCAGGCTAGGATATATATATATATGAACAGTATGTGGTGAAAATATTTGCAATTATCATAAAGAATGTTAAAATAAACTGCAAAATAATTTTGTATATACAGTGTATAAATAAACAGTATGTAAAATCAAAAGTTTGTGCTCATTTAGAGTTAAGCTGTCTGATGGCCAGAGGGAAAAAGCTGTTGCAGAACCTGGTGGTCCTGCAATGAATGCTGCAGAACCTCTTTCCAGAGGCCAGCAGGGAGAACAGACCACGATGGGGATGTGAAGAGTCACTGATAATGTTAACAGCACAGGACATGCAGCATTTAGGCAGTGTTAGGCAGCGCAAAAAGTGGAGATAAATATAGGGAAATATTAGCTTTTGTAGCTGGTAATTAGCCTTTTCAGCCACTGTCAGTATTCAATACAAACAAATTATTAGACTGTAAACCATTAATCAAAGCAATAACTAAGCTGTCAGACAACTCTGCCAAACTTAAGCAGTTACCTAGTGTTTCTGTGGTTGTGACAAAACGTTAAAAAAATAAAAAATGATTATCAAAATATGAATTTCAGACAGCTTCTCTGTCCGTGGATCGGACACGCTGGAGGGATTATGTCTCTCCGCTGGCCTGTAAACGCCTTGGGATCCTTCAGGAGGAGCTGGTGGAAGTGGCTGCAGAAGTGGAAGTGGCTGCAGAAGTGGGCGTCCTTGCTGAGGCTGCTGCCCCCACGACCCAGACCCCGATGAGCAGAAGACGACGAGACAGGAGACAAGACAATATGAATTTTGTAATCACAAAAATTCTAGTGGCATTGTTGTGAATATATATGATATGGCACATCCCTTAGGTGTTTTATTAATTTATGGAGGAACATCCCAGGACTGTACCAGTACTGCTCCCTTTTCTAATTTTAAATTCTCATTTTTTCTTTCTCTTTCATTTTTATCAACTCTTTGGTAAACCATTTCCATCTCAGACACACTCAAATGTGGGTATCAATGTAGTATGGCTTGGCTTTGTTTTGCTTAAATTGGAAATGTTCCCTGCATCAAACAAATGTTTATTTCGTGTCTCTGACACTGAGGCCATGTGATGTTGACACTGAAATCAAATGAACATTTTGGGTGAGGCTCTTATGAAGTGCCATTAGGTCAAAGTATCAAACTTCCAGCTCAGAGACACTCAACTGTGGATATTCTTGAAGGGTATCAGTGTGCCCCACATAAAATGACCAGCCAGTAAATTTTAAAAAGTGCAGTTACAATATGATATCACCAGAGAGAGCATTAACACCCTCTTTGCCCGTAATTGAAAACACTTGTACCTTTGAGAAGAGCACATTACCTTAGACCTTGGCTGAAGAAAGTCAGACAGACAGCGATTTGGAGAGATCTCGCAGTGGAGTACATTGTTTAAGGTTTTACCATTTCAGAGAAGAAAGGAACCAAAGATTGTGAGCATGTCAACTGCCATGTGTATGTATGTATTGATCTATTCATTTATTTCATTGCTTGCACCGTTGCATCCTGAAAAGCGATGCTTTGCTTTTTTCTTTAGTGTCCTCATATTGTGGAACGACATGGAGAGAAACACAGCGATCCAGGATCCCTTTCATCTGAGGAGGGTGTGATCTACACTGCTCAGCTTACTTGATCATACCTGTGGCTGCATCGGATGGAACAGATGAGCTTCATGAGATCTCTACAATATACACATTCTACAGTGGTAGTACACACACACTCACACACACACACACACACACACACACACACGAGAGCACATAAACAACAAAACAAACCTTTTTTCAAATGAAATTTCCATCTCAGACACACTCAAATGTGGATGTTCATGAAGTAAAATGTGGCTTCATTTGACTTACATTGCAGTTGCTGCACATACACAGCAAATTGCTAGAAGATAATATAAACTTATTTAAAGTGTGACTGTTTTTATGTGCCAAACTGTTTCAGAAATAAATCTGCAGCTGAAAACACTCAAAGGCGAATGTTTTGAAGGCCAGCATGGCATGACATAATTCAGCTGTTGTTATGTTCAAGACTGTCTTAGAATGAAAAATCCACTTGAGAAACATTAAAGTGTGAATGTTTTTGAAGGACAGCATGGTTATTCTGATTTCCTTTACAGTTACTGTGACAAAAACAACATGTGGTCGTTATTCTTCTCTAGCTCATTTAGTGTGTTTTGAAGAGTAAAAACAAATGGTCACCATTAAACATTCAGCTGTTTTTATGTGCCAAACTGTCCACTAATGACAATTCCACTTTAGATACACTGAAATGTAGATGGTTGTTGAAGGACAGCATGGTTTAATTTGACGTCGTCTTGATTTGTGTGTTGATGTTGTGCTTGTGTTGCTCACAAAATGTGATTTTGACTGTAAAATCAAATGAATGTCACCATTAGAGATTCATTTGTTTTTATGTGTCAAACTGTCTATTTGACATGCTTCATAGTTACTGTTAAAAATACGAGTTGATGTTCTTGTCTTGCTCATACAATGTGATTTTGACAGTAAAATCAGATAAATGTCACTATTTAAGATTCATCAGTGTCAGACTGTCTCAGAATGACAGTTCCACTTGAGAAACATTCAACTGTGAATGTTTTCGAATGACAAAATGCTTTGATTCTACTTCCCTCACAGTGACTGTGAATAATACAGACACGACAATGTCCACTGTGATTTTAACAGGAAAAACAAATGAGCACCACCATTTAAGATTCTTTTTTTTTCATGTGTCAAACTGTCTTAGAATGACAATTCCACTTGAGAAATACTCAAATGTGAATGCTTTTCAAGGTCAACATAGTTGAATTTGACTCGGTGCGAAGTTAGTGTGATAAATGCAACAAGCATTCATATTGTCTCATTTTGTGCTTTTCTCGCATAGGTGTTATTTTGACAGTGTAATGCAGCGAATGTCACTATTTTATTTTGTATCAAAACATCATTGAATGTCAATTCCATATTAGAAACATTCAGTTGTGCATGTTTTTGAAGGACAATATAGTTTAATTTTACTCGGTGTGAAGTTATTGTGAAAAATGCAACAAGCATTTATATTGTCTCATTTTGTGATTTGCTCGATCGGAAAGTATTATTTTGACAGTGTATGCAACGAATGTCACTATTTAAGACTCAGCTGTATTTATGTATCAAACTGTCTTAGAATGACAAATCCACCCTAGAAACACTCACTTGTGCATGTTTTTGAAGGACATCGTGCTTTAAGTTAATTCTGTATGCAGTTACTGTGAAAAAAGCAACAAGTGTTCATATTGTCTCATTATGTGCTTTTCTCGTTCAGAAAGTGTCATTTTGACAGTCAAATGCACCGAATGTCACTATTTGAGATTCAGCTGCTTTTATGTATCAAAACCTCACTGAATGTCAATTCCACGTTAGAAACATTCAGTTGTGCATGTTTTTGAAGGACAACATGGTTAATTTTAATTTCGTATGCAGTTACTGTGAAAAAAGCAATAAGTGTTCATGTTGTCTCATTATGTGTTTTTCTCGCTCGGAAAGTGTTATATTGACAGTGGAATGCAGCAAATGTCACGACTTAAGAATCAGCTCTTGTTCAGAGTCAGACTGTCCTAGCGCCATACAGCGCCGTACGAGCGGCAGCCTTTTACAGCAGCTCGCTAGACTCTTAGGAGTTTTTCTTATCTTTTTGTTTTTCTTGTTCGTCTTTTGTTTATTCTTTTAGTTCAACGTGTTTGTAAATATCTGGCGCATCAGAGACGCTTAACACGGCAACTCTGGCGCTACTTTGCAACCACTTTTACACCCCGTGCAACTTTCGCTGCGTCTGTGGGTCCGTGAGAGACTATGGCTCCCATTGTTTACAGCAGAGATCAGCTGCTGGCCCTGCGTAACACAGCTGTGCGGCCAGAGGAGCGACCTGAAGTTCCCGTGAGATAAGGAGGAGGATGCGGGGGTGCTGCGCAGGGATTAAACGTTGCGACAGGAGGAGAGCTTACAGACTGACTCTCCCGTCCATCATCATGGGGAACGTAAGCTCTCTCCCCAACAAGATGGATGAGCTGGCAGCGCTGACCCGACATGAACAGGATTACCGACGGTGCAGTTTGCTACTGTTCACAGAGACATGGCTGGGTGATTCTCTGAATTCAGTGCACTTTGTGTCCCACAGGTTTACCTGTATTTTCATATACAGTAAGCCACAAAAGGCATTTTAAAACAAGACATGAAAAGATTCATGTGTCTTTGCATTATAACACATTCACATATTTTAAAAATTATGTTTTGAAAAATGTTATGGGTTGCTGAGGCGTAGAGGTCAGCCAAATGAGCATGTCCCCACTGACCAAAGTTATTGTTTCACTGAATATAAAACAAATAAAAATAGCCAGTAATCTCAAGTTTTTTCTGCTAATATAATCATTTGCCTGTCTACTTTAACCTAAATCAAAGAAATATAAGAAAAATACATGAATTATTTATAAAATAGCACTATTTAATAGTGCTGTCAGGCGATTAAAAAAATTAATCTAATTAATTATAGGATTTGTAATTAATTAATCGAATTAATCGCATTTTAATCTCATATCTGCTTAAGGTCCCCAAATAAAGAATTTGAATTCTAGGACATTACAAAATTGTAGTGCATGACTAATCAATTGAATACGCAAAGAAGAGAAGATTTGATATCCACATTTTTATTGGTGAAGTGTACTTCATAAATGAAATTCAGATGACGCTATCTGAAACGCCTCATTTAGGCCCTCGTCTTCCACGTTTGAAATCGGCCTGCAATCAGCAGCAAACCACTTTGCGATTGAGTTTGTCAATCTTTCTGTTGTGGCTCTGCTCATTCGTTTTCCTAACTCATCAAGTGTGGGTTGGCGGAGTGAGCTCATGGTAGCATTAGCGGCACTAGCAGCAACTACATGTTTAGCATGGTAGCACGGTGGCACAAGTGGTAACACTGTTGCCTCACAGCTAGAAGGTCCCCGGTTCGAATCCCGCTGTGGGTGCTGGTGGCGTGTCCTCCACCATGCCTTGGTGCATGTTCTCCCCGTGTTCACCCGGGGTTTCCTCCGTAATAACCCCCACTAAAAACATGCAAGAAGATCACCACCTGACCAATGGTGACAAAGGAGTACTGGTCCCCGGGCGCGGGCGTCAGCGTTGCCTGGCAGCTGGCAGCCCACCGCTCCTGGTCTGCCGCGGAGGATCGACAGATCGAGGATGGGTCAAATGCGGAAAAAACTAATTTCACGGAAAAGCATGGCGTGTAGTGCAACTAACACCTTGTGTAATGTGATTAATAAAGTACGTTTCTTCTTCTTCTAGCGTTAGCGTTTAAATGATAATTCAGGCTGGAGCTGCTACGGTGATAGGAAAATTCTTTTTTACACAAGGTACAAATCACTGCGTCCTTGTTAATAGTCCCGACTTTGTTCTTTTTATAAATAAACTTGCCGTTCAACGGTCAAAGTAGGCTTGCCTCGCTCTCCGGTGTCGCATCCATGTCTGTTGTCACCCTGCTTTTTACTAGTAGCGCAGGTAGGATGCGACCTGGTCACTCAAAGAGCCATATTTAAAATGCTTGCGCATTGACTTGCCACTCATGATTAATTGCGTTAATTTTTATAGCGCGTTAATTTGCAGCGTAATTAATTAATCTAATTAACGCGTTAAACTGACAGCCCTACTATTTAAGCATGTCCCCCAGTTTTGTTCAACCCCCTAACAGCATACCACCCCCCCCCCCTTTTTAAATCATGGTTCAGTCCAACTTCCTCAGCACCCAGGAAGTGACATCACTCAAGTCTTTTCCCACTCAAACTGTAAAGAGAGGTGAGTGTTAGCATATTTTCTTACCTATATTTCATTATTTTTATCGTCAGATTGCCATCGTCAAGCTCAACCTTTCAACACTGTTCCATGCATAAATGATATTTACTATTGTTTTGGAAAAAGCAAACAATTGTCTTGGAAAAATATATTAATTTCTTGTTTTCCTCATGCCATGTGTTGCTCCATACCCTAGCTTATGTGGACTTATGGCTACTTTTAGCTAAAATCTTCAACCCCGTAACATTCAACCCCGAACAAAAAACGCTGTTACGGGGTTGAATCATTGTTACGGGGTTGAAGGTTGGACTGTTCTTAAACCAGCCAGCCCCTTTTCCCTAAATGTTATTTAATGTTCATTATTTTCAGATATCAGATGGCTAAATCAAATGCAGAGAGGCAAAGAGAGTACAGAGCGAGAAGAAATGCAGATTCACAGAAAAGGGAAGAATACCTCAGGAAAGAGCGTGAGCGATGGAAAAGAGATTTAGAAGCAGGGAAAAAGAAATCAATCAATGACCTAACTAAGAGAGTTCAAAGACGTAAGCGGAAGGAGCGGTGGAAGGCTAAAGAAAGACAGAAAAGGAAAGCTGAGATTGAAAACAGCAGGCCTACCTCTCTAACCCCCCCACATACTCCTGACAGTGAGATTCAAGATGCAGAACAAGCCAGACCAGGGTCCTCATGGTGAGGGAAATATGTGGTTAGAAATAGTGCTTGGTTTTAATTATGCTATCTTATTTCAAAAACACTGCTATATACACAGCTTTATACATGATCAATCTGATTATTCTAGTAGCTCCTAAGAAATGCACATTTGTAGGAAGGGAGCCATGGTTTACTGTTTTTAATAGTGAATTTAGACCACCCATCCACACACACACACACACACACACACACACACACACACACACACACACACACACACACACAGACACGCACGCATGCACACCCACACACCCACGCACATACAAAGCCATGGTGGTCAATTAATGCACCCTAGTGTCCTAGTGTATATGTAAATTCTGTCACTACTAATGTAACAACTAATCTTCCATGTATTGTATGGTTTCATCTTAGTCATTCAGCGGGCAAGAAAGCATCCAGAAAAGCAAGAGACAAATTGCGCAAAGAAATAGAAGAACTAAAAAGGAAACTCAAACATCAGAAGAACATCAGAACACTCCCTTTCAGACCGCGACACATGCCAATGCAGGTTACATGAAAACCTGGGCTTTCTGGCTGACAAGCTTTGTCAGCTTAAGCTTATTGGCATTTCAAATTTAGAGAGCCTCACAGAACTTGTCTGCTGTGACACTGGCAGTAAGGCCTGCATGTATGGAGAATGTGAGGATTGTATGAACAGAATCGTTCCCCTCTCAAGCTCATATAATGGTGCACAGAAGGTGACCTATATGCAGTGGGCCACAGAAGGCAAAGCAAAATCAAATGATGAAGAGAGCTCAGTCACAAAAATAACAGTAAAACAAACCATTGAGAGCAGTCAAGAGGAGCTTGCAGAGAGGTTCCACACACACATCACTAAGTTTAAGAGGCATCTCTTCAACATCAGACAACAGTATGCCTACTACCATGGACTGCGCAGCTGCATGGCCAATGATGAATGCCTGATCCACATTGACTTCTCTGAAAACTTTTCTTGTAAGTACAGCACTGAAATTCAGTCAGTACACTTTGGATCATCCCACCAACAGGCCACACTTTATACAGGGGTCATCTACGTTGGTGGAAACCAAGAGCCAACCTGCTTTACCTCCATCTCACCATCCAAGCACAAGAGTCCAGCTGCTACATGGGAACATTTGAAACCTGCACTGGACTATGTGCAGACCACACACCCAGAGGTGTGTGTTGTGCACTTTTTTAGTGATGGGCCTTGTACACAGTACAGGCAGAAAGGAAACTTTTTTCTCTTCAGTACAGAGCTTGACAAGAGAGGACTGAGAGGGACCTGGAATTTTTTCGAGTCCAGTCACGGCAAAGGAGCACCAGATGGTGTTGGTGCTGCCTTAAAAAGATCAGCAGACAACCTCATCAGCCATGGCCGGGACATCAACAATGCTTATGAGCTCTACAAGGCCCTCTCCGAGACAGACACTTCGATCAAATTGTATTTTATTGAAGATGAAGTTGTTGAGCAGGCACTGAAAATGATGCCATTCACCATTCCACCGGTCCCAGGAACCATGTGCATCCATCAGGTCATCACTCTTGTTTCAGGGGAGATAACATTGCGAGATGTCAGCTGCATGTGCTCCACCTATGGAAAGCTTGAATGTGAATGCTGGAATACAAAGCATTTCAGCTTTGTTAGGAAAGTCCCAGCCACTGTGTTGCCACTTACTGTGTCACAAGGGCAGAAACAAATCAACTGGGATGACCCAGAGGTAATAGGGGAGTGGTGTGTGCTCACTTATGATAAAGCATTGTATCCAGGAATAATCCTTGCCACAGATGAAACCGACGGTCAAGTGAAATGCATGCACCATGCATTTCATGCGGAATGCGGAATAACCAAAAACAGGTTCTTTTGGCCTCTACAAGAGGATGTACTGTGGTATCCATTTGATGATGTGCTTGAGCTCATCCCGCCTCCTCAGCCTGTGACAGGACATGATTCACGTCACATGCAAATTCAGAAAGAGATCTGGGCAAGACTGTTTGACTAAAGGATGAAAGAACCATAAATAGCAGGAGCAACAGATAAGATAAAACAAGAGACCATCAACATTCATATTCATTCATCAAACTTATCAATTCAATTCAATTCAATTCAATTCAATTCAATTCAATTCAATTCAATTCAATTCAATTCAATATTCCTTTATTCATCCCTCAAGGGGGAATTCCGAATTTCACAGCAGCATCAATAACAGAATAGAATATTAAAAGACAAAATGCATGCAGTTAACACAAAGTATATACAAAAGGGTGTACTGGGAATAGTATTTACAGACTTTTATGTCCTAAAATATTGCACAGTTTACAGAGAAATATTGCACAGATTACAGGCTTTCATGTACTGAAATATTGCACAGATTATTGCCCAGGTTATTGCACAGATTGTTTCCCAAAAAATTGTTCAGTTCAGTTATTGCGCAGAATGTTATGCAAATTATTGTATCACCTACTTGGAGCAGTTTCTATTGTAAAGTCTGATGGCTGCAGGAAGGAAAGACCTGTGATACCGCTCCTTCACACACTTTGGATGTAGCATCCTGTCACTGATGGAGCTCCTGGAGGGGGTGGGAGTCATTGTCTGTCATGGAGGACAGCTTGGCTGTCATCCGCCTTTCCCCCACCTCCTCCACCTGTTCCAGAGGGCATCCCAGGACAGAGCTGGCCTTCTTGATGAGTTTGTCAAGCCTCTTCCTGTCAGCTGCTGTGATGCTGTTCCCCCAGCAGACTACACCATAGAACAAGGCAGTGCAGTGGTGTTGTAAGTCCAGTCCAGTTTGTTGTTCAGATGAACACCCAGGTACTTATACGATGTCACCATCTCAATGTCCCTTCCCTGGATGTTCACTGGTGATGGGGGAGAGTGCGGGCGCCAACGGAAGTCCACAACCAGCTCCTTGGTTTTATCCGCATTGATCAGCAGGTAGTTCTGCTGACACCAGTCCACAAAATCCTGAATGAGTCCTCTGTATGACCTATCGTCCCCATCTGTGATGAGGCCGACAATGGCAGAGTTATCAGAGAACTTCTGCAGGTGGCAGGTGGGTGACAGGTGGGAAAGGTCCGCTGTATAAAGGGTGCCAGCACCGTTCCCTGGGGGGCCCCCACACTGCAGAGGACAGTCCCTGACACACAGTCCCGTGTCCTCACATACTGTGGGCGGTTGGAAAGGTAGTCCACTATCCAACATGTGAGGTGTTGGTCTACTCTTGAAAGCTCCAGCTTGTTTCTCAGGATGGCTGGCCTGATGGTGTTGAAAGCACTGCTGAGGTCCAGGAAAAGGACCCGAACAGTGCTCCCCGGCAGCTCCAGGTGAGCCAGGGCTCGATGGAGGAGGAAGATGAGAGCATCGTCCACTCCGATGCCAGGCTGGTACGCGAACTGCAGCGGATCCATGGACGAGCTCACCAGGGGGTGCAGGTGGGCAAGGACCAGCCGCTCCAAGGCCTTCATGAGGTGCGATGTTGGTGCCACCGGCCTGTAGCAGCTAGGGTCCTTAATTAATCCAGGGTTTGTTGTTGGAGTGACACCATACAGTCCTGGTGGGTACAATGGTCTCCACACAAAAGTTTATGTAGTCCGTGACGCTGTCTGTCAAGCTGTCGATGTCCTCTTCATGAGAGTCACTGAATATATCCCACACGGTTGTCTCGAAGCAGTCCTTCAGAGCCTCTTCAGCCTCGTCAGACCATCTCTTCACTGTGCGGGACACAGCTGGTTGCCTGTTGACAAGGGGCTTGTAGACAGGCAGGAGATGAACCAGGTTGTGATCAGCTCTTCCCAGAGGAGGGAGGGGTGATGATTCATATGCCTCCTTGGTGTTGGCATAGAATAAGTCCAGTGTTTTATTGTCTCTGGTGGCACATGTGACATACTGGATGAATTTGGGCAGAGTGGAGGACAGAGAGGCATGATTAAAATCCCCAGAGATCAGTAAGAGTAAAACTCTTGAGAAAGCAGTTGCCAATCAGCTGTGCGACTTTCTAAACAATAATAGTTTATTCGAGGATTTCCAGTCAGGATTTAGAGTGCATCATAGCACAGAGACAGCACTGGTTAAAGTTACAAATGACCTTCTAATTGCATCTGATAAAGGATTTGTCTCTGTACTAGTCTTACTGGATCTTAGTGCTGCATTTGACACCATTGACCATGGCATCCTATTGCAGACACTGGAACATTTCATTGGCATTAAGGGAACTGCGCTAAGCTGGTTTAAATCCTACTTGTCAGATCGCTCTCAGTTTGTACGCGTTAATGACGACTCCTCTGTGCTCACTAAAGTCAGCTATGGAGTTCCGCAGGGTTCTGTGCTTGGACCAATTCTATTCACCTTATATATGCTTCCTTTAGGTAAGATTATCAGGAAGCACTCAATAAATTTTCATTGCTATGCAGATGATATCCAGCTATATTTATCAATGAAACCGGAAGAAACCAGTCAGTTAACTAGACTACAAGCATGTCTTCATGACATAAAGACCTGGATGACCTGCAATTTTCTGATGCTAAACTCGGACAAAACTGAAGTTATAGTAGTAGGCCCTAAACATCTTAGAAGGTCACTTTCTGATGACATAGCAGTTATGGATGGCATTGCGCTGGCCTCCAGCACCACTGTAAAGAATCTGGGAGTTATCTTTGACCAAGACATGTCCTTTCACTCCCATGTAAAACAAATTTCAAGGACTGCCTTTTTTCACCTACGTAATATCGCAAAAATCAGGCATATTTTGTCTCAAAATGATGCAGAAAAACTAGTCCATGCATTCGTAACTTCCAGGCTGGATTATTGCAATTCTTTACTATCAGGCTGCCCAAATTCGCTGCTGAATATTCTCCAGTTGCTCCAGAACGCTGCAGCACGTGTTCTGACAAAAACCAGGAAGCGAGATCATATTTCTCCAATACTCGCCACTTTGCACTGGCTCCCTGTAAAGTTTAGAATAGAGTTTAAAATTCTCCTCCTTACTTACAAAGCCATAAGTGGCCAGGCACCTTCTTATCTTAAAGAGCTCATAGTACCTTATTGCCCTACTCGAACACTGCGTTCCCAGAATGCAGGTCTACTTATGGTTCCTAAAGTCTCCAAAAGCAGAACAGGAGTCAGAGCATTTAGCTATCAAGCTCCTCTCCTGTGGAACCATCTTCCAGTCTTTGTCCGGGAGGCAGACACTGTCTCTACATTTAAGAGTAGGCTTAAAACTTTCCTTTTTGATAAAGCTTATAGTTAGGGCTGGCTCAGGCTTGTCCTGGACCAGCCCCTAGTTATGCTGCTATAGGATTAGACTGTTGGGGGACATCCAAAGATACACCGAGCTCCTCCGTCCTTCTGTCCCTCTCCATCCGCACGCTCTCATGTCCTACCACGGCGTGTTACTAACTTAGCTCCTTCCCCGGAGTCTCTGTGCTTTGTCGTCTTGCAGGTTCCCATGGACAGTGGCTGAATCTGGATTGTGGATTTCAGCTGCGTCTCCTGCCTTGGCCCTGCCTGACATCCACTGCAACTGCTACTGCTGTTATTACATCCACTGTCACTGTTACTGTGACTGCATGTCTGTCTCTCTGTCTCTGTCTCTCTCTCTCTCTCTCTCTCTCTCTGACTGCTTTTCTGTCTGTCTGTCTGTCTGTCTGTCTGTCTGTCTGTCTGTCTGTCTGTCTGTCTGTCTGTCTCACTCTCTCTCTCTTGCTCTTCCTCTCTCACCCAACCGGTCGAGGCAGATGGCCGCCCACCCAGAGTCTGGTTCTGCTCGAGGTTTCTGCCTGTTAAAAGGAAGTTTTTCCTCGCCACTGTCGCCAAGTGCTTGCTCATGGGGGAATTGTTGGTTTCTTTGTAGATAAAAGAGCTTGGTCTGTACCAGCTCTATATGGAAAGTGTCCTGAGACAACTTCTGTTGTGATTTGGCGCTATACAAATAAAATTGAATTGAATTGAATTGAATTGAATTTAAGAGGGCCTGTGGTTTCTGAGTCTGCAGCCTGCTGATCACGGTGTTGATGACGTCACAGGCTGCGTCGGTGTTAGCAGAGGGGGGAATATACACAGCCACCACTATGGCGTGCAAGAACTCCCATGGCAGATAATATGGCCTCAGACTAACAGCCAACAGTTCAATGTCCGGGCAGTAGTGCTGCTCCTTGATAGTGATGTGCCTGGAGTTACACCATCTATCGTTCACAAACACTGCCAGCCCTTCTCCTTTCCTCTTACCACTCTTCTCTGTCCGGTCCACTTGAACGAGTGAAAATCCATCCAGTGCCACAGTCGCGTCCGTGTGCTGCATTCCCAGCCAAGTCTCCGTGAAAAGTAGCAAACTGCACTGCCGGTAGTCCTGCTCCTGTCGCGTCAGCGTTGCCAGCTCATCCATCTTGTTGGGGAGAGATCTTACGTTCTCCATGATGACGGACAGGAGAGTCGGTCTGTAAGCTCTCCTCCTGTTGCGACATTTAATCCCTGCGCGGCACCCCCGCATCCTCCTCCTTAACTCGCGGGGGACATCAAGTCGCTCCTCCGGCCGCACAGCTGTGTTACGCAGGGCCAGCAGCTGATCCCTACTGTAAACAATGGGAGCCATTGTCTCTCACAGACCCACAGACGCGGAGAAAGTGTACGGGTTGTAAAAGTGATTACGAAGTAGCGCCAGAGTCACCGTGTTTAATGTCTCTGATGCGCCAGATTTTAACAAACACATAGATTAAAAAGAATAAAAGAAGACACACAAGAAAAGCAGAAAAAGATAAGAAAAACTCTTAAGTCTAGCGAGCTGCTGTAAAAGGCTGCCGCTTGTACAGCGCCGGAAGTGAAGATGCGCCGGAAGTGAAGATGTTTAGTGAATGCTCAATTTCCAGATTTTAGAGCTGTGTTGTCATGTTAATTGTTGTATTGTTAAACAGATTCCAGCCTATTCAGCCTATGTTGTCGTTCTTCATTTTTTCTCATAGGACAGACCCGTTCTAAATATGATGTTATTTTTAAACAATGTTAAATATTACTTACCTAATGATATGTTTCTTTCTTCTTGTTTGTTTAAATGAATTAAAATCAATTTCAATTTGATTAAATGTTCTCATTCATTCAGCCCTGTTTCAGTGTGTTCAAACCTGTTACAGTGTGTTCAACCCTGTCATAGTGTGTTTAACCCTGTTACTTGATACAATGTCATACATTTTTTGATAATAATAACAAATATTAGATAAATGTTTATTGAACTGTATACAAAGTATAGAGGACAAGTAGAAATTATATGAAAGCCTAATCTAATGTTCATTTTTAAGTATATTTTCATGATTTATGAAGACCGCTTGTACATTAAGTTGCAATATCTTCCATCCATCCATCCATCCATTGTCCTCCGCTTATCCGGGGCCGGGTTGCGGGGGGAGCAGTCTGAGAAGGGACGCCCAGACTTCCCTCTCCCTGGACACTTCCTCCAGCTCTTCCGGGGGGATCCCGAGGCGTTCCCAGGCCAGCCGAGTGACATAGTCACCCCAGCGTGTCCTGGGTCTTCCCCGGGGCCTCCTCCCGGTGGGACATGCCTGGAATACCTCCCTAGGGAGGCGTCCAGGGGGCATCCGATAGAGATGCCTGAGCCACCTCAACTGACTCCTCTCGATGTGGAGGAGCAGCGACTCTACTCTGAGCTCCTCCCGGGTGACAGAGCTCCTCACCCTATCTCTAAGGGAGCGCCCCGCCACCCTGCAGAGGAAACTCATTTCAGCCGCTTGTATCCGGGACCTCGTTCTTTCGGTCATGACCCAAAGTTCATGACCATAGGTGAGGGTTGGAATGTAGATTGACCGGTAAATCGAGAGCTTCGCCTTCCGGCTGAGCTCCTTCTTCACCACGACAGACCAGTACAGCGACCGCATTACTGCAGCCGCTGCACCAATCCGCCTGTCAATCTCACGTTCCATCCTTCCCTCACTCGTGAACAGGATCCCAAGATACTTAAACTCCTCCACTTGAGGCAGGAACTCTCCCCCAACCTGAAGGGAGCAAGCCACCTTTTTCCGGTCGAGAACCATGGCCTCGGACTTGGAGGTGCTGACTCTCATCCCAGCTGCTTCACACTCGGCTGCGAACCACCCCAGCGCATTCTGAAGGTCCTGGCTCGAGGTAGCCAGCAAGACAACATCATCCGCGAAAAGCAGAGATGAAATCTGCCGGGCCCCGGACCGAACCCCCTCCGGCCCCTGGCAGCGCTTAGAAATTCTGTCCATAAAAATAATGAACAGAACCGGTGACAAAGGGCAGCCCTGCCGGAGTCCAACATGCACCGGGAACAGGTCCGACTTACTGCCGGCGATGCGGACCAAGCTCCTGCTCCGGTTGTACAGGGACTGTACAGCCCTCAACAGAGGGCCTCCAACCCCATACTCCCGGAGCACCTCCCACAGAATGACGCGAGGAACACGGTCGAATGCCTTCTCCAAGTCCACGAAGCACATGTGGACTGGTTGGGCAAACTCCCATGAACCCTCAAGCACTCTGTGGAGGGTATAGAGCTGGTCCAGTGTTCCACGGCCAGGACGAAAACCGCATTGTTCCTCTTGAATCCGGGGTTCGACTATCGGCCGGATTCTCCTCTCCAGTACCCTGGAATAGACTTTCCCAGGGAGGCTGAGGAGTGTGATCCCCCGATAGTTGGAACACACCCTCCGGTCCCCCTTTTTAAAAAGAGGGACCACCACCCCAGTCTGCCAGTCCAGAGGCACTGTCCCCGTCTGCCACGCGATGCTGCAGAGGCGTGTCAACCAAGACAGTTCTACAACATCCAGAGACTTGAGGTACTCAGGGCGGATCTCATCCACCCCCGACGCTTTGTCACCGAGGAGCTTGCGAACTGCCTCAGTGACTTCAGCCCCAGTGATGAATGAATCGACCTCCAAGTCCCCAGTCTCTGCTTCCTCTACGGAAGACATGACAGAGGGATTGAGGAGATCTTTGAAGTATTCCTTCCACTGCCCGACAAAATATCCCCAGTCGAGGTCAACAGCTCCCCACCTCCACCGTAAACAGTGTTGACAGAAAGCTGCTTCCCCCTCCTGAGGCGCCGAACGGTTTGCCAGAATTTTCTCAAGGCCAACCGGTAGTCCTCCTCCATGGCCTCCCCGAACTCCTCCCAGACCCGAGTTTTTGCTTCTACAACCGCCCGAGCTGCCGCATGCTTGGCCTGCCGGTACCCATCAGTCCTATGAGCCAGCATCCCTTACTTCCGGTGTCCACCGGGTTCGGGGGTTGCCGCCACGACAGGCACCGCCGACTTTACGGCCACAGCTACGGACGGCTGCATCAACAATGGAAGTGGAGAACATGGTCCATTCGGACTCAATGTCTCCAACCTCCCTCGGGATCTGGTTGAAGCTCTCCCGGAGGTGGGAGTTGAAAACTTCCCTGACAGTGGGTTCCGCCAGACATTCCCAACAGACCCTCACGGTACGTTTGGGTCTGCCAAGTCTGTCCCGCTTCTTCCCCTGCCAGCGAATCCAACTCGCCACCAGGTGGTGATCAGTTGACAGCTCAGCCCCTCTCTTTACCCGAGTGTCCAAGACATACCGCCGAAGGTCAGATGATACGACTACAAAGTCGATCATTGACCTCCGGCCTAGGGTGTCCTGGTGCCATGTGCACTGATGGACACCCTTATGCTTGAACATGGTGTTCATTATGGACAAACTGTGACTAGCACAGAAATCCAATAACAGAACACCACTCGGGTTCAGATCGGGGAGGCCATTCCTCCCAATCACACCCCTCCAGGTGTCACTGTCACTGCCCATGTGAGCATTGAAGTCCCCCAGCAGAACAATGGAGTCCCCGGTTGGAGCACTTTCCAGTACCCCTCCCAGGGACTCCAAGAAGGCCGGGTACTCTATGCTACTGTTCGGCCCGTAGGCCGAAACAACAGTGAGAGACCTATCCCCACCCCAAAGGCGCAGGGAAGCGACCCTCTCGCTCAGCGGGGAGAACTCCAACACATGGCGGCTGAGCTGGGGGGCTATAAGCAAGCCCACACCAGCTCGCCGCCTCTCACTGCGGGCAACTCCAGAGTAGAAGAGAGTCCAGCCTCTCTCAAGGAGTTGGGTTCCAGAGCCCAGACTGTGCGTGGAGGTGAGCCCGACTATCTCTAGCCGGTACCGCTCAACCTCCCGCACTAGCTCAGGCTCTTTCCCCCACAGTGAGGTGACATTCCATGTCCCCATAGCCAGAGTCGTTGTCCAGGGTTTGGGTCGTCGGGGGCCCCGCCCACGACTGCTACCCATATCACATAGCACCGGCCCCTTCTGATCCTTCCTGCGGGTGGTGGGCCTACGGGAAGGCGGGCCCATGTCGCTCCTTCGGGCTGTGCCCGGCCGGGTCCCGTGGGCAAAGACCCGGCCACCAGGTGCTCGCCTGCGAGCCCCAACCCCAGGCTGCAATATCTTCCTTGACAGCCAAATTATTTTTATTTAGAATCAAATAAAATATACTTACAATAAGTTATTTCACAAAAGGGACAGGCGATTACCAAGACACTGGAAGAATAAGTTTGAATATGTTTTGGAATTATACTTATACAGGAATCAAATTGTCCTGTTATGGGGTTGAATTTAAAACAACCAAAGTGACAAAGAAATTTCTAATAATGTTTTAGATTTCATGCCTAAGGTGGGAAAACATATTTTCTCAGAGGTTCAAAGCGTCCTTCATCAGATTAAATGCTCAGAAGTGTGGTATATTTTTCAGTAACCAGAGATACCAATGTAAGAGGAAAGGCAGAGGGCTGGCAGTGTTTGTGAATGATAGATGGTGTAAGTCCAGGCACATCACTATCAAAGAGCAGCACTGCTGCCCGGTCATTGAGCTGTTGGTTGTTAGTTTGAGGCCATATTATCTGACGCAGGAGTTCTCACACGCCATAGTGGTGGCTGTGTATATTCCTCCCTCCGCTAACGGCGAAGCAGCCTGTGACGTCAGCAACTCCGTGATGCAGACTCAGAAACCACAGGCTCTCTTACTGATCTCTGGGGATTTTAACCATGCCTCTCTGTCCTCCACTCTGCCAAAATTCATCCAGTATGTCACATGTGCCACCAGAGACAATAAAACACTGGACTTATTCTATGCCAACACCAAGGAGGCATATGAATCATCACCCCTCCCTCCTCTGGGAAGAGCTGATCACAACCTGGTTCATCTCCTGCCTGTCTCCAAGCTCATTGTTAACAGGCAACCAGCTGTGTCCCACAGAGTGAAGAGGTGGCCTGAGGAGGCTGAGGTGGCTCTGAAGGACTGCTTCGAGACAACCGTGTGGGATATATTCAACGACTCTCATGAGGAGGACATCGACAGTTTGACAGACAGCATCACGGACTACATAAACTTTTGTGTGGAGAACCCACCAGGTGTGTACGGTGTCACTCCAACAACAAACCCTGGATTAATCCTGACATTAAGGCTCTTTTAAAAGAGAAGAAGAGGACCTTCAAGTCAGGAAACAAAGAGGAGCTGAAAACTGTTTAGAGGGAGCTCAGAAGGAAAATCAGGGAGGGGAAGGACAGATACAGGAGGAGAATGGAGGAACAGCTGCAGGAGAACAACACCAGGGGAGCCTGGAGAGGCCTGAAAACCATTTCAGGCCACCAGAAGCCAAACTCTCAGGCAGCTGGGGATTCAAAGTGGGCAGATGAGCTGAACAGCTACTTCTGCAGGTTTGAGGAAACATCTGCCCCTCCCCCAGCTCTACCAGCACTGCAGCAGCCCTCCTTTGAGCTGCCAGCACTCTGCCCAAGTGTCCACTTCACAAGACACTCAGCCCCCCTGCTCCAACTTGTCTCTCACACCTCTCCAAGTGAGAAATCAGCTGAGGAGGTTAAAGACCAGGAAGGCTGCAGGACCAGACGGCCTCAGTCCCAGGCTCCTCAGATCCTGCTCTGATCAGCTGAGCGGGATCATTGGACATCTGTTCAACCTGAGTCTGAGGCTGGGAAAGGTGCCGCGACTCTGGAAGACGTCCTGTGTGGTACCTGTGCTAAGACCCCACATCCCAAGGACCCTAGCTGCTACAGGACGGTGGCACTAACAATGACACCTCATGAAGGCCCTGGAGCGGCTGGTCCTTGCCCACCTGCGTCCCCTGGTGAGCTCGTCCATGGACCCACTGCAGTTCGCATACCAGCCTGGCATCGGAGTGGACAATGCTCTCATCTTCCTCCTCCATCGAGCCCTGTCTCACCTGGAGTTGCCGGGGAGCTCTGTTCAGGTCCTTTTCTTGGATCTCAGCTGTGCTTTCAACACCATCAGGCCAGCCATCCTGAGAAACAAGCTGGAGCTTTCAGGAGTGGACCAACACCTCACATGCTGGATAGTGGACTACCTTTCCAACCGCCCACAGTATGTGAGGACACGGGATTGTGTGTCAGGGACTGTCCTCTGCAGTGTGGGGCCCCCCCAGGGAACGGTGCTGGCACCCTCTACACAGCTGACTTTTCCCACCTGTCACCTACCTGCCACCTGCAGAAGTTCTCTGATGACTCTGCCATTGTCGGCCTCATCACAGATGGGGACGACAGGTCATACAGAGGACTCATTCAGGATTTTGTGGACTGGTGTAAGCAGAACCACCTGCTGATTAATGCGGATGAAACCAAGGAGCTGGTTCTGGACTTCCGCCGCCGCCGCCCGCACTCTCCCCCATCACCAATGAACATCCAGGGAAGGGACATCGAGATGGTGACATCTTATAAGTACCTGGGTGTTCATCTGAACAACAAACTAGACTGGATTCATAACACCACTGCACTTTATAAAAAAGGACAGAGCACACTCTATCTGCTCAGGAGGCTGAGGTCTTTTGGGGTGCGGGGGGCACTTCTGAAGACCTTCTATGACTCTGTTGTGGCCTCTGCCTTGTTCTATGGAGTAGTCTGCTGGGGGAGCAGTATCACAGTAGCTGACAGGAAGAGGATGGACAAACTTATTAGGAAGGCCAGCTCTGTCCTGGGATGCCCTCTGGAACAGGTGGAGGAGGTGGGGGAGAGGAGGATGACAGCCAAGCCGTCCTCCATAACAGACAATGACTCCCACCTCGTCCAGCACACACTCACTGCACTGAGGAGCTCCATCAGTGATAGGATGCTTCATCCAAAGTGTGTGAAGGAGCGCTATCGCAAGTCATTCCTTCCTGCAGCTGTCAGACTTTACAACAGAAACTGCTCCAAGTAGAGGGTACAATAATTTGTATTACAATCTGTGCAATAACTTAACTGAACATGGGAAACAATCTGTGCAATAACTGAACTGAACATGAACATGTGAGACAATCTGTGCACCTGGGCAATAACCTGTGCAATATTTTCAGTACATTTTCTAGGATGATGTTGTTTCTCTTTCTCTTTCTTTTACATCCCTTTGTATATACTGTGTTAATTGCATGCACTTGTTGTCTTTTTGAATAATCTATTCACTTATTGATGCTGCTGTGAAATTTGGAATTTCCCCTCGAGGAATGAATAAAGGAATATTGAATTGAATGACATTTCCACTTTAGAAACATTCAATTGTGCATGTTTTTGAAGGGCAATATAGTTTTATTTCACTCAGTATGAAGTTATTGTGAAAAAAGCAACAAGTGTTCATATTGTCTCATTATGTGCTTTTCTCGTTTAGAAGTTGTCAATTTAACAGTCAAATGCAGCGAATGTCAGTATTTAAGATTCAGCTGTATCAAAATATGTTAGAATGACAATTCCACCGTAGAAACATTCAATTGTGCATGTATTTGAACAACAACATAGTTTATTTTGATTCTGTATGCAATTATTGTGAAAAAAGCAATAAGTATTCATATTGTCTCATTATGTGCTTTTCACGCTCGGAAAGTATTATACTGACAGTGGAATGCAGCGAATGTCACTATTTAAGATTCAGCTGCATTTATGGAATCAAAATATCTTAGAATGACACTTCCACTTTAGGAAAATTCAGTTGTGCATGTTTTTGAAGGACAATATGGTTTATTTTGATTCTGTGTGCAGTTACTGTGAAAAAAGCAATAAGTGTTCATATTTTCTTACTGTGCGCTTTTCACGCTCTGAAAGTGTTATAGTGACAGTGGAACGCAGCGAAAGTCACTATTTAAGATTCAGCTGTATTTATGTATCAAAATATGTTAGAATGAGAATTCCACTTTAGAAACATTCAATTGTGCATGTTTATGAAGGACAACATGGTTTATTTTGATTCCGTATGCAGTAACTGAAAAAATCAACAAGTGTTCATATTGTCTCATTATGTGCTTTTCTCGCTCAGAAAGTGTTATACTGACAGTGGAATGTAGCGAATGTCACTATTTTAGATTCAGCTCTATTTATGTATCAAACTATGTTAGAATGACAATTCCACTTTAGAAACATTCAATTGTGCATAGTTTTGAAGGACAACATGGTTTATTTTGATGCCGTTACTGTGAAAAAAGTAACAAGTGTTCATATTGTCTCATTAGAATCAGAATCAGAATTAGAATTCCTTTATTGATCCCCGAGGGGAAATTGTTTTTTGTACAGTGCTCCACACTAACAGAATTACAGATTAGAATATTGGATGTGTAAAAAAATGTGCAAAATGGAATCAGATGTGCAAAGTGAAATTGTAAAATATTCAACAGAACAAAACCAGACAGTGACAGTAAAGTTCAAGGGCCATTCAGAGGGAGGAGTTGTACAGGTTAATGGCCACAGGCAGGAATGATTTCCTGTATCGTTCAGTCCTGAGTTTTGGTGGTATTAGTCTCTTACTGAACGTATTCCTGTGCCTGGCCAGCACATCATGAAGTGGGTGTGAGACATTGTCCATTATAGTCCTTAGCTTATTCAGCATCCTCCTCTCTGACACCACCGTCAGAGAGTCACACTCCATCCCCACAATGTCACTGTCCTTGAGGATCAGTTTGTTGAGTCTGTTGGCGTCTGCCATCCTCAGCCTGCTGCCCCAGCACACAACAGCATAGAGAATTGCACTTGCCACCACAGACTCATAAAAAATCCTGAGCATAGTCCGGCAGATGTTGAAGGACCTCAGTCGCCTCAGGAAATAGAGACGACTCTGGCCCTTCCTGTAGAGAGCATCAGTGTTCTTAGCCCAGTCCAGATTATTGTCAATATGAACCCCCAGGTACTTATAATCCTCCACTATGTCCACAACGACCCCCTGGATGGAAACAGGGGTCACAGGTGTCTTGGTTCTCCTCAGGTCCACTACCAGTTCCTTAGTCTTTGCCACGTTTAGCTGCAGATGGTTCTGCTCACACCACGTGACAAAGTTGTCCACAGCAGCCCTGTACTCATCCTCATCGCCCTTGCTGATACATCCAACTATCGCAGAGTCATCAGAAAACTTCTGAAGGTGGCAGGTCTCTGTGCAATAGCTGAAGTCTGTGGTGTAGAGGGTGAAGAGGAAGGGAGAGAGAACAGTCCCCTGCGGGGCCCCAGTGCTGCTGACCACTCTGTCTGACACACAGTGTTGCAGGCGCACATACTGTGGTCTGACAGTCAGGTAGTCCACAATCCAGGACACCAGGGGGGCGTCCACCTGCATCGCTGTCAGCTTGTCACCCAGTAGAGCTGGACGAATGGTGTTGAATGCACTGGAGAAGTCAAAAAACATGACTCTCACAGTGCTCGCCGGCTTGTCCAGGTGGGCGTAAACACGGTTGAGCAGGTAGATAATGGCGTCCTCAACTCCAAGTCAGGGCTGATAGGCGAACTGGAGGGGGTCCATCAGTGGCTTGACCAGGGGCCGGAGCTGTTCCAGGACGAGTCTCTCCAGAGTCTTCATAATGTGGGAGGTCAATGCCACAGGTCTGTAATCCTTTGAGTCCCTGGGCCGTGATGTCTTTGGCACAGGAACGAGGCACGACGTCTTCCACAGCATGGGGACCCTCTGGAGACTTATTGAAGACATGTTGAATAACTCCACACAGCTGGGGGGCACAGGCTTTGAGCACCCTGGGGCTGACACCATCAGGGCCTGGAGCTTTGTTGGAGTGGAGTCTCATCAGCTGTCTTCTCACCTGGTCAGCAGTGAAGCACACTGTCGAGGTGACAGGTGGGGGAGGTGTGGTGTAATCCTCAAGTTGGTGAGTGAGGATAGTCTGGCAGTCTGAGGAGGTGTGAAGAGGGCTCACACAGGAAGATGGGGGGGTGTGAGAAGGAGGAGAAGGAGGAGGAGGAGAAGGAGAAGGAGGGGGGAGAGGGGAGAGGGGAGTGGTTGATGATGGTCGTCCAGGACAGACAGCAGCGGAGTCAGAGGCAGCATGAGCCAGGCCCGCAGTGTCGAATCTATTAAAAAACAAATTCAGCTCGTTTGCCTTGTCAATGCTGCCTTCAACTCCTCTGCTGCTTGTCCCGAAGCCAGTAATGGTCCTCATGCCACTCCAGACCTCTCTCAAGTTGTTTTGCTGGAGTTTCCACTCCAGCTTCCTCCTGTATTTCTCCTTAGCCTCCCTGATTCTCACTTTTAGTTCCTTCTGTATCGTTCTCATCTCCTCCCTGTTACCCGCCCTGAAGGCCCTCTTCTTCTGATTGAGGATGTCTTTGATGTCCTTTGTCACCCACGGCTTGTTGTTTGGATGGGACAGCACTCTGTGAGCCCATCAATGTCCTCCCCATGCGGCTCACAGAGTGCCTGCCATTCTGTCACCTCAAAACAGCCCTGCAGTGTCTGATATGTCTCCTCTGACCATCTCCTCACTGTCCGCGTGGTTGTGGGCTGACTTTTCACCAGAGGCACATAACAGGGAGTCAGGAGCACAAGGTTGTGATCTGACCTGCCCAGAGGGGGGAGGGGGGAGCAGCTGTATGCATCCTTGACGTTAGCATACAACAAGTCCAGGGTTCTCTCCTCTCTTGTGGGACAGCTCACATACTGCGTGAAATTGGGCAGTGTTCTTGCCATGGTGATGTGGTTGAAGTCACCCGAGATAGCGATGAATGCACTGGGTGTTGGGTTTGCAGACGGGCCACGGCGGAGTGAATGACGTCACATGCCGACGTCGGGTTGGCAGAGGGGGGGATGTAAACAGCAACGATGATGGCATGTGAAAACTCCCTGGGCAAATAATATGGCCCGAGTCCAACAGCCAGCAGTTCAATGTCCGGGCAACAAATACATTCCTTGATGGTAATGTGACCAGGGTTACACCAACGGTTGTTGACTAGAACAGCGAGCCCCCCTCCTTTACGCTTACCGCTCTGCGTGCAGTCCCGGTCAGCCCGAACAGTCTGAAAGCCACTGATGGAGACGTTGTCGTCGGGTATGTCTGAATGCAACCATGTTTCCGGAAAACACATCAGACTGCACTCCCGATACTCCCTTTGACTCCTGGCGAGCGCTGTCAGCTCGTCCACATTGTTCGCCAGCGACTGCACGTTGCCCATGATGAGAGAGGGGAGACACGGCTTATAACTCCTCTTCTCCATAAACCTCTGTTGTCTGGACCCAGCTCTTTTCCGCCGCTGTTTCCGTCCTCCCCTGCATCCTCTGTGTGTTTTTCTAAAAGCAGCGAATGTCACTATTTATGATTCAGCTGTATTTATGTATCAAAACGTCATTGAATGTCAATTCCACTTTAGTTGCGCATGTTTTTGAAGGACAACATGGTTTATTTACTTATCTGGATTATTTGGAGTTCCTAACTCGCCATGATCCTATACTATTTGGATCATTCTCTGAGCAGATAGGAGGTGTATCAGAGATTACAGAGGCACTCCAAAACCTCCATCACATTGTCCAGAGGGAAATTAATGCCAGCTCTACGCCAATTGTGGAACAGGAAACAGAAGTTGGTGCAGGTCCTGGTCACCCCAGAATTGTAATAGAGAAAGAAAAACTGAAGAGTTTGCTGGACACTCATCTGCCAGTCGTCTGCATTGCAAAATGCCTTGGTGTTTCAAGAAGAACTGTTTACAGGAGAATGCAAGAATTTGGCCTGTCAGTAAGAGGATCATACAGTTCTGTGAGTGACCAAGAACTTGACAACATAATTTCAGGTGTTAAAATTCAGATGCCAAATGCTGGATACCGAATGGTTCAAGGCCATCTGGTTTCACTGGGCCTTCGCCTTCAGTGGTGGAGAATGATGGCTTCCATGCACCGAGTTGATACTGCAGGAATCTTCTCACGGATCCTAGAACTGGGGTGTGTTGTGCGAAGAAGTTATTCTGTCCGCAGCCCTCTCTCCTTGGTCCACATTGACACAAATCACAAACTGATAAGGTAGAGTAAAATAGCCTGTTTATGCAAAAATCTACATACAGAATATTGGAAGTGGAGTCATGTCATTAAGAACAGCCTTAGTTTTATTTTCTCCCCTCTTGAACAGGTACAATATTGTGATCTTTGGTGGAGTGGACGGATACTCAAGAAAGGTAACTGATTTTTGTGTGTGTGTGTGTGTGTGTGTGTGTGTGTGTGTGTGTGTGTGTGTGTGTGTGTTTGTGTGTGTGTGTGGTTAATGTCATCAGTTTAATGTAGATTGTTTTGAATTCCAAATTAGACCTTAATATGCATATTGTTAAGATCTCAACATCCACTCAGGGATATAGCAGGCCTAGGCATAAAATCCTAATCGGCTGTTTAGGATGTAAAGTTCTTTTATCATTGTCATACATACAAATTGTGTATAGTTTATCTCCAGCTCTCCCGAAGAATTCTTCAATTACAGGGTAGTGAACCTTGATCATTGTTCCGCATAAAAAGATACTGCCAACAATCTGAGTGCTAAGATTGTTAGCACTCAGATTGTTAGCACTAAGCTGTGTGGGGTTTGCACAGCTTAGCTATTCATAGCTAAGCTGTGCAAACCCCACAGCTTAGCTATGAATAGAATAATTGCATTGGCCAGTAGATGTCAGTATGGAATTCCTGCTAGTATCAAATAATGATCACGTCTGGTTATTTTTTTCATATACAAAAAAATCTTAAATAGAAATGATTTGACTTCATATAACCTCTCCAAATAGGCAGCAATCAATTAGACATGAACCATACTTAAAACATGTCCTGTTGTACAAAGAGAGCTCAAATTATCAAAGAGGGACTCGCGTGCTGTAATGTGACGTCTCATAATAAACTACATGAGAAAGACAACAGGCCATGTGATGCACCCTATATTCATTGCCAACAGACATTTTACTAGGAGAAGGCGTTCGGTGCCGCAACGCCAGCTTTTGATGCGTTGTCTTTTTTTTCCACTGTCAATTTTGCCAACTATCGTGTAAGTAACGTTAATGTTAGTAAGGTTCTGCTTTTCTCCCCAACATTAACAAACTGACCTAACTTTAACAACCCACCAAGATAGTTAACTTGGTTTACACACTCAAAAAAAATGATTCATGGCCCTAATAAACATGAAGAACTATTTTGTAAATAAACTGTAACAGAACTGTATGAAACAACTATTTTATTTAATAAGAACAAGTGAACGCTATGTAAATATGCTTTCTACAAACGGAATGCAAACAAATCAAGTAGTCTTTATCTGACAAGATCACCTAAGAGAACAGTGGGCGTGTGCCATGATGTTGTCACCTTGGTAACCACCGAAATCTACAGGTTCACCCACACTGCCCCTGAATTGCCCTCACATAGGCCGTTGGCAAGAGTTGGCACTACCAATGCACACAGACCACTGGAGCTGGATTTAGGAGGCGACGAGTGTGATTAATACGGTAAGTTTAATTGTTTGAAATATATTGTTGCCTTCCTCCCATAGACCAAAAACATGCTCATTAGGTTGATTGGTGACTCTAAATTGCCCCTAGGCGTGAGTGTGAGTGTGAATGGTTGTGTGTATGTGCCCTGCGATCGACTGGCGACTGGTCCAGGGTGTATCCCGCCTCTCGCCCGCCTACAGCCGAGATAGGCTCCGGCCCCCCGTGACCCTGAAAGGGATAAGCGGCATAGAAAATGGATGGATGGACACACCTTGTGGAATTTAGCATGAGCTGGTAGCACTACTTCGCCCAGGTGCGTTATAACTAAAGTACTGTTGGTGTTGCTAAGGCTGACAAAACAGGTGTAGGCTGATAGCAGACTCTTGTCGCAGTTTCAATTAGCCTGGGCGCGACGGCCTTTTGTGAAAGGCTAGAGCTAACGGCTAGGTTAAAACATGGATGAGGGTTACCAGAGCAATGTTTACATTATTCTCTTAGCCGTTTACAGCAGGCTGTTGTTTCCGGTGACAGCGAGAGACACGGGAATGACCGGGAAATCATTCAAAAATGATTCATGGCCCTAATAAACATGAAGAACTATTTTTAAATAAACTGTAACAGAAATAGGGCTGCACGGTGGCGCAGCAGGTAGTGCGCGTGCCTCACAGCAAGAAGGTTGCCGGTTCGATCCCCGGGTCAGGCGGGGCCTTTCTGTGTGAAGTTTGCATGTTCTTCCCGTGCATGCGTGGGTTCTCTCCGGGTACTCCGGCTTCCTCCCACAGACCAAAAACATGCTCATTAGGTTAATTGATGACTCTAAAAATTGTCCGTAGGTGTGAGTGTGAGCGTGAATGTTTGTTTGCATGTGGCCCTGCAATCGGCTGGCGACCGGTTCAGGGTGTACCCCGCCTCTCGCCCATTGTAGCTGGGATAGGCTCCAGCCCCCCGCAACCCCGAAAGGGATAGGCGGTATAGATAATGGATGGATGGATGGATGTAACAGAAATGTATGAAACAACTATTTTATTTAATAAGAACAAGTGAACACGATGTAAATATGCTTTCTACAACAATGGCTGAAGTGCCTCTTGTAGTTGAAATAAGCTGTAGTAATTACGTATTTTAATAATCTTTTGTGTCCTGTATTTGTTCCCTAGAATACATGAAGTGAACGATGGCAAATCCCGTCCAACTGAGAGTCGTCTTTGCCAGTGATGATGCCAGAAAACTTAAGCTGATGTCAGGGATACCAGCATCTATGGAGCAACTCGTCAATGAGATAAAGACTGCTTTTGGGCTTGTGCAGCACTTCAGACTCCAGTACAAAGATGCAGACTTTGGAAATGAATATGTCAATCTCATGTCAACCAGTGAAATCAAAGACAAAGATACTCTGAAAGTGGTATTTTTTGCAAGTGAAGAAACTACCTCCAGCATCCCAGTGACTCTACCACCTTGCAGGACCAGCACGCCACTGACTTCTCCCTCAACATCCCACAGCTCTTCAACTTTGGATGAGGATCCTTTTTCCTCTGATCACTCATTTGGCAGTGCAGACACTGTCATTTTAGATCCAACTCCAGAGTCAAGAAGCTCTTCGTGGCCTCCGATATTCATTGTTCCCAGCTTTTCATATTTTGCTGAAATTCAACTTCAAAGAGCAAATGCTGAATTCAGAGCAAATGGCACGCCTCTTACCCCTCCTCCAAAGCTAAGAATGGATATCCTTGAAGGCATGTCTGAACAGATCTTCAAATAAACACCATACCCCAGTGATTCCCAAATTGAGGAGGCTGCCGAGGCCTTGGTGCATACCCATCCATGTTTGAGGCAAAGAGGAGCTCGGGCTGGCCATGAAGGATGGAAACTATATCTGAAGACAAAAGTAGCCAATTACCGCACAAAATGGTGCAAAATTGGACACCCGGAAGTCACTGTTAACTCGCTCAAGAACAAGCGCAAAGGTCAGGAAAAAGCAGCTTCAAACATAAAAAAAGGAAGAAAAGCAGAAGTTAACTTCCTTCCATCGTTCCCTTGCGGCGAAACAAAAGAGAGTCTTGAGAATGAAAGAGTAGCTCTCTTGAATGAGGTGAAAAAGAGACACAACGAAGCTGTGGTGAAGGAGAAAATGGAGAGGACCTTCTCCTACAGACAGCAAGAGGTTGTCCAAGGCTCACCTTTAATCTCTGTGATGGTGAATAGATGGCCTGCCTTGTTTACCGTGAGTGAGGTAAGCATCACTGATGACGTCTTACACACTGCTGCTTTCCAAAATTGTGAAGTGGGGGAAAAGTTGATGACTTGGGCACAAAGTATCTGCTCTTTTTCAGCCCAGGAAATGATACCTGTAAAGCTAGAAAGTTATTATTTTTTCCTTTCTCAAACACCTCTTTTTTTTTCTCGTTTCCTTTTTTTTTTCTCTTACAGATAAGAATTCATGAGGATCACAACTTTGCCACTTCAAGCGAAATTCTTGGCCGAACTCAACAAACAAACACCGAACTTGATGAAGGTCTTCAGCAGCAGAGGAGGGGCTGCTGGAAAAAAGATCAAGCTCCTCATGGCACCTACAACTAAGGCAAGTGCATTAAAAGGTTTATTAAATATGGTTTTCATTCCCCTTTCCCATTTATCTTCATCTGTTACATCTTTTTCTCAAAACACTTTGTCATTCACAGTGTTGAGCAATTTACTTTAAAGTAGTAACTTAGTTACAGTTACTAGTTACTTCTTTCAAAAGTAATTAGTTTACATTAAGCGACTTTTTTTTTCTTACTATAAATTATCTTGTTGTATTGCCTGCCTAACTGGATGTCCAGGGTGGCTGCCATTAATCTGTCTTGTTTACATGTATCCTACAAGCAATTCAATTCAATATTCCTTTATTAGTCCCTCAAGGGGAAATTCCACAATTCCACAATTCCACAATGTGCCACCTAGTGACCTAAACCTGCCATAGCAGTGTAGTAGTGTTAGTGCAAATGAATGAAATATATCTATAATTTCCAACTGTTTCCAACCCTCTACAAATGCAGACACATTATTTTGGGGTTGATGTGGCATCATGTTTGACAAAACAAATGTAGAAATAGTAATTATTTAATTATTTAATTTTATTCCAGCGGCGGGGTTGAACAGCTCTGGTCAGAACAGATCTCTGCTGCTGCAGCCTGTTGTCCTTTTACTCACCGTGACTGGATCACCATGATCCACCGGTCTCTTCCCTCACATTGTTAACGTTGTGTGCTTGAACCCTGTCACACACGTGGTGTGGCCACTGCACCAGCTGACAGACAGCATCATTGTTTATGTGCAGAGAACAGTGACTCGTGACACTTACTGGTAAACCGATTTTCTCCTCTCCTGAAAAGGTCAGATGAATTGGTCCTCAAACACATCTTAAAGTTTCACATGTTGGTCCAATCCTATTAACTGTGACACTTGAAATGGCAGACACAGCTGATTGACCCAAAAACAAGATCACCTGGAGTGAATTTTACAATCGGTCACTCAAAACAGGTCCTTGCATTTAACTCGATCAAAGTAAGACGTATCCTTTTTACAGCTCTGTTAGGTCAGACATGATGTAGTTACATGTTGACAGATTTAGATGGAAACCACCGCAGTGTGACCATAAAGTAACGTAACTTCTCGATCTCTGCTGTTTCTTTCATCTTAACATCCCATTCATCTTCCTTTCTATACCTTCCACTTCCCAATATCCATCTTTTGTTTACCTCTACAACCTTCTTGCCACCTCACATGGGGATTATGTGTGATAAAGATATGATAAATGCCTTAAAATGTATTGGAAAATGAAAGCTTTAATATTTCTTATACATTCTTTTGCAGAATCAGGACATCGAAATCAAGAGGGACTGTGTAATCCAAGGGCTTTGTGCCGAGGACAGCAGCACTCTTATCAAGGAGTACTTGGTCAGTAATTGCCTTTTACTGTGAGCAATCAGTCTTGCAATGTTTTATTGGTGTATTTCAAAATGCTCAATTTGTTTTTCACCATTAGGACGTCAACTTTGAAGAAGCCGAGAGAGGCATCGCACAGACCACCATGGGGCTTTATGTGATGCAAAAAGAGGATTTTGACGATGAGGACAAGCCATCAGATGTTGGATTGGTGATTGAGGGCGTGGAACTTCTCTCCAACCTGGGAAGTATTTCCTTTGGATGTGCCATGCTGTTTGGGCTCATCTACGCACTCAACCTCAGCTATCCCCAAGAGCTTAAATTCACATTTGAGTTCTTCCAAAAAGTGCTGATGAACATGGATGGTAGCAGACTGTCCCCAAAGGTCCAAGCCCTTAAAATAAAGATGCTTCAGTGTGTACACAAATGAAGCTGCTGAACAGCTCAACTGTTGCCATTTTCTTTTCTTCTTCTTTTCCTTTCTTTTTTTTGAATCCCTGGTGCAATGAGGTTAGTCGTGATGTTCAGTAGCCATATTATTCGGTATGTCTTTACACAGTCTTATGTTGATCCAAAGCCACGGCACTTAACTTCATAATGGAGTTGTTTGTATATTTATGATGGACTATGTTTTTGGTTTAGTCCAATGCGCCTTGCAATGCGCCGTTAGTGTTGTGCTCAATATCCGTTTTATTAGGTGGATCATACGGTCTAAGCCAAAGTGCATTTAATTTGATGGGATGTCTTTGATTGAATTATTGGTATAATGCAGTGTTCCTTCAGTCGCCACTGTACTGTACACAGACAGTTTTATACACATTGAGCCAAGGTATATTTTCATAATGCCTCCTTTAATGTTTTTATGACTTCAATAAAGTTGTCAGATTCATGCAGTGTGTTGCATTGTGATTTTAACATGTAGGATAACATGTTTGAAATATATTACTATTGTATACTCTAACACACAGGACACTGTAGCAGAACTGGCCTCTAACTGACCCTCTCTTACCCTCTCTACATTCCTTCAGGAGAAATGGAGTTGTAAAGCATCCCAACTTTCAAGAGCTTTTGACCATTTGAACTGTTTACAGGGAAGGTGTTAATTTCAGAGACAAGATGTCTGGACAAGAGACATCTCCTCCATGTTTTCTTTTCAGGGAAGCCAGGGACACAGACACCTCAACATCAAAGGTGGCCTTCTCCTCACCTTCTCCTCACTATGTTTCTCATGGCAATGCTAATTCTCTCCTGATAGCCCCAAGAGAGATCAAGACAATAAAACTGTCTGGAGGGACAAATGCCATGCCTCAGAGGAATCCACAAACATCAGCAAATGCTGATGGGTCGTAAACCGGACATCCATTGAAGCAACTGGTGACACATGTTTGTGTGCTTTTTCTCAATACTCCAAGATAACCAGACTTTTATGTTAAACTTAACTTTTGATGTTTTCACCCTACAGGACTCATTGTACGCATAATATTGGTGTTTTAGAAAGAAGCGTACTTTATTGATCACATCACACAGTGAGTTAGTTGCACACTACACGCCATGCTTCTTGTGAAATTGTTTTTCCGCATTTGACCCATCCTTGGACTGTCGATCCCCCGCGGCAGACCAGGAGCGGTGGGCTGCCAGCTGCCAGCCGATGCTGGTGCCCGCGCCTGGGGACCCATCTTTTTTCGTCACCATTGGTCAGGTGGTGATCTTCTTGCATGTTTTTAGTGGGGGTTATTATGGAGGAAACCCCGGGTGAACACGGGGAGAACATGCAAACTCCACACAGAAAGGCCCCCTTTTTTCCTCGAGCAGCAGCACCAGAGGCATGGTGGAGGACACGCCACCAGCGCCACAGCGGGATTTGATCTGGGGACCTTCTAGCTGTGAGGCGACAGTGTTACCACTTGAGCCACCGTGCTACCAATCCAGTATCTCTAACCTGAAGTATGACAAAGTTGTGATTTTAACTGTTTTATAAAGTTTGACTGAATTTTTATCATAAAACCATACTCCCATCCAGAGGTTCCTAACCGTCAGATTGAATATGCTTGACTTGACACATTTATCGATAAGTAGGCAAATATAGTCTGCCTTTCTTTATTTCTTTATCTTTATTTTTGTGTTAGTTATACCGTGAGTCATCATACATATTAGGATGAAATTGTTACCATGATTATCTTTAATGTTGTCATACAATCATAGGAATTGCCTAATGCATGTTGTGAACAATGTTGGAATGTCATTGAAAATTTTGTCATTGAAATTATGTGTGATTGACCATAGTGAGAAGCAGATGAGCCCCTCGTATGAATCATTAATTAATTCCAGCTCCATGAGGCGAGATTACATCGCGTGTCACAAACCGTCTCACGTGTGTGACGGCCTGCCCATTAGACACGCCCCGGAGCGAGATTTAAATGTCTGCAGCCGCAGCATGAATTAAGTGCGCGTTACTCTGTCTTGTCTTAAGTTCTGTTTTTGTTTTCTTCTTTCTACGTCTAGTAACTCTCAGCTGAGTTCTTTTTCTTACTTCTTTTCTTAAGTTTTGCACGGTCGTTTTGCTCTTTAAGTTTTTCGTCTTCAAGCTACTCAAAGCCATTCCGAGTAGCGTAAGTTATCTTCAGAAGACGTATTCTTATAATTTGCCGTAAGCTTTCAAGTTAACTTTCTATTTAGCCAAACGTTTTGTTTTAACATCAGTAAATTTAGGCAAGTAATACTAATTTTGTAGCCTTCTTTGACCGGCCATCGAAGAGACTCTTAATTTGTACTATCAGTCTAAAATAATCCGTCACAGACTCAACCGAACCAAACCCTGCAGCCAGCTGTTGATCCTTGGTCCGGTTAACAACCATCCGGAGCCATCCCGCATCTGTAACCGACACCACAGAACCAGTTCCAGAGACGCCCCCGTTCAACATCAGCTCGTCACCTTGGTGCCTGGACCTTCCACCAGACCACCAAGCAGATCGAGCCATGGACGAACATCTGGAACGTCTTCAAGTCAGTTCGGAGCAGAGCACAACGGGACGCCAGCAATCAAGTAGGCACGCTAAGCGGGTTTGAATAAGAGTTGGTCTGTGAGGTTAAAAGACGGTCAATTCATCCAAATTCTCTCCATTAATCGTTCATTCCCTTAACTCTACGTTCGCGTCCCCATTATTCCCTTTCAACTACCTCTCACTATCGCCAATTTATTTACCATTGTGTTGCCATAAGTTTCTTGTGTGTTCTGTCATATCACCTCCCATCTTCTGTCTTATTATTCATGATACATCACTCATTATCCATAATTCTGCTTAATAAATGATATTTTGATATAAGTCCTGGTTAGACGGTGTCCTTTTGAACTGAATATTTACAATCCCTGTATCCAGAGTTTACACTTCAGATTATCAGACTGGTTTACCGTTAGTTCATTCGTTAGTATTTTATCAGCGTTATAGTAGTTAATTTCTGCAGTCCTTCTTAGCTGAGGAAGGTGGTGCCCCGTCATTTTATCAATGAATGCAACATCAAATTAAGGTAGGGTTCCCCTAGCTACACTACAGGGTTTATGTGAATATTCACCCTAACTTCAAGTGAATGAACACATAGGGTTTATGTAAATGTTCACCTTAACTTTAACTGAAATTTCACTTAAACTTTAACTAAATGAGGACGCAAAATTTATGTATACTTTTCCATTAACTTTATTGAATTGAATCACACTGAATCAGCATGTCAAAAACACTTAGAATTTTCATAAAGGTTCATAAAACATGACATAATACTAAAGCACAAACTACTTACATGTGGCCATGGTTCGTTAGGTTCGTCAGTAGAAGCTAGCAGCAGCCAGGGTTGCAAAAGAGGGATATGAATGAAAATTGTCACAATTTTGTGAGAGGGCACACATTTAATTTGTCCTCAAAAGCTGATTTGTGTCCTTGTACAAAAAATTTTTCTGTGCTCACAACACATATTTTTGTGCCCACAAAATATTTTTCTGTGCTCAAAAAATTTTTCTGTGCTCACAAAATATTTTTCTGTGCTCAAAATATTTTTCTGTGCTCAAAATCTACAATTGCTCGCTCAGGATTGTGGCACAAATATAACGCCATACACAGACAGCTGTGTGTATGCGAGCTGTGAAGCTCCATTGAAAACAGAGTTTATAAATAGTGATATAGTAAAACCCCTACTAGTTTCAATCATATTTCTACGTGAAAGTTTGACGACGTAAGGTTCTAATATTTAAGCTGTGATTTCCACGATTGAGTTTCACTGTGTGTGTGTGTGTGTGTGTGTGTGTGTGTGTGTGTGTGTGTGTGTGTGTGTGTGTGTGTGTGTGTGTAACAGAGACACAGGAAGACAAAGAATGACGCGTGAAAAGTCAGGGACTTGTATTTTGAAAGTAATGCCGGGTAAAGGAAATGAGGTGTGGATGTGTATGTCGCTTGACTACGTGAGTGACAGCGTCATATGTATTCAATGTTTTGGTATGCTTTTGGCTTATACTTTCTGCATCTACCAGCTTGCCCACGCATTTTCTTCAGGAAATGCAATTCTAGTTTCTTTTATTGTGTCAAACTGTCTTAAAATGATAATTCTACTTTAGAAACATTCATCTGTGCATGTTTATGAAGGACAACATGTTTTATTTTGATTTCTTTTTCAATTATTGTGAGAAATACAAGTGTTCGCTTGTCTCACTCATGTAGTGTAATTTTGACAGTGAAACCAAAAGAGCATCCCCATTTAAGATTCATTTGTTTTGATGTGCCAAACTGTCGAAGAATGACAATTCCACTTGAGACACACACAAGTGTGAATGTTTTTGAAAAACAACATGCTTGATCCTACTTCCCTCACAGTGACTGTGAAATATACAAGCGTTCCTTTTGTGCTCCTGTCACTCAGATGTAGCAATTTTGACAGTAAAATCAAATGAGCGTCATCATTTCAGAATAAAATATTTTAATGTGTCAAACTGTCTTAGAATGACAATTCCACTTTAGAAACATTCATCTGTGCATGTTTATGAAGGACAGCATGTGTTAATTTCACCTAATTCACAGTTACTATGAAAAATACAAGTGTTCATTTTGTGCTCTTGTCACTCACATGTAGTGATTTTGACAGTAAAATCAAATGAGCGTCATCATTCAAGATTCATGTGTTTTTATTTGTCAAACTGTCTTAGAATGACAATTCCACTTTAGAAAAATTCATCTATGCATATTTATGAAGGATAGCATATTTTAATTTGACCTAATTCACAGTTACTGGGAGAAATACAAGTGTTGATGCTGTGCTTGTCTTGCTCATACACCGTGATTTTTACAGCAAAAAATTAAAATGAATGTCACCATTTAAGACTCATTTAAAATTCACCATTTAAGATTAAAGAGAAATACAAGTTTGATGATTTGCTTTTCTTATGCATGAACTGTGACTTGAATGAAACCAAATGAGCCATTTAAGATTCATTTGTTTTATTGTGTCTAACTTTCTAAGAATGACAGTTCCACTTTAGAAATATTCATCTATGCATATTTATGAGGGACAACATTTTTAATTTGCCATCCTTCACAGTTTCTGAGAAAAATACAAGTGTTGTTATTGTCATTGTCTCGCTTTGCTGCTTTTTTTCACAAGAAGTGCACAAGGAATCAAAATGAAACATGTTATCTTTCACAAACAAGCACAATTGAATGTTTCTAAAGTGGAACTGACATTCAATGACGTTTTGATACATAAATACAGCTGAATCTTAAATAATGACATTCGATACATTAGACCGTCAAAATTGACGCTTTCAGGGGGAGAAATGCACATAAAGAGCAATATGAACACATGTTCCTTTTTTCACAGTAAATGCATACGGAATCAAAATAAACCATGTTGTCCTTCAACACTATGCACAATTGAATGTTTCTAAAGTGGAATTGTCATTCTGACATAGTTTGATACATCACTACAGCTGAATCTTAAATAGTGACTTTCGCTGCATTAGACCGTCAAAATTGACGCTACAGAGCGAGAAAAGCACATAAACAGTAATATGAACACATGTTCCTTTTTTCACAGTAAATGCATACGGAATCAAAATAAACTATGTTGTCCTTCAACACTATGCACAATTGAATGTTTCTAAAGTGGAATTGTCATTCTGCCATAGTTTGATACATCACTACAACTGAATCTGAAATCGTGACTTTCGCTGCATTAGACCGTCAAAATTGACGCTTTCAGGGGGAGAAATGCACATAAAGAGCAATATGAACACATGTTCCTTTTTTCACAGTAAATGCATACGGAATCAAAATAAACTACGTTGTCCTTCAACACTATGCACAATTGAATGTTTCTAAAGTGGAATTGTCATTCTGACATAGTTTGATACATCACTACAGCTGAATCTTAAATAGTGACTTTCGCTGCATTAGACCGTCAAAATTGACGCTACAGAGCGAGAAAAGCAGATAAACAGTAATATGAACACATGTTCCTTTTTTCACAGTAAATGCATACGGAATCAAAATAAACTATGTTGTCCTTCAACACTATGCACAATTGAATGTTTCTAAAGTAGAATTGTTATTCTAACATAGTTTGACACATCACTACAGCTGAATCTTAAATAATGACATTCGTTACATTAGACCGTCAAAATTGACGCTTTCATGGGGAGAAATGCACATAAAGAGCAATATGAACACATGTTCCTTTTTTCACAGTAAATGCATACGGAATCAAAATAAACTATGTTGTCCTTCAACACTATGCACAATTGAATGTTTCTAAAGTGGAATTGTCATTCTGACATAGTTTGATACATCACTACAGCTGAATCTTAAATAGTGACTTTCGCTGCATTAGACCGTCAAAATAGACGCTTTCAGGGGGAGAAATGCACATAAAGAGCAATATGAACACATGTTCCTTTTTTCACAGTAAATGCATACATCACTACAGCTGAATCTTAAATAGTGACTTTCGCTGCATTAGACCGTCAAAATTGACGCTTTCAGAGCCAGAAAAACACATAATGAGACAATATGAACACGTGGTTGTTTTCACAGTAACTGCATACGGAATCAAAATAAACTATGTTGTCCTTCAACACTATGCACAATTGAATGTTTCTAAAGTGGAATTGTCATTCTGACATAGTTTGATACATCACTACAGCTGAATCTTAAATAGTGACTTTCGCTGCATTAGACCGTCAAAATTGACGCTTTCAGGGGGAGAAATGCACATAAAGAGCAATATGAACACATGTTCCTTTTTTCACAGTAAATGCATACATCACTACAGCTGAATCTTAAATAGTGACTTTCGCTGCATTAGACCGTCAAAATTGACGCTACAGAGCGAGAAAAGCACATAAACAGTAATATGAACACATGTTCCTTTTTTCACAGTAAATGCATACGGAATCAAAATAAACTATGTTGTCCTTCAACACTATGCACAATTGAATGTTTCTAAAGTGGAATTGTCATTCTGACATAGTTTGATACATCACTACAACTGAATCTGAAATCGTGACTTTCGCTGCATTAGACCGTCAAAATTGACGCTTTCAGGGGGAGAAATGTAAATAAAGAGCAATATGAACACATGTTCCTTTTTTCACAGTAAATGCATACGGAATCAAAATAAATTATGATGTCCTTCAACACTATGCACAATTGAATGTTTCTAAAGTGGAATTGTCATTCTGACATAGTTTGATACATCACTACAGCTGAATCTTAAATAGTGACTTTCGCTGCAATAGACCGTCAAAATTGACGCTTTCAGGGGGAGAAATGAACATAAAGAGCAATATGAACACATGTTCCTTTTTTCACAGTAAATGCATACGGAATCAAAATAAACTATGTTGGCCTTCAATACTATGCATAAATGAATGTTTCTAAAGTGGAATTGTCATTCTAACATAGTTTGATAAATCACCACAGCTGAATCTTAAATAGTGACATTCGCTGCATTAGACTGTCAAAATTAACGCTTTCAGAGCGAGAGAAGTACATAAAGAGCAATATGAACACAAGTTACTGTTATCACAGTAAATACATACGGAATCAAGATAAACTATGTTGGCCTTCAATACTATGCATAAATGAATGTTTCTAAAGTGGAATTGTCATTCTAACATAGTTTGATAAATCACCACAGCTGAATCTTAAATAGTGACATTCGCTGCATTAGACTGTCAAAATTAACGCTTCAGAGCGAGAGAAGTACACAAAGAGCAATATGAACACAAGTTACTGTTATCACAGTAAATACATACGGAATCAAAATAAACTATGTTGGCCTTCAATACTATGCATAAATGAATGTTTCTAAAGTGGAATTGTCATTCTAACATACTTTGATAAATCACCACAGCTGAATCTTAAATAGTGACATTCGCTGCATTAGACTGTCAAAATTAACGCTTTCAGAGCGAGAGAAGTACATAAAGAGCAATATGAACATTTTTTGTTTTTTTCACAGTAAATGCATACGGAATCAAAATAAACTATGTTGGCCTTCAATACTATGCATAAATGAATGTTTCTAAAGTGGAATTGTCATTCTAACATAGTTTGATAAATCACCACAGCTGAATCTTAAATAGTGACATTCGCTGCTTAAACCGTCAAAATTGACGCTCTCAGAGCCAGAAAAACATATAATGAGACAATATGAACACATGTGGCTGTTTTCACAGTAACTGCATACGGAATCAAAATAAACTGTGTTGGCCTTCAATACTATGCATAAATGAATGTTTCTAAAGTGGAATTGTCATTCTAACATACTTTGATAAATCACCACAGCTGAATCTTAAATAGTGACATTCGCTGCATTAGACAGTCAAAATTAACGCTTCAGAGCGAGAGAAGTACATAAAGAGCAATATGAACACAAGTTACTGTTATCACAGTAAATACATACGGAATCAAAATAAACTATGTTGGCCTTCAATACTATGCATAAATGAATGTTTCTAAAGTGGAACTGTCATTCTAACATACTTTGATAAATCACCACAGCTGAATCTTAAATAGTGACATTCGCTGCATTAGACTGTCAAAATTAACGCTTTCAGAGCGAGAGAAGTACATAAAGAGCAATATGAACATTTTTTGTTTTTTTCACAGTAAATGCATACGGAATCAAAATAAACTATGTTGGCCTTCAATACTATGCATAAATGAATGTTTCTAAAGTGGAATTGTCATTCTAACATACTTTGATAAATCACCACAGCTGAATCTTAAATAGTGACATTCGCTGCATTAGACCGTCAAAATTAACGCTTTCAGAGCGAGAGAAGTACATAAAGAGCAATATGAACAATTTTTGTTTTTTTCACAGTAAATGCATACGGAATCAAAATAAACTATGTTGGCCTTCAATACTATGCATAAATGAATGTTTCTAAAGTGGAATTGTCATTCTAACATAGTTTTATAAATCACCACAGCTGAATCTTAAATAGTGACATTCGCTGCATTAGACCGTCAAAATTGATGCTTCAGAGCGAGAAAAACACATAATAGGATAATAAGAACACATGTTTCTTTTTTCACAGTAAATGCATACGGAATCAAAATAAATTATGTTGTCCTTCAACACTATGCACAAGTGAATGTTTCTAAAGTGGAATTGTCATTCTGACATAATTTGATACATCACCACAGCTGAATCTTAAATAGTGACTTTCGCTGCATTAGACCGTCAAAATTGACACTACAGAGCGAGAAAAACACATAAACAGTAATATGAACACATGTTCCTTTTTTCACAATAAATACATACGGAATCAAAATAAATTATGTTGTCCTTCAACACTATGCACAAGTGAATGTTTCTAAAGTGGAATTGTTATTCTAACATAGTTTGACACATCACTACAGCTGAATATTAAATAGTGACATTCGCTGCATTAGACCGTCAAAATTAACGCTTTCAGAGCCAGAAAAACACATAATGAGACAATATGAACACGTGGCTGTTTTCACAGTAACTGCATACAGAATCAAAATAAACTATGTTGTCCTTCAATAATATGCATAAATGAATGTTTCTAAAGTGGAATTGTCATTCTAACATAGTTTGATACATCACCACAGCTGAATCTTAAATAGTGACTTTCGCTGCATTAGACCGTCAAAATTGACGCTTCAAAGCGAGAAAAACACATAATAAGATAATATGAACACATGTTCCTTTTTTCACAGTAAATACATACGGAATCAAAATAAATTATGTTGTCCTTCAACACTATGCAAAATTGAATGTTGCTAAAGTGGAATTGTTATTCTAACATAGTTTGACACATCACTACAGCTGAATCTTAAATAATGACATTCGTTACATTAGACCGTCAAAATTGACGCTTTCAGAGGGAGAAATGCACATAAAGAGCAATATGAACACATGTTCCTTTTTTCACAGTAAATGCAGACAGAATCAAAATAAATTATGTTGTCCTTCAACACTATGCACAAGTGAATGTTTCTAAAGTGGAATTGTTATTCTAACATAGTTTGACACATCACTACAGCTGAATCTAAAAATAGTGACATTCGCTGCATTAGACCGTCAAAATTGACGCTTCAAAGCGAGAAAAACACATAATAAGATAATATGAACACATGTTCCTTTTTTCACAGTAAATACATACGGAATCAAAATAAATTATGTTGTCCTTCAACACTATGCACAAGTGAATGTTTCTAAAGTGGAATTGTTATTCTAACATAGTTTGACACATCACTACAGCTGAATCTTAAATAGTGACATTCGCTGCATTAGACCGTCAAAATTGACGCTTTCAGAGCCAGAAAAACACATAATGAGACAATATGAACACGTGGTTGTTTTCACAGTAACTGCATACGGAATCAAAATAAATTATGTTGTCCTTCAACACTATGCACAACTGAATGTTTCTAAAGTGGAATTGTCATTCTGACATAGTTTGATACATCACCACAGCTGAATCTTAAATAATGACATTCGTTACATTAAACCGTCAAAATTGACGCTTTCAGGGGGAGAAATGCACATAAAGAGCAATATGAACACATGTTCCTTTTTTCACAGTAAATGCATACGGAATCAAAATAAATTATGTTGTCCTTCAACACTATGCACATTTGAATGTTTCTAAAGTGGAATTGTCATTCTGACATAGTTTGATACATCACTACAGCTGAATCTTAAATAGTGACTTTCGCTGCATTAGACCGTCAAAATTGATGCTTCAGAGCGAGAAAAACACATAATAGGATAATAAGAACACATGTTTCTTTTTTCACAGTAAATGCATACGGAATCAAAATAAATTATGTTGTCCTTCAACACTATGCACAAGTGAATGTTTCTAAAGTGGAATTGTCATTCTGACATAATTTGATACATCACCACAGCTGAATCTTAAATAGTGACTTTCGCTGCATTAGACCGTCAAAATTGACACTACAGAGCGAGAAAAACACATAAACAGTAATATGAACACATGTTCCTTTTTTCACAATAAATACATACGGAATCAAAATAAATTATGTTGTCCTTCAACACTATGCACAAGTGAATGTTTCTAAAGTGGAATTGTTATTCTAACATAGTTTGACACATCACTACAGCTGAATATTAAATAGTGACATTCGCTGCATTAGACCGTCAAAATTAACGCTTTCAGAGCCAGAAAAACACATAATGAGACAATATGAACACGTGGCTGTTTTCACAGTAACTGCATACAGAATCAAAATAAACTATGTTGTCCTTCAATAATATGCATAAATGAATGTTTCTAAAGTGGAATTGTCATTCTAACATAGTTTGATACATCACCACAGCTGAATCTTAAATAGTGACTTTCGCTGCATTAGACCGTCAAAATTGACGCTTCAAAGCGAGAAAAACACATAATAAGATAATATGAACACATGTTCCTTTTTTCACAGTAAATACATACGGAATCAAAATAAATTATGTTGTCCTTCAACACTATGCAAAATTGAATGTTGCTAAAGTGGAATTGTTATTCTAACATAGTTTGACACATCACTACAGCTGAATCTTAAATAATGACATTCGTTACATTAGACCGTCAAAATTGACGCTTTCAGAGGGAGAAATGCACATAAAGAGCAATATGAACACATGTTCCTTTTTTCACAGTAAATGCAGACAGAATCAAAATAAATTATGTTGTCCTTCAACACTATGCACAAGTGAATGTTTCTAAAGTGGAATTGTTATTCTAACATAGTTTGACACATCACTACAGCTGAATCTAAAAATAGTGACACTCGCTGCATTAGACTGTCAAAATTAACGCTTTCAGAGCGAGAGAAGTACATAAAGAGCAATATGAACATTTTTTGTTTTTTTCACAGTAAATGCATACGGAATCAAAATAAACTATCTTGTCCTTCAATACTATGCATAAATGAATGTTTCTAAAGTGGAATTGTCATTCTAACATACTTTGATAAATCACCACAGCTGAATCTTAAATAGTGACATTCGCTGCATTAGACAGTCAAAATTAACGCTTCAGAGCGAGAGAAGTACATAAAGAGCAATATGAACACAAGTTACTGTTATCACAGTAAATACATACGGAATCAAAATAAACTATGTTGGCCTTCAATACTATGCATAAATGAATGTTTCTAAAGTGGAATTGTCATTCTAACATAGTTTGATAAATCACCACAGCTGAATCTTAAATAGTGACATTCGCTGCATTAGACTGTCAAAATTAACGCTTTCAGAGCGAGAGAAGTACATAAAGAGCAATATGAACATTTTTTGTTTTTTTCACAGTAAATGCATACGGAATCAAAATAAACTATGTTGGCCTTCAATACTATGCATAAATGAATGTTTCTAAAGTGGAATTGTCATTCTAACATAGTTTGATAAATCACCACAGCTGAATCTTAAATAGTGACATTCGCTGCATTAGACCGTCAAAATTAACGCTTTCAGAGCGAGAGAAGTACATAAAGAGCAATATGAACAATTTTTGTTTTTTTCACAGTAAATGCATACGGAATCAAAATAAACTATCTTGTCCTTCAATACTATGCATAAATGAATGTTTCTAAAGTGGAATTGTCATTCTAACATAGTTTGATAAATCACCACAGCTGAATCTTAAATAGTGACATTCGCTGCATTAGACTGTCAAAATTAACGCTTTCAGAGCAAGAGAAGTACATAAAGAGCAATATGAACATTTTTTGTTTTTTTCACAGTAAATGCATACGGAATCAAAATAAACTATGTTGGCCTTCAATACTATGCATAAATGAATGTTTCTAAAGTGGAATTGTCATTCTAACATACTTTGATAAATCACCACAGCTGAATCTTAAATAGTGACATTCGCTGCATTAGACTGTCAAAATTAACGCTTTCAGAGCGAGAGAAGTACATAAAGAGCAATATGAACATTTTTTGTTTTTTTCACAGTAAATGCATACGGAATCAAAATAAACTATGTTGGCCTTCAATACTATGCATAAATGAATGTTTCTAAAGTGGAATTGTCATTCTAACATACTTTGATAAATCACCACAGCTGAATCTTAAATAGTGACATTCGCTGCATTAGACAGTCAAAATTAACGCTTTCAGAGCGAGAGAAGTACATAAAGAGCAATATGAACACAAGTTACTGTTATCACAGTAAATACATACGGAATCAAAATAAACTATGTTGGCCTTCAATACTATGCATAAATGAATGTTTCTAAAGTGGAATTGTCATTCTAACATACTTTGATAAATCACCACAGCTGAATCTTAAATAGTGACATTCGCTGCATTAGACTGTCAAAATTAACGCTTTCAGAGCGAGAGAAGTACATAAAGAGCAATATGAACATTTTTTGTTTTTTTCACAGTAAATGCATACGGAATCAAAATAAACTATGTTGGCCTTCAATACTATGCATAAATGAATGTTTCTAAAGTGGAATTGTCATTCTAACATACTTTGATAAATCACCACAGCTGAATCTTAAATAGTGACATTCGCTGCATTAGACTGTCAAAATTAACGCTTTCAGAGCGAGAGAAGTACATAAAGAGCAATATGAACATTTTTTGTTTTTTTCACAGTAAATGCATACGGAATCAAAATAAACTATGTTGGCCTTCAATACTATGCATAAATGAATGTTTCTAAAGTGGAATTGTCATTCTAACATAGTTTGATAAATCACCACAGCTGAATCTTAAATAGTGACATTCGCTGCATTAGACAGTCAAAATTAACGCTTTCAGAGCGAGAGAAGTACATAAAGAGCAATATGAACATTTTTTGTTTTTTTCACAGTAAATGCATACGGAATCAAAATAAACTATGTTGGCCTTCAATACTATGCATAAATGAATGTTTCTAAAGTGGAATTGTCATTCTAACATAGTTTGATAAATCACCACAGCTGAATCTTAAATAGTGACATTCGCTGCATTAGGCCGTCAAAATTGACGCTTTCAGAGCCAGAAAAACATATAATGAGACAATATGAACACATGTGGCTGTTTTCACAGTAACTGCATACGGAATCAAAATAAACTGTGTTGGCCTTCAATACTATGCATAAATGAATGTTTCTAAAGTGGAATTGTCATTCTAACATACTTTGATAAATCACCACAGCTGAATCTTAAATAGTGACATTCGCTGCATTAGACTGTCAAAATTAACGCTTTCAGAGCGAGAGAAGTACATAAAGAGCAATATGAACACAAGTTACTGTTATCACAGTAAATACATACGGAATCAAAATAAACTATGTTGGCCTTCAATACTATGCATAAATGAATGTTTCTAAAGTGGAATTGTCATTCTAACATAGTTTGATAAATCACCACAGCTGAATCTTAAATAGTGACATTCGCTGCATTAGACTGTCAAAATTAAGGCTTTCAGAGCGAGAGAAGTACATAAAGAGCAATATGAACACAAGTTACTGTTATCACAGTAAATACATACGGAATCAAAATAAACTATGTTGGCCTTCAATACTATGCATAAATGAATGTTTCTAAAGTGGAATTGTCATTCTAACATACTTTGATAAATCACCACAGCTGAATCTTAAATAGTGACATTCGCTGCATTAGACAGTCAAAATTAACGCTTCAGAGCGAGAGAAGTACATAAAGAGCAATATGAACACAAGTTACTGTTATCACAGTAAATACATACGGAATCAAAATAAACTATGTTGGCCTTCAATACTATGCATAAATGAATGTTTCTAAAGTGGAATTGTCATTCTAACATACTTTGATAAATCACCACAGCTGAATCTTAAATAGTGACATTCGCTGCATTAGACAGTCAAAATTAACGCTTCAGAGCGAGAGAAGTACATAAAGAGCAATATGAACACAAGTTACTGTTATCACAGTAAATACATACGGAATCAAAATAAACTATGTTGGCCTTCAATACTATGCATAAATGAATGTTTCTAAAGTGGAATTGTCATTCTAACATAGTTTGATAAATCACCACAGCTGAATCTTAAATAGTGACATTCGCTGCATTAGACTGTCAAAATTAACGCTTTCAGAGCGAGAGAAGTACATAAAGAGCAATATGAACATTTTTTGTTTTTTTCACAGTAAATGCATACGGAATCAAAATAAACTATGTTGGCCTTCAATACTATGCATAAATGAATGTTTCTAAAGTGGAATTGTCATTCTAACATAGTTTGATAAATCACCACAGCTGAATCTTAAATAGTGACATTCGCTGCATTAGACCGTCAAAATTAACGCTTTCAGAGCGAGAGAAGTACATAAAGAGCAATATGAACAATTTTTGTTTTTTTCACAGTAAATGCATACGGAATCAAAATAAACTATCTTGTCCTTCAATACTATGCATAAATGAATGTTTCTAAAGTGGAATTGTCATTCTAACATAGTTTGATAAATCACCACAGCTGAATCTTAAATAGTGACATTCGCTGCATTAGACTGTCAAAATTAACGCTTTCAGAGCAAGAGAAGTACATAAAGAGCAATATGAACATTTTTTGTTTTTTTCACAGTAAATGCATACGGAATCAAAATAAACTATGTTGGCCTTCAATACTATGCATAAATGAATGTTTCTAAAGTGGAATTGTCATTCTAACATACTTTGATAAATCACCACAGCTGAATCTTAAATAGTGACATTCGCTGCATTAGACTGTCAAAATTAACGCTTTCAGAGCGAGAGAAGTACATAAAGAGCAATATGAACATTTTTTGTTTTTTTCACAGTAAATGCATACGGAATCAAAATAAACTATGTTGGCCTTCAATACTATGCATAAATGAATGTTTCTAAAGTGGAATTGTCATTCTAACATACTTTGATAAATCACCACAGCTGAATCTTAAATAGTGACATTCGCTGCATTAGGCCGTCAAAATTGACGCTTTCAGAGCCAGAAAAACATATAATGAGACAATATGAACACATGTGGCTGTTTTCACAGTAACTGCATACGGAATCAAAATAAACTGTGTTGGCCTTCAATACTATGCATAAATTAATGTTTCTAAAGTGGAATTGTCATTCTAACATACTTTGATAAATCACCACAGCTGAATCTTAAATAGTGACATTCGCTGCATTAGACAGTCAAAATTAACGCTTCAGAGCGAGAGAAGTACATAAAGAGCAATATGAACACAAGTTACTGTTATCACAGTAAATACATACGGAATCAAAATAAACTATGTTGGCCTTCAATACTATGCATAAATGAATGTTTCTAAAGTGGAATTGTCATTCTAACATACTTTGATAAATCACCACAGCTGAATCTTAAATAGTGACATTCGCTGCATTAGACTGTCAAAATTAACGCTTTCAGAGCGAGAGAAGTACATAAAGAGCAATATGAACATTTTTTGTTTTTTTCACAGTAAATGCATACGGAATCAAAATAAACTATGTTGGCCTTCAATACTATGCATAAATGAATGTTTCTAAAGTGGAATTGTCATTCTAACATACTTTGATAAATCACCACAGCTGAATCTTAAATAGTGACATTCGCTGCATTAGACCGTCAAAATTAACGCTTTCAGAGAGAGAGAAGTACATAAAGAGCAATATGAACAATTTTTGTTTTTTTCACAGTAAATGCATACGGAATCAAAATAAACTATGTTGGCCTTCAATACTATGCATAAATGAATGTTTCTAAAGTGGAATTGTCATTCTAACATACTTTGATAAATCACCACAGCTGAATCTTAAATAGTGACATTCGCTGCATTAGACAGTCAAAATTAACGCTTCAGAGCGAGAGAAGTACATAAAGAGCAATATGAACACAAGTTACTGTTATCACAGTAAATACATACGGAATCAAAATAAACTATGTTGGCCTTCAATACTATGCATAAATGAATGTTTCTAAAGTGGAATTGTCATTCTAACATAGTTTTATAAATCACCACAGCTGAATCTTAAATAGTGACATTCGCTGCATTAGACCGTCAAAATTGATGCTTCAGAGCGAGAAAAACACATAATAGGATAATAAGAACACATGTTTCTTTTTTCACAGTAAATGCATACGGAATCAAAATAAATTATGTTGTCCTTCAACACTATGCACAAGTGAATGTTTCTAAAGTGGAATTGTCATTCTGACATAATTTGATACATCACCACAGCTGAATCTTAAATAGTGACTTTCGCTGCATTAGACCGTCAAAATTGACACTACAGAGCGAGAAAAACACATAAACAGTAATATGAACACATGTTCCTTTTTTCACAATAAATACATACGGAATCAAAATAAATTATGTTGTCCTTCAACACTATGCACAAGTGAATGTTTCTAAAGTGGAATTGTTATTCTAACATAGTTTGACACATCACTACAGCTGAATATTAAATAGTGACATTCGCTGCATTAGACCGTCAAAATTAACGCTTTCAGAGCCAGAAAAACACATAATGAGACAATATGAACACGTGGCTGTTTTCACAGTAACTGCATACAGAATCAAAATAAACTATGTTGTCCTTCAATAATATGCATAAATGAATGTTTCTAAAGTGGAATTGTCATTCTAACATAGTTTGATACATCACCACAGCTGAATCTTAAATAGTGACTTTCGCTGCATTAGACCGTCAAAATTGACGCTTCAAAGCGAGAAAAACACATAATAAGATAATATGAACACATGTTCCTTTTTTCACAGTAAATACATACGGAATCAAAATAAATTATGTTGTCCTTCAACACTATGCAAAATTGAATGTTGCTAAAGTGGAATTGTTATTCTAACATAGTTTGACACATCACTACAGCTGAATCTTAAATAATGACATTCGTTACATTAGACCGTCAAAATTGACGCTTTCAGAGGGAGAAATGCACATAAAGAGCAATATGAACACATGTTCCTTTTTTCACAGTAAATGCAGACAGAATCAAAATAAATTATGTTGTCCTTCAACACTATGCACAAGTGAATGTTTCTAAAGTGGAATTGTTATTCTAACATAGTTTGACACATCACTACAGCTGAATCTAAAAATAGTGACATTCGCTGCATTAGACCGTCAAAATTGACGCTTCAAAGCGAGAAAAACACATAATAAGATAATATGAACACATGTTCCTTTTTTCACAGTAAATACATACGGAATCAAAATAAATTATGTTGTCCTTCAACACTATGCACAAGTGAATGTTTCTAAAGTGGAATTGTTATTCTAACATAGTTTGACACATCACTACAGCTGAATCTTAAATAGTGACATTCGCTGCATTAGACCGTCAAAATTGACGCTTTCAGAGCCAGAAAAACACATAATGAGACAATATGAACACGTGGTTGTTTTCACAGTAACTGCATACGGAATCAAAATAAATTATGTTGTCCTTCAACACTATGCACAACTGAATGTTTCTAAAGTGGAATTGTCATTCTGACATAGTTTGATACATCACCACAGCTGAATCTTAAATAATGACATTCGTTACATTAAACCGTCAAAATTGACGCTTTCAGGGGGAGAAATGCACATAAAGAGCAATATGAACACATGTTCCTTTTTTCACAGTAAATGCATACGGAATCAAAATAAATTATGTTGTCCTTCAACACTATGCACATTTGAATGTTTCTAAAGTGGAATTGTCATTCTGACATAGTTTGATACATCACTACAGCTGAATCTTAAATAGTGACTTTCGCTGCATTAGACCGTCAAAATTGATGCTTCAGAGCGAGAAAAACACATAATAGGATAATAAGAACACATGTTTCTTTTTTCACAGTAAATGCATACGGAATCAAAATAAATTATGTTGTCCTTCAACACTATGCACAAGTGAATGTTTCTAAAGTGGAATTGTCATTCTGACATAATTTGATACATCACCACAGCTGAATCTTAAATAGTGACTTTCGCTGCATTAGACCGTCAAAATTGACACTACAGAGCGAGAAAAACACATAAACAGTAATATGAACACATGTTCCTTTTTTCACAATAAATACATACGGAATCAAAATAAATTATGTTGTCCTTCAACACTATGCACAAGTGAATGTTTCTAAAGTGGAATTGTTATTCTAACATAGTTTGACACATCACTACAGCTGAATATTAAATAGTGACATTCGCTGCATTAGACCGTCAAAATTAACGCTTTCAGAGCCAGAAAAACACATAATGAGACAATATGAACACGTGGCTGTTTTCACAGTAACTGCATACAGAATCAAAATAAACTATGTTGTCCTTCAATAATATGCATAAATGAATGTTTCTAAAGTGGAATTGTCATTCTAACATAGTTTGATACATCACCACAGCTGAATCTTAAATAGTGACTTTCGCTGCATTAGACCGTCAAAATTGACGCTTCAAAGCGAGAAAAACACATAATAAGATAATATGAACACATGTTCCTTTTTTCACAGTAAATACATACGGAATCAAAATAAATTATGTTGTCCTTCAACACTATGCAAAATTGAATGTTGCTAAAGTGGAATTGTTATTCTAACATAGTTTGACACATCACTACAGCTGAATCTTAAATAATGACATTCGTTACATTAGACCGTCAAAATTGACGCTTTCAGAGGGAGAAATGCACATAAAGAGCAATATGAACACATGTTCCTTTTTTCACAGTAAATGCAGACAGAATCAAAATAAATTATGTTGTCCTTCAACACTATGCACAAGTGAATGTTTCTAAAGTGGAATTGTTATTCTAACATAGTTTGACACATCACTACAGCTGAATCTAAAAATAGTGACACTCGCTGCATTAGACTGTCAAAATTAACGCTTTCAGAGCGAGAGAAGTACATAAAGAGCAATATGAACATTTTTTGTTTTTTTCACAGTAAATGCATACGGAATCAAAATAAACTATCTTGTCCTTCAATACTATGCATAAATGAATGTTTCTAAAGTGGAATTGTCATTCTAACATACTTTGATAAATCACCACAGCTGAATCTTAAATAGTGACATTCGCTGCATTAGACAGTCAAAATTAACGCTTCAGAGCGAGAGAAGTACATAAAGAGCAATATGAACACAAGTTACTGTTATCACAGTAAATACATACGGAATCAAAATAAACTATGTTGGCCTTCAATACTATGCATAAATGAATGTTTCTAAAGTGGAATTGTCATTCTAACATAGTTTGATAAATCACCACAGCTGAATCTTAAATAGTGACATTCGCTGCATTAGACTGTCAAAATTAACGCTTTCAGAGCGAGAGAAGTACATAAAGAGCAATATGAACATTTTTTGTTTTTTTCACAGTAAATGCATACGGAATCAAAATAAACTATGTTGGCCTTCAATACTATGCATAAATGAATGTTTCTAAAGTGGAATTGTCATTCTAACATAGTTTGATAAATCACCACAGCTGAATCTTAAATAGTGACATTCGCTGCATTAGACCGTCAAAATTAACGCTTTCAGAGCGAGAGAAGTACATAAAGAGCAATATGAACAATTTTTGTTTTTTTCACAGTAAATGCATACGGAATCAAAATAAACTATCTTGTCCTTCAATACTATGCATAAATGAATGTTTCTAAAGTGGAATTGTCATTCTAACATAGTTTGATAAATCACCACAGCTGAATCTTAAATAGTGACATTCGCTGCATTAGACTGTCAAAATTAACGCTTTCAGAGCAAGAGAAGTACATAAAGAGCAATATGAACATTTTTTGTTTTTTTCACAGTAAATGCATACGGAATCAAAATAAACTATGTTGGCCTTCAATACTATGCATAAATGAATGTTTCTAAAGTGGAATTGTCATTCTAACATACTTTGATAAATCACCACAGCTGAATCTTAAATAGTGACATTCGCTGCATTAGACTGTCAAAATTAACGCTTTCAGAGCGAGAGAAGTACATAAAGAGCAATATGAACATTTTTTGTTTTTTTCACAGTAAATGCATACGGAATCAAAATAAACTATGTTGGCCTTCAATACTATGCATAAATGAATGTTTCTAAAGTGGAATTGTCATTCTAACATACTTTGATAAATCACCACAGCTGAATCTTAAATAGTGACATTCGCTGCATTAGACAGTCAAAATTAACGCTTTCAGAGCGAGAGAAGTACATAAAGAGCAATATGAACACAAGTTACTGTTATCACAGTAAATACATACGGAATCAAAATAAACTATGTTGGCCTTCAATACTATGCATAAATGAATGTTTCTAAAGTGGAATTGTCATTCTAACATACTTTGATAAATCACCACAGCTGAATCTTAAATAGTGACATTCGCTGCATTAGACTGTCAAAATTAACGCTTTCAGAGCGAGAGAAGTACATAAAGAGCAATATGAACATTTTTTGTTTTTTTCACAGTAAATGCATACGGAATCAAAATAAACTATGTTGGCCTTCAATACTATGCATAAATGAATGTTTCTAAAGTGGAATTGTCATTCTAACATACTTTGATAAATCACCACAGCTGAATCTTAAATAGTGACATTCGCTGCATTAGACTGTCAAAATTAACGCTTTCAGAGCGAGAGAAGTACATAAAGAGCAATATGAACATTTTTTGTTTTTTTCACAGTAAATGCATACGGAATCAAAATAAACTATGTTGGCCTTCAATACTATGCATAAATGAATGTTTCTAAAGTGGAATTGTCATTCTAACATAGTTTGATAAATCACCACAGCTGAATCTTAAATAGTGACATTCGCTGCATTAGACAGTCAAAATTAACGCTTTCAGAGCGAGAGAAGTACATAAAGAGCAATATGAACATTTTTTGTTTTTTTCACAGTAAATGCATACGGAATCAAAATAAACTATGTTGGCCTTCAATACTATGCATAAATGAATGTTTCTAAAGTGGAATTGTCATTCTAACATAGTTTGATAAATCACCACAGCTGAATCTTAAATAGTGACATTCGCTGCATTAGGCCGTCAAAATTGACGCTTTCAGAGCCAGAAAAACATATAATGAGACAATATGAACACATGTGGCTGTTTTCACAGTAACTGCATACGGAATCAAAATAAACTGTGTTGGCCTTCAATACTATGCATAAATGAATGTTTCTAAAGTGGAATTGTCATTCTAACATACTTTGATAAATCACCACAGCTGAATCTTAAATAGTGACATTCGCTGCATTAGACTGTCAAAATTAACGCTTTCAGAGCGAGAGAAGTACATAAAGAGCAATATGAACACAAGTTACTGTTATCACAGTAAATACATACGGAATCAAAATAAACTATGTTGGCCTTCAATACTATGCATAAATGAATGTTTCTAAAGTGGAATTGTCATTCTAACATAGTTTGATAAATCACCACAGCTGAATCTTAAATAGTGACATTCGCTGCATTAGACTGTCAAAATTAAGGCTTTCAGAGCGAGAGAAGTACATAAAGAGCAATATGAACACAAGTTACTGTTATCACAGTAAATACATACGGAATCAAAATAAACTATGTTGGCCTTCAATACTATGCATAAATGAATGTTTCTAAAGTGGAATTGTCATTCTAACATACTTTGATAAATCACCACAGCTGAATCTTAAATAGTGACATTCGCTGCATTAGACAGTCAAAATTAACGCTTCAGAGCGAGAGAAGTACATAAAGAGCAATATGAACACAAGTTACTGTTATCACAGTAAATACATACGGAATCAAAATAAACTATGTTGGCCTTCAATACTATGCATAAATGAATGTTTCTAAAGTGGAATTGTCATTCTAACATACTTTGATAAATCACCACAGCTGAATCTTAAATAGTGACATTCGCTGCATTAGACAGTCAAAATTAACGCTTCAGAGCGAGAGAAGTACATAAAGAGCAATATGAACACAAGTTACTGTTATCACAGTAAATACATACGGAATCAAAATAAACTATGTTGGCCTTCAATACTATGCATAAATGAATGTTTCTAAAGTGGAATTGTCATTCTAACATAGTTTGATAAATCACCACAGCTGAATCTTAAATAGTGACATTCGCTGCATTAGACTGTCAAAATTAACGCTTTCAGAGCGAGAGAAGTACATAAAGAGCAATATGAACATTTTTTGTTTTTTTCACAGTAAATGCATACGGAATCAAAATAAACTATGTTGGCCTTCAATACTATGCATAAATGAATGTTTCTAAAGTGGAATTGTCATTCTAACATAGTTTGATAAATCACCACAGCTGAATCTTAAATAGTGACATTCGCTGCATTAGACCGTCAAAATTAACGCTTTCAGAGCGAGAGAAGTACATAAAGAGCAATATGAACAATTTTTGTTTTTTTCACAGTAAATGCATACGGAATCAAAATAAACTATCTTGTCCTTCAATACTATGCATAAATGAATGTTTCTAAAGTGGAATTGTCATTCTAACATAGTTTGATAAATCACCACAGCTGAATCTTAAATAGTGACATTCGCTGCATTAGACTGTCAAAATTAACGCTTTCAGAGCAAGAGAAGTACATAAAGAGCAATATGAACATTTTTTGTTTTTTTCACAGTAAATGCATACGGAATCAAAATAAACTATGTTGGCCTTCAATACTATGCATAAATGAATGTTTCTAAAGTGGAATTGTCATTCTAACATACTTTGATAAATCACCACAGCTGAATCTTAAATAGTGACATTCGCTGCATTAGACTGTCAAAATTAACGCTTTCAGAGCGAGAGAAGTACATAAAGAGCAATATGAACATTTTTTGTTTTTTTCACAGTAAATGCATACGGAATCAAAATAAACTATGTTGGCCTTCAATACTATGCATAAATGAATGTTTCTAAAGTGGAATTGTCATTCTAACATACTTTGATAAATCACCACAGCTGAATCTTAAATAGTGACATTCGCTGCATTAGGCCGTCAAAATTGACGCTTTCAGAGCCAGAAAAACATATAATGAGACAATATGAACACATGTGGCTGTTTTCACAGTAACTGCATACGGAATCAAAATAAACTGTGTTGGCCTTCAATACTATGCATAAATTAATGTTTCTAAAGTGGAATTGTCATTCTAACATACTTTGATAAATCACCACAGCTGAATCTTAAATAGTGACATTCGCTGCATTAGACAGTCAAAATTAACGCTTCAGAGCGAGAGAAGTACATAAAGAGCAATATGAACACAAGTTACTGTTATCACAGTAAATACATACGGAATCAAAATAAACTATGTTGGCCTTCAATACTATGCATAAATGAATGTTTCTAAAGTGGAATTGTCATTCTAACATACTTTGATAAATCACCACAGCTGAATCTTAAATAGTGACATTCGCTGCATTAGACTGTCAAAATTAACGCTTTCAGAGCGAGAGAAGTACATAAAGAGCAATATGAACATTTTTTGTTTTTTTCACAGTAAATGCATACGGAATCAAAATAAACTATGTTGGCCTTCAATACTATGCATAAATGAATGTTTCTAAAGTGGAATTGTCATTCTAACATACTTTGATAAATCACCACAGCTGAATCTTAAATAGTGACATTCGCTGCATTAGACCGTCAAAATTAACGCTTTCAGAGAGAGAGAAGTACATAAAGAGCAATATGAACAATTTTTGTTTTTTTCACAGTAAATGCATACGGAATCAAAATAAACTATGTTGGCCTTCAATACTATGCATAAATGAATGTTTCTAAAGTGGAATTGTCATTCTAACATACTTTGATAAATCACCACAGCTGAATCTTAAATAGTGACATTCGCTGCATTAGACAGTCAAAATTAACGCTTCAGAGCGAGAGAAGTACATAAAGAGCAATATGAACACAAGTTACTGTTATCACAGTAAATACATACGGAATCAAAATAAACTATGTTGGCCTTCAATACTATGCATAAATGAATGTTTCTAAAGTGGAATTGTCATTCTAACATAGTTTTATAAATCACCACAGCTGAATCTTAAATAGTGACATTCGCTGCATTAGACCGTCAAAATTGATGCTTCAGAGCGAGAAAAACACATAATAGGATAATAAGAACACATGTTTCTTTTTTCACAGTAAATGCATACGGAATCAAAATAAATTATGTTGTCCTTCAACACTATGCACAAGTGAATGTTTCTAAAGTGGAATTGTCATTCTGACATAATTTGATACATCACCACAGCTGAATCTTAAATAGTGACTTTCGCTGCATTAGACCGTCAAAATTGACACTACAGAGCGAGAAAAACACATAAACAGTAATATGAACACATGTTCCTTTTTTCACAATAAATACATACGGAATCAAAATAAATTATGTTGTCCTTCAACACTATGCACAAGTGAATGTTTCTAAAGTGGAATTGTTATTCTAACATAGTTTGACACATCACTACAGCTGAATATTAAATAGTGACATTCGCTGCATTAGACCGTCAAAATTAACGCTTTCAGAGCCAGAAAAACACATAATGAGACAATATGAACACGTGGCTGTTTTCACAGTAACTGCATACAGAATCAAAATAAACTATGTTGTCCTTCAATAATATGCATAAATGAATGTTTCTAAAGTGGAATTGTCATTCTAACATAGTTTGATACATCACCACAGCTGAATCTTAAATAGTGACTTTCGCTGCATTAGACCGTCAAAATTGACGCTTCAAAGCGAGAAAAACACATAATAAGATAATATGAACACATGTTCCTTTTTTCACAGTAAATACATACGGAATCAAAATAAATTATGTTGTCCTTCAACACTATGCAAAATTGAATGTTGCTAAAGTGGAATTGTTATTCTAACATAGTTTGACACATCACTACAGCTGAATCTTAAATAATGACATTCGTTACATTAGACCGTCAAAATTGACGCTTTCAGAGGGAGAAATGCACATAAAGAGCAATATGAACACATGTTCCTTTTTTCACAGTAAATGCAGACAGAATCAAAATAAATTATGTTGTCCTTCAACACTATGCACAAGTGAATGTTTCTAAAGTGGAATTGTTATTCTAACATAGTTTGACACATCACTACAGCTGAATCTAAAAATAGTGACATTCGCTGCATTAGACCGTCAAAATTGACGCTTCAAAGCGAGAAAAACACATAATAAGATAATATGAACACATGTTCCTTTTTTCACAGTAAATACATACGGAATCAAAATAAATTATGTTGTCCTTCAACACTATGCACAAGTGAATGTTTCTAAAGTGGAATTGTTATTCTAACATAGTTTGACACATCACTACAGCTGAATCTTAAATAGTGACATTCGCTGCATTAGACCGTCAAAATTGACGCTTTCAGAGCCAGAAAAACACATAATGAGACAATATGAACACGTGGTTGTTTTCACAGTAACTGCATACGGAATCAAAATAAATTATGTTGTCCTTCAACACTATGCACAACTGAATGTTTCTAAAGTGGAATTGTCATTCTGACATAGTTTGATACATCACCACAGCTGAATCTTAAATAATGACATTCGTTACATTAAACCGTCAAAATTGACGCTTTCAGGGGGAGAAATGCACATAAAGAGCAATATGAACACATGTTCCTTTTTTCACAGTAAATGCATACGGAATCAAAATAAATTATGTTGTCCTTCAACACTATGCACATTTGAATGTTTCTAAAGTGGAATTGTCATTCTGACATAGTTTGATACATCACTACAGCTGAATCTTAAATAGTGACTTTCGCTGCATTAGACCGTCAAAATTGATGCTTCAGAGCGAGAAAAACACATAATAGGATAATAAGAACACATGTTTCTTTTTTCACAGTAAATGCATACGGAATCAAAATAAATTATGTTGTCCTTCAACACTATGCACAAGTGAATGTTTCTAAAGTGGAATTGTCATTCTGACATAATTTGATACATCACCACAGCTGAATCTTAAATAGTGACTTTCGCTGCATTAGACCGTCAAAATTGACACTACAGAGCGAGAAAAACACATAAACAGTAATATGAACACATGTTCCTTTTTTCACAATAAATACATACGGAATCAAAATAAATTATGTTGTCCTTCAACACTATGCACAAGTGAATGTTTCTAAAGTGGAATTGTTATTCTAACATAGTTTGACACATCACTACAGCTGAATATTAAATAGTGACATTCGCTGCATTAGACCGTCAAAATTAACGCTTTCAGAGCCAGAAAAACACATAATGAGACAATATGAACACGTGGCTGTTTTCACAGTAACTGCATACAGAATCAAAATAAACTATGTTGTCCTTCAATAATATGCATAAATGAATGTTTCTAAAGTGGAATTGTCATTCTAACATAGTTTGATACATCACCACAGCTGAATCTTAAATAGTGACTTTCGCTGCATTAGACCGTCAAAATTGACGCTTCAAAGCGAGAAAAACACATAATAAGATAATATGAACACATGTTCCTTTTTTCACAGTAAATACATACGGAATCAAAATAAATTATGTTGTCCTTCAACACTATGCAAAATTGAATGTTGCTAAAGTGGAATTGTTATTCTAACATAGTTTGACACATCACTACAGCTGAATCTTAAATAATGACATTCGTTACATTAGACCGTCAAAATTGACGCTTTCAGAGGGAGAAATGCACATAAAGAGCAATATGAACACATGTTCCTTTTTTCACAGTAAATGCAGACAGAATCAAAATAAATTATGTTGTCCTTCAACACTATGCACAAGTGAATGTTTCTAAAGTGGAATTGTTATTCTAACATAGTTTGACACATCACTACAGCTGAATCTAAAAATAGTGACACTCGCTGCATTAGACTGTCAAAATTAACGCTTTCAGAGCGAGAGAAGTACATAAAGAGCAATATGAACATTTTTTGTTTTTTTCACAGTAAATGCATACGGAATCAAAATAAACTATCTTGTCCTTCAATACTATGCATAAATGAATGTTTCTAAAGTGGAATTGTCATTCTAACATACTTTGATAAATCACCACAGCTGAATCTTAAATAGTGACATTCGCTGCATTAGACAGTCAAAATTAACGCTTCAGAGCGAGAGAAGTACATAAAGAGCAATATGAACACAAGTTACTGTTATCACAGTAAATACATACGGAATCAAAATAAACTATGTTGGCCTTCAATACTATGCATAAATGAATGTTTCTAAAGTGGAATTGTCATTCTAACATAGTTTGATAAATCACCACAGCTGAATCTTAAATAGTGACATTCGCTGCATTAGACTGTCAAAATTAACGCTTTCAGAGCGAGAGAAGTACATAAAGAGCAATATGAACATTTTTTGTTTTTTTCACAGTAAATGCATACGGAATCAAAATAAACTATGTTGGCCTTCAATACTATGCATAAATGAATGTTTCTAAAGTGGAATTGTCATTCTAACATAGTTTGATAAATCACCACAGCTGAATCTTAAATAGTGACATTCGCTGCATTAGACCGTCAAAATTAACGCTTTCAGAGCGAGAGAAGTACATAAAGAGCAATATGAACAATTTTTGTTTTTTTCACAGTAAATGCATACGGAATCAAAATAAACTATCTTGTCCTTCAATACTATGCATAAATGAATGTTTCTAAAGTGGAATTGTCATTCTAACATAGTTTGATAAATCACCACAGCTGAATCTTAAATAGTGACATTCGCTGCATTAGACTGTCAAAATTAACGCTTTCAGAGCAAGAGAAGTACATAAAGAGCAATATGAACATTTTTTGTTTTTTTCACAGTAAATGCATACGGAATCAAAATAAACTATGTTGGCCTTCAATACTATGCATAAATGAATGTTTCTAAAGTGGAATTGTCATTCTAACATACTTTGATAAATCACCACAGCTGAATCTTAAATAGTGACATTCGCTGCATTAGACTGTCAAAATTAACGCTTTCAGAGCGAGAGAAGTACATAAAGAGCAATATGAACATTTTTTGTTTTTTTCACAGTAAATGCATACGGAATCAAAATAAACTATGTTGGCCTTCAATACTATGCATAAATGAATGTTTCTAAAGTGGAATTGTCATTCTAACATACTTTGATAAATCACCACAGCTGAATCTTAAATAGTGACATTCGCTGCATTAGGCCGTCAAAATTGACGCTTTCAGAGCCAGAAAAACATATAATGAGACAATATGAACACATGTGGCTGTTTTCACAGTAACTGCATACGGAATCAAAATAAACTGTGTTGGCCTTCAATACTATGCATAAATGAATGTTTCTAAAGTGGAATTGTCATTCTAACATACTTTGATAAATCACCACAGCTGAATCTTAAATAGTGACATTCGCTGCATTAGACAGTCAAAATTAACGCTTCAGAGCGAGAGAAGTACATAAAGAGCAATATGAACACAAGTTACTGTTATCACAGTAAATACATACGGAATCAAAATAAACTATGTTGGCCTTCAATACTATGCATAAATGAATGTTTCTAAAGTGGAATTGTCATTCTAACATACTTTGATAAATCACCACAGCTGAATCTTAAATAGTGACATTCGCTGCATTAGACTGTCAAAATTAACGCTTTCAGAGCGAGAGAAGTACATAAAGAGCAATATGAACATTTTTTGTTTTTTTCACAGTAAATGCATACGGAATCAAAATAAACTATGTTGGCCTTCAATACTATGCATAAATGAATGTTTCTAAAGTGGAATTGTCATTCTAACATACTTTGATAAATCACCACAGCTGAATCTTAAATAGTGACATTCGCTGCATTAGACCGTCAAAATTAACGCTTTCAGAGCGAGAGAAGTACATAAAGAGCAATATGAACAATTTTTGTTTTTTTCACAGTAAATGCATACGGAATCAAAATAAACTATGTTGGCCTTCAATACTATGCATAAATGAATGTTTCTAAAGTGGAATTGTCATTCTAACATACTTTGATAAATCACCACAGCTGAATCTTAAATAGTGACATTCGCTGCATTAGACAGTCAAAATTAACGCTTCAGAGCGAGAGAAGTACATAAAGAGCAATATGAACACAAGTTACTGTTATCACAGTAAATACATACGGAATCAAAATAAACTATGATGGCCTTCAATACTATGCATAAATGAATGTTTCTAAAGTGGAATTGTCATTCTAACATAGTTTTATAAATCACCACAGCTGAATCTTAAATAGTGACATTCGCTGCATTAGACCGTCAAAATTGATGCTTCAGAGCGAGAAAAACACATAATAGGATAATAAGAACACATGTTTCTTTTTTCACAGTAAATGCATACGGAATCAAAATAAATTATGTTGTCCTTCAACACTATGCAAAATTGAATGTTTCTAAAGTGGAATTGTCATTCTGACATAGTTTGATACATCACTACAGCTGAATCTTAAATAGTGACTTTCGCTGCATTAGACCGTCAGAGCGTGAAAAGCACATACACAGTAATATGAACACATGTTCCTTTTTTCACAGTAAATGCATACGGAATCAAAATAAACTATGTTGTCCTTCAACACTATGCAAAATTGAATGTTTCTAAAGTGGAATTGTTATTCTAACATAGTTTGACACATCACTAGAGCTGAATCTTAAATAATGACATTCGTTACATTAGACCGTCAAAATTGACGCTTTCAGAGGGAGAAATGCACATAAAGAGCAATATGAACACATGTTCCTTTTTTCACAGTAAATACATACGGAATCAAAGTAAATTATGTTGTCCTTCAACACTATGCAAAATTGAATGTTTCTAAAGTGGAATTGTTATTCTAACATAGTTTGACACATCACTACAGCTGAATCTTAAATAATGACATTCGTTACATTAGACCGTCAAAATTGACGCTTCAAAGCGAGAAAAACACATAATAAGATAATATGAACACATCTTCCTTTTTTCACAGTAAATACATACGGAATCAAAATAAATTATGTTGTCCTTCAACACTATGCACAATTGAATGTTTCTAAAGTGGAATTGTTATTCTAACATAGTTTGACACATCACTACAGCTGAATCTTAAATAATGACATTCGTTACATTAGACCGTCAAAATTGACGCTTTCAGAGGGAGAAATGAAGATAAAGAGCAATATGAACACATGTTCCTTTTTTCACAGTAAATGCATACGGAATCAAAATAAATTATGCTGTCCTTCAACACTATGCACAAGTGAATGTTTCTAAAGTGGAATTGTCATTCTGACATAATTTGATACATCACCACAGCTGAATCTTAAATAGTGACTTTCGCTGCATTAGACCGTCAAAATTGACACTACAGAGCGAGAAAAACACATAAACAGTAATATGAACACATGTTCCTTTTTTCACAATAAATACATACGGAATCAAAATAAATTATGTTGTCCTTCAACACTATGCACAAGTGAATGTTTCTAAAGTGGAATTGTTATTCTAACATAGTTTGACACATCACTACAGCTGAATATTAAATAGTGACATTCGCTGCATTAGACCGTCAAAATTAACGCTTTCAGAGCCAGAAAAACACATAATGAGACAATATGAACACGTGGCTGTTTTCACAGTAACTGCATACAGAATCAAAATAAACTATGTTGTCCTTCAATAATATGCATAAATGAATGTTTCTAAAGTGGAATTGTCATTCTAACATAGTTTGATACATCACCACAGCTGAATCTTAAATAGTGACTTTCGCTGCATTAGACCGTCAAAATTGACGCTTCAAAGCGAGAAAAACACATAATAAGATAATATGAACACATGTTCCTTTTTTCACAGTAAATACATACGGAATCAAAATAAATTATGTTGTCCTTCAACACTATGCAAAATTGAATGTTGCTAAAGTGGAATTGTTATTCTAACATAGTTTGACACATCACTACAGCTGAATCTTAAATAATGACATTCGTTACATTAGACCGTCAAAATTGACGCTTTCAGAGGGAGAAATGCACATAAAGAGCAATATGAACACATGTTCCTTTTTTCACAGTAAATGCAGACAGAATCAAAATAAATTATGTTGTCCTTCAACACTATGCACAAGTGAATGTTTCTAAAGTGGAATTGTTATTCTAACATAGTTTGACACATCACTACAGCTGAATCTAAAAATAGTGACATTCGCTGCATTAGACCGTCAAAATTGACGCTTCAAAGCGAGAAAAACACATAATAAGATAATATGAACACATGTTCCTTTTTTCACAGTAAATACATACGGAATCAAAATAAATTATGTTGTCCTTCAACACTATGCACAAGTGAATGTTTCTAAAGTGGAATTGTTATTCTAACATAGTTTGACACATCACTACAGCTGAATCTTAAATAGTGACATTCGCTGCATTAGACCGTCAAAATTGACGCTTTCAGAGCCAGAAAAACACATAATGAGACAATATGAACACGTGGTTGTTTTCACAGTAACTGCATACGGAATCAAAATAAATTATGTTGTCCTTCAACACTATGCACAACTGAATGTTTCTAAAGTGGAATTGTCATTCTGACATAGTTTGATACATCACCACAGCTGAATCTTAAATAATGACATTCGTTACATTAAACCGTCAAAATTGACGCTTTCAGGGGGAGAAATGCACATAAAGAGCAATATGAACACATGTTCCTTTTTTCACAGTAAATGCATACGGAATCAAAATAAATTATGTTGTCCTTCAACACTATGCACATTTGAATGTTTCTAAAGTGGAATTGTCATTCTGACATAGTTTGATACATCACTACAGCTGAATCTTAAATAGTGACTTTCGCTGCATTAGACCGTCAAAATTGATGCTTCAGAGCGAGAAAAACACATAATAGGATAATAAGAACACATGTTTCTTTTTTCACAGTAAATGCATACGGAATCAAAATAAATTATGTTGTCCTTCAACACTATGCACAAGTGAATGTTTCTAAAGTGGAATTGTCATTCTGACATAATTTGATACATCACCACAGCTGAATCTTAAATAGTGACTTTCGCTGCATTAGACCGTCAAAATTGACACTACAGAGCGAGAAAAACACATAAACAGTAATATGAACACATGTTCCTTTTTTCACAATAAATACATACGGAATCAAAATAAATTATGTTGTCCTTCAACACTATGCACAAGTGAATGTTTCTAAAGTGGAATTGTTATTCTAACATAGTTTGACACATCACTACAGCTGAATATTAAATAGTGACATTCGCTGCATTAGACCGTCAAAATTAACGCTTTCAGAGCCAGAAAAACACATAATGAGACAATATGAACACGTGGCTGTTTTCACAGTAACTGCATACAGAATCAAAATAAACTATGTTGTCCTTCAATAATATGCATAAATGAATGTTTCTAAAGTGGAATTGTCATTCTAACATAGTTTGATACATCACCACAGCTGAATCTTAAATAGTGACTTTCGCTGCATTAGACCGTCAAAATTGACGCTTCAAAGCGAGAAAAACACATAATAAGATAATATGAACACATGTTCCTTTTTTCACAGTAAATACATACGGAATCAAAATAAATTATGTTGTCCTTCAACACTATGCAAAATTGAATGTTGCTAAAGTGGAATTGTTATTCTAACATAGTTTGACACATCACTACAGCTGAATCTTAAATAATGACATTCGTTACATTAGACCGTCAAAATTGACGCTTTCAGAGGGAGAAATGCACATAAAGAGCAATATGAACACATGTTCCTTTTTTCACAGTAAATGCAGACAGAATCAAAATAAATTATGTTGTCCTTCAACACTATGCACAAGTGAATGTTTCTAAAGTGGAATTGTTATTCTAACATAGTTTGACACATCACTACAGCTGAATCTAAAAATAGTGACACTCGCTGCATTAGACTGTCAAAATTAACGCTTTCAGAGCGAGAGAAGTACATAAAGAGCAATATGAACATTTTTTGTTTTTTTCACAGTAAATGCATACGGAATCAAAATAAACTATCTTGTCCTTCAATACTATGCATAAATGAATGTTTCTAAAGTGGAATTGTCATTCTAACATACTTTGATAAATCACCACAGCTGAATCTTAAATAGTGACATTCGCTGCATTAGACAGTCAAAATTAACGCTTCAGAGCGAGAGAAGTACATAAAGAGCAATATGAACACAAGTTACTGTTATCACAGTAAATACATACGGAATCAAAATAAACTATGTTGGCCTTCAATACTATGCATAAATGAATGTTTCTAAAGTGGAATTGTCATTCTAACATAGTTTGATAAATCACCACAGCTGAATCTTAAATAGTGACATTCGCTGCATTAGACTGTCAAAATTAACGCTTTCAGAGCGAGAGAAGTACATAAAGAGCAATATGAACATTTTTTGTTTTTTTCACAGTAAATGCATACGGAATCAAAATAAACTATGTTGGCCTTCAATACTATGCATAAATGAATGTTTCTAAAGTGGAATTGTCATTCTAACATAGTTTGATAAATCACCACAGCTGAATCTTAAATAGTGACATTCGCTGCATTAGACCGTCAAAATTAACGCTTTCAGAGCGAGAGAAGTACATAAAGAGCAATATGAACAATTTTTGTTTTTTTCACAGTAAATGCATACGGAATCAAAATAAACTATCTTGTCCTTCAATACTATGCATAAATGAATGTTTCTAAAGTGGAATTGTCATTCTAACATAGTTTGATAAATCACCACAGCTGAATCTTAAATAGTGACATTCGCTGCATTAGACTGTCAAAATTAACGCTTTCAGAGCAAGAGAAGTACATAAAGAGCAATATGAACATTTTTTGTTTTTTTCACAGTAAATGCATACGGAATCAAAATAAACTATGTTGGCCTTCAATACTATGCATAAATGAATGTTTCTAAAGTGGAATTGTCATTCTAACATACTTTGATAAATCACCACAGCTGAATCTTAAATAGTGACATTCGCTGCATTAGACTGTCAAAATTAACGCTTTCAGAGCGAGAGAAGTACATAAAGAGCAATATGAACATTTTTTGTTTTTTTCACAGTAAATGCATACGGAATCAAAATAAACTATGTTGGCCTTCAATACTATGCATAAATGAATGTTTCTAAAGTGGAATTGTCATTCTAACATACTTTGATAAATCACCACAGCTGAATCTTAAATAGTGACATTCGCTGCATTAGGCCGTCAAAATTGACGCTTTCAGAGCCAGAAAAACATATAATGAGACAATATGAACACATGTGGCTGTTTTCACAGTAACTGCATACGGAATCAAAATAAACTGTGTTGGCCTTCAATACTATGCATAAATGAATGTTTCTAAAGTGGAATTGTCATTCTAACATACTTTGATAAATCACCACAGCTGAATCTTAAATAGTGACATTCGCTGCATTAGACAGTCAAAATTAACGCTTCAGAGCGAGAGAAGTACATAAAGAGCAATATGAACACAAGTTACTGTTATCACAGTAAATACATACGGAATCAAAATAAACTATGTTGGCCTTCAATACTATGCATAAATGAATGTTTCTAAAGTGGAATTGTCATTCTAACATACTTTGATAAATCACCACAGCTGAATCTTAAATAGTGACATTCGCTGCATTAGACTGTCAAAATTAACGCTTTCAGAGCGAGAGAAGTACATAAAGAGCAATATGAACATTTTTTGTTTTTTTCACAGTAAATGCATACGGAATCAAAATAAACTATGTTGGCCTTCAATACTATGCATAAATGAATGTTTCTAAAGTGGAATTGTCATTCTAACATACTTTGATAAATCACCACAGCTGAATCTTAAATAGTGACATTCGCTGCATTAGACCGTCAAAATTAACGCTTTCAGAGCGAGAGAAGTACATAAAGAGCAATATGAACAATTTTTGTTTTTTTCACAGTAAATGCATACGGAATCAAAATAAACTATGTTGGCCTTCAATACTATGCATAAATGAATGTTTCTAAAGTGGAATTGTCATTCTAACATACTTTGATAAATCACCACAGCTGAATCTTAAATAGTGACATTCGCTGCATTAGACAGTCAAAATTAACGCTTCAGAGCGAGAGAAGTACATAAAGAGCAATATGAACACAAGTTACTGTTATCACAGTAAATACATACGGAATCAAAATAAACTATGATGGCCTTCAATACTATGCATAAATGAATGTTTCTAAAGTGGAATTGTCATTCTAACATAGTTTTATAAATCACCACAGCTGAATCTTAAATAGTGACATTCGCTGCATTAGACCGTCAAAATTGATGCTTCAGAGCGAGAAAAACACATAATAGGATAATAAGAACACATGTTTCTTTTTTCACAGTAAATGCATACGGAATCAAAATAAATTATGTTGTCCTTCAACACTATGCACAAGTGAATGTTTCTAAAGTGGAATTGTCATTCTGACATAATTTGATACATCACCACAGCTGAATCTTAAATAGTGACTTTCGCTGCATTAGACCGTCAAAATTGACACTACAGAGCGAGAAAAACACATAAACAGTAATATGAACACATGTTCCTTTTTTCACAATAAATACATACGGAATCAAAATAAATTATGTTGTCCTTCAACACTATGCACAAGTGAATGTTTCTAAAGTGGAATTGTTATTCTAACATAGTTTGACACATCACTACAGCTGAATATTAAATAGTGACATTCGCTGCATTAGACCGTCAAAATTAACGCTTTCAGAGCCAGAAAAACACATAATGAGACAATATGAACACGTGGCTGTTTTCACAGTAACTGCATACAGAATCAAAATAAACTATGTTGTCCTTCAATAATATGCATAAATGAATGTTTCTAAAGTGGAATTGTCATTCTAACATAGTTTGATACATCACCACAGCTGAATCTTAAATAGTGACTTTCGCTGCATTAGACCGTCAAAATTGACGCTTCAAAGCGAGAAAAACACATAATAAGATAATATGAACACATGTTCCTTTTTTCACAGTAAATACATACGGAATCAAAATAAATTATGTTGTCCTTCAACACTATGCAAAATTGAATGTTGCTAAAGTGGAATTGTTATTCTAACATAGTTTGACACATCACTACAGCTGAATCTTAAATAATGACATTCGTTACATTAGACCGTCAAAATTGACGCTTTCAGAGGGAGAAATGCACATAAAGAGCAATATGAACACATGTTCCTTTTTTCACAGTAAATGCAGACAGAATCAAAATAAATTATGTTGTCCTTCAACACTATGCACAAGTGAATGTTTCTAAAGTGGAATTGTTATTCTAACATAGTTTGACACATCACTACAGCTGAATCTAAAAATAGTGACATTCGCTGCATTAGACCGTCAAAATTGACGCTTCAAAGCGAGAAAAACACATAATAAGATAATATGAACACATGTTCCTTTTTTCACAGTAAATACATACGGAATCAAAATAAATTATGTTGTCCTTCAACACTATGCACAAGTGAATGTTTCTAAAGTGGAATTGTTATTCTAACATAGTTTGACACATCACTACAGCTGAATCTTAAATAGTGACATTCGCTGCATTAGACCGTCAAAATTGACGCTTTCAGAGCCAGAAAAACACATAATGAGACAATATGAACACGTGGTTGTTTTCACAGTAACTGCATACGGAATCAAAATAAATTATGTTGTCCTTCAACACTATGCACAACTGAATGTTTCTAAAGTGGAATTGTCATTCTGACATAGTTTGATACATCACCACAGCTGAATCTTAAATAATGACATTCGTTACATTAAACCGTCAAAATTGACGCTTTCAGGGGGAGAAATGCACATAAAGAGCAATATGAACACATGTTCCTTTTTTCACAGTAAATGCATACGGAATCAAAATAAATTATGTTGTCCTTCAACACTATGCACATTTGAATGTTTCTAAAGTGGAATTGTCATTCTGACATAGTTTGATACATCACTACAGCTGAATCTTAAATAGTGACTTTCGCTGCATTAGACCGTCAAAATTGATGCTTCAGAGCGAGAAAAACACATAATAGGATAATAAGAACACATGTTTCTTTTTTCACAGTAAATGCATACGGAATCAAAATAAATTATGTTGTCCTTCAACACTATGCACAAGTGAATGTTTCTAAAGTGGAATTGTCATTCTGACATAATTTGATACATCACCACAGCTGAATCTTAAATAGTGACTTTCGCTGCATTAGACCGTCAAAATTGACACTACAGAGCGAGAAAAACACATAAACAGTAATATGAACACATGTTCCTTTTTTCACAATAAATACATACGGAATCAAAATAAATTATGTTGTCCTTCAACACTATGCACAAGTGAATGTTTCTAAAGTGGAATTGTTATTCTAACATAGTTTGACACATCACTACAGCTGAATATTAAATAGTGACATTCGCTGCATTAGACCGTCAAAATTAACGCTTTCAGAGCCAGAAAAACACATAATGAGACAATATGAACACGTGGCTGTTTTCACAGTAACTGCATACAGAATCAAAATAAACTATGTTGTCCTTCAATAATATGCATAAATGAATGTTTCTAAAGTGGAATTGTCATTCTAACATAGTTTGATACATCACCACAGCTGAATCTTAAATAGTGACATTCGCTGCATTAGACCGTCAAAATTGACGCTTCAAAGCGAGAAAAACACATAATAAGATAATATGAACACATGTTCCTTTTTTCACAGTAAATACATACGGAATCAAAATAAATTATGTTGTCCTTCAACACTATGCACAAGTGAATGTTTCTAAAGTGGAATTGTTATTCTAACATAGTTTGACACATCACTACAGCTGAATCTTAAATAGTGACATTCGCTGCATTAGACCGTCAAAATTGACGCTTTCAGAGCCAGAAAAACACATAATGAGACAATATGAACACGTGGTTGTTTTCACAGTAACTGCATACAGAATCAAAATAAACTATGTTGTCCTTCAATAATATGCATAAATGAATGTTTCTAAAGTGGAATTGTCATTCTAACATAGTTTGATACATCACCACAGCTGAATCTTAAATAGTGACTTTCGCTGCATTAGACCGTCAAAATTGACGCTTCAAAGCGAGAAAAACACATAAGATAATATGAACACATGTTCCTTTTTTCACAGTAAATACATACGGAATCAAAATAAATTATGTTGTCCTTCAACACTATGCAAAATTGAATGTTTCTAAAGTGGAATTGTTATTCTAACATAGTTTGACACATCACTACAGCTGAATCTTAAACAATGACATTCGTTACATTAGACCGTCAAAATTGACGCTTCAGAGCGAGAAAAACACATAATAGGATAATAAGAACACATGTTTCTTTTTTCACAGTAAATGCATACGGAATCAAAATAAATTATGTTGTCCTTCAACACTATGCACAACTGAATGTTTCTAAAGTGGAATTGTCATTCTGACATAGTTTGATACATCACCACAGCTGAATCTTAAATAATGACATTCGTTACATTAGACCGTCAAAATTGACGCTTCAGAGCGAGAAAAACACATAATAAGATAATATGAACACATGTTCCTTTTTTCACAGTAAATGCATACGGAATCAAAATAAACTATGTTGTCCTTCAACACTATGCAAAATTGAATGTTTCTAAAGTGGAATTGTCATTCTGACATAGTTTGATACATCACTACAGCTGAATCTTAAATAGTGACTTTCGCTGCATTAGACCGTCAGAGCGTGAAAAGCACATACACAGTAATATGAACACATGTTCCTTTTTTCACAGTAAATGCATACGGAATCAAAATAAACTATGTTGTCCTTCAACACTATGCAAAATTGAATGTTTCTAAAGTGGAATTGTTATTCTAACATAGTTTGACACATCACTAGAGCTGAATCTTAAATAATGACATTCGTTACATTAGACCGTCAAAATTGACGCTTTCAGAGGGAGAAATGCACATAAAGAGCAATATGAACACATGTTCCTTTTTTCACAGTAAATACATACGGAATCAAAGTAAATTATGTTGTCCTTCAACACTATGCAAAATTGAATGTTTCTAAAGTGGAATTGTTATTCTAACATAGTTTGACACATCACTACAGCTGAATCTTAAATAATGACATTCGTTACATTAGACCGTCAAAATTGACGCTTCAAAGCGAGAAAAACACATAATAAGATAATATGAACACATCTTCCTTTTTTCACAGTAAATACATACGGAATCAAAATAAATTATGTTGTCCTTCAACACTATGCAAAATTGAATCTTTCTAAAGTGGAATTGTTATTCTAACATAGTTTGATACATCACTACAGCTGAATCTTAAATAGTGACTTTCGCTGCATTAGACCGTCAAAATTGACGCTACAGAGCGAGAAAAACACACAAACAGTAATATGAACACATGTTCCTTTTTTCACAGTAAATACATACGGAATCAAAATAAATTATGTTGTCCTTCAACACTATGCAAAATTGAATGTTTCTAAAGTGGAATTGTTATTCTAACATAGTTTGACACATCACTACAGCTGATTCTTAAACAATGACATTCGTTACATTAGACCGTCAAAATTGACGCTTCAGAGCGAGAAAAACACATAATAGGATAATATGAACACATGTTCCTTTTTTCACAGTAAATGCATACGGAATCAAAATAAACTATGTTGGCCTTCAACACTATGCACAAGTGAATGTTTCTAAAGTGGAATTGTCATTCTGACATAATTTGATACATCACTACAGCTGAATCTTTAATAGTGACTTTCGCTGCATTAGACTGTCAAAATTAACGCTTCAGAGCGAGAGAAGTACATAAAGAGCAATATGAACACAAGTTACTGTTATCACAGTAAATACATACGGAATCAAAATAAACTATGTTGGCCTTCAATACTATGCATAAATGAATGTTTCTAAAGTGGAATTGTCATTCTAACATAGTTTGATAAATCACCACAGCTGAATCTTAAATAGTGACATTCGCTGCATTAGACTGTCAAAATTAACGCTTTCAGAGCGAGAGAAGTACATAAAGAGCAATATGAACATTTTTTGTTTTTTTCACAGTAAATGCATACGGAATCAAAATAAACTATGTTGGCCTTCAATACTATGCATAAATGAATGTTTCTAAAGTGGAATTGTCATTCTAACATAGTTTGATAAATCACCACAGCTGAATCTTAAATAGTGACATTCGCTGCATTAGACTGTCAAAATTAACGCTTTCAGAGCGAGAGAAGTACATAAAGAGCAATATGAACATTTTTTGTTTTTTTCACAGTAAATGCATACGGAATCAAAATAAACTATCTTGTCCTTCAATACTATGCATAAATGAATGTTTCTAAAGTGGAATTGTCATTCTAACATAGTTTGATAAATCACCACAGCTGAATCTTAAATAATGACATTCGCTGCATTAGACTGTCAAAATTAACGCTTTCAGAGCGAGAGAAGTACATAAAGAGCTATATGAACAATTTTTGTTTTTTTCACAGTAACTGCATACGGAATCAAAATAAACTATGTTGGCCTTCAATACTATGCATAAATGAATGTTTCTAAAGTGGAATTGTCATTCTAACATAGTTTGATAAATCACCACAGCTGAATCTTAAATAGTGACATTCGTTGCATTAGACTGTCAAAATTAACGCTTTCAGAGCGAGAGAAGTACATAAAGAGCAATATGAACACAAGTTACTGTTATCACAGTAAATACATACGGAATCAAAATAAACTATGTTGGCCTTCAATACTATGCATAAATGAATGTTTCTAAAGTGGAATTGTCATTCTAACATAGTTTGGTAAATCACCACAGCTGAATCTTAAATAGTGACATTCGCTGCATTAGACTGTCAAAATTAACGCTTTCAGAGCGAGAGAAGTACATAAAGAGCAATATGAACATTTTTTGTTTTTTTCACAGTAAATGCATACGGAATCAAAATAAACTATGTTGGCCTTCAATACTATGCATAAATGAATGTTTCTAAAGTGGAATTGTCATTCTAACATACTTTGATAAATCACCACAGCTGAATCTTAAATAGTGACATTCGCTGCATTAGACAGTCAAAATTAACGCTTCAGAGCGAGAGAAGTACATAAAGAGCAATATGAACACAAGTTACTGTTATCACAGTAAATACATACGGAATCAAAATAAACTATGTTGGCCTTCAATACTATGCATAAATGAATGTTTCTAAAGTGGAATTGTCATTCTAATATAGTTTTATAAATCACCACAGCTGAATCTTAAATAGTGACATTCGCTGCATTAGACTATCAAAATTAACGCTTTCAGAGCGAGAGAAGTACATAAAGAGCAATATGAACAATTTTTGTTTTTTTCACAGTAAATGCATACGGAATCAAAATAAACTATCTTGTCCTTCAATACTATGCATAAATGAATGTTTCTAAAGTGGAATTGTCATTCTAACATAGTTTGATACATCACCACAGCTGAATCTTAAATAGTGACTTTCGCTGCATTAGACCGTCAGAGCGTGAAAAGCACATACACAGTAATATGAACACATGTTCCTTTT